>NW_024470624.1:1172888-1477429 GCF_017639515.1 Carcharodon carcharias
TACCAGGCTCAAATACATTGAATATACACCACAAAATCAGGCCATTCAGCCCACCCAATCCATGGCAGTGTTTATACTTCATTTGAGGTTCCTCCTATGCTTTCTCATCTCACTCTATCAGTGAGTCCTTCTGTTCATTTCTCCCCCATGTGTTTATCCAGCTTTCCCTTAAATGTATGTATGTTATTCACCTCCACCACTCCCTGTGGTAGCGAGTTCCACATTCTCACCACTCTCTGGTAAAGAGGTGTCTCCTGAATTTCCGATTAGATTTATCAGTCACTGTCTCATGTTGATGGCCTCTAGTTTTGCTCTTCCTCCTACCAATCAAGTGGGCTGCTTTGTCTTGGATGAAACAGACTCTCCAATGTGAAAAGACTGGCTGATAAATAATCATTGTTTTGGGAAAGCTCTGGGACCCAGAAAATTTAAATAAACATTCTCTGTGTCTATCAAAACCTTTCAGAATTATAAAACCTCCATTAGCCCTCAGCCTTGTCTTTCCAAGAGAGAAATTACTCAGCCTATTCATCGTCTCTGGATAGGTTATTCCTACGCTATAAATCCTGGTGCCCCAGACATCCCCTCCCACTATTAATTTTAAACTTTATTCATCCTACTATCCTCCTCCTGCCTTTTATCTAATTCTCCTCCCCTGAAGGTGCTGACTCTGGGGATCAGTTTCACACTCACCTGTTGCCCTTCCCAATATATCACCCAGGTGTCTAAATCTTTACAGCTGAAGTTAACAAACTGTTTTGCTGAGGGGACGTCACAACCAAACCCAGTGACTACCCACATGTACTTTGTGTCAGGGCGGGGTCACTGCGCCCCCCATCCCCACTTTCCATCCAGGATTTTGGAGACTGGGCTCCGGATGAGTAATGGCGGCCGCAGCTCCCACAATACCACCGCTCTATCCGCCGATTGGGCGAGCGGCCCGGGACTGCGCATGTCCGAGGGAGAGGGGAATCTGCGCACGTGCGGAGAATGGCGTTTCCCATTGACTAACCGCTCATTCCGTCATGAGGGTCAAAGTGTCTCCCGCGCGCACCCGCTAAGGCTTCCGCTGCTCCATTGTCTTCAGGCGGGGAATTCACCAGTGGGGAAATTTGGAGGACCGGAAGGACTCTGGTCCTCCAGCCAATCAGATCGCGGGCTTTGTGGGAATGAAGGTTGAGCTTCACACAGATTAAAACTTCCTCCTATGTCCAACATCTGTGAGTAAAACACTTTCTTTTCTCCCCCTTTCCATTTCTTTTCTCATTCTGGGGGGAAATTGTTGACTTGCAGGAACTGAAAGGAAAAGAAGTGAATCCAGGGAGGGTGCAGACTCTGGAAGGGTTGGCCCAGGTCCCTCTCTCTCTCTCTCTCTTAAAGACCTTGGCATCCTTTACTCACTCAGCTTGGCACATTTATTTGTCTGGCTAAAAGGATGGTCCCTTTCCTAATGTTCACAATTAAAGGGGTGGTTTCCCTAGGAGATGGCCAGTATTTAACAGGAGAGTTTACTAATCTAAATCGTCACTTGGTAGTACTGAACTTGAGTCTTGCTGAAAATGAAACATGTTGAAGCTTTTCATCTAGCATGCATCAGGACATCACAAGAATACCAAATTTCAAAGGGAAGAACATTTTATGTTGCACGAGGAAATAGGGTGCTGACTGGTTGGCAAGTGTTCTCTGATTGGTCAATGTGTTGCCATACAGAATGCCCCAGGGTACAGGTACGCCAAAGCTTTTCATTTAATTCAAAAAATTCAAGTCGACTCTGGCTGGTTGTAACGTGGCATGGGGAGTGCACCAAGGAGCAGTGTCCCCCTTAGCTTTGTTTGATTGAAAAGGCACCATGCCTGGACAAATTCCTTTTCCCTGCAGAAGACCAGGCCCAATTTCAGATTATCAGTCAGACTCAATGTGGCTCACTTATGCTTTCCAAAAGCTGCATGTATCCAGATACAGGGACCGGTCCACTGCAGGGAAAAGGAACTTGTCAGGAAGTCTTGCTACAGCTGCACAGGGCATAGGTGAGACCACAACTTGAGTATTCTGTACAGTCTGAGGCTCCTTCCTTAAGGAGCGATATACTGGCACCAGTTCATAAAAGGTTCACTAGGCTGATTCCTGCGATGACGGGTTGTCTTATGAGGAAATGCAGATTGAGCCTTTACTCTTTGGAGTTTAGAAGAATGAGGGGTGATCTTCCAGAAACAAATAGAATTCTGGGGTGGTTTTGACAGGGAGGATGCTGGGAGGATGTTTCCTCTTGTGGGGGAATCTAGAACGAGGGGACACAGTTTAACCATAAGTGGTCTCATTTTTTTGGACACAGATGAGGAGGAATTTCTTCTCTCAGAATGTTGTTCTTCTTTGGAATTCTCCCCAGAGAGCAGTGGAGACCGGGCCATTGAATATGTTCAAGGTTCAGTGAAACGGATTTTTGACCAACAAGGGAGTCAACATTTATAGAGAGTAGACAGGAAAGTGGAGTTAAGGCCACATCAGCCATGATCTTATTGACTGGCAGAACAAGCTTGATCAGCCAAATGGCCTACTTCTGCTCCTATTTCTTACAATCTCTGAGTCGAGGACATGAAGCATTGACCATGGTTCTGCCGATCAGCATGAATTGGCATCTTCAGGAGAATTGGGAAAGTGTATATTAGGTACGGCAGAATGAAAATGGAAGTGGGGCCATGTTGTGGGACAGAGATTTACAGCTTTTGGGGAATGAGAGAGGAAAGAATGTTCCATAGAAACCAGAATTGTCTGTTCTGAATTTCTATCTTGTACTGACAGTGATGACTTTTGTAAACTCCTTTTACAGGATATTAGAAGGAGGATTTGCAGACAAATCTCAAACCAAACATCATGTCAAGATCTGACAGAGTCACATGATCCATTGGGAGCTGAATATCATTGGCCTTTGAATCTAGAAGGAGAAACGTTTGTCTGTCCTGTCTGCTTCAACGGGTTCTAAGCATCAGTGTGACTGGAAAAGCACCGAGACCCACACACCCAAGTGAGAGTGTTCCAGTGCACTGATTGTGGAAAGAGCTTTAACCAGTTACACAGCCTGAAAAAACATCATTATTCAGTGGGGAAAGACTGGAAGCGTGTTCCATGTGTGAATGAGTCTTCAACTGATCACCGAACATGGAGAGACACAAGGACACTCGCACAATAGAAAAACCGTGGAAATATGGAGACTGTGGGAAGGGATTCTTTTTCCCATCTGCTCTTGAAACTCATCGGCGCAGTCACACTGGGGAGATGCCATTCACCTGCTCCGAGTGTGGGAAGGGATTCACTCACTCATCCGCCCTGCTGACACATCAACGAATTAACACTGCGGAGAGGCCGTTCACCTGCTCCAAGTGTGGGAAGCGATTCAGTGATTCACCCGCCCTGCTCTCACATCAGTGAGTTCACACCGGGGAGAAGCCATTCATCTGCTGCGTGTGTGGCAAGGCTTTCACTCAGTCAGCCAACAGACGCACCAAAAAGTTCACACTGTGAAGAGGCCATTCACCTGCTCTGACTTTGGGAAGGGATTCAGTGATTCATCCAAACTGCTGAAACACCAGCGAATTCACACTGGGGAGAAGCCGTCCATCTGCTGTGTGTGTGGGAAGGGATTCGGAGATTCATCTGCTCTGCTGAGACACCAGCGAGTTCAGACTGGGAAGAGGCCATTCACCTGCTGTGAGTGGGAAGGGCTTCACTCAGTTGTCCAACTTGCTGGGACATCAGAGAGTTCACACTGGAGAGAAGGCATTCACTTGCTCCGAGTGTGGGAAAGGATTCACTCGGTCACCACACCTGCTGAGACACCAGCGAGTTCATAAGTGATTCCAGGGATTGGGTTCTGCTGTTATTGCTGCTGTTAATCACATCCAGGACTGAACTATGTTCATTCTGACACTTGGTGAAGTAGGAGTGTTGGAGGGTTTCTTTCTGCTGGACTGGCCCGTCTCACATCTTTGCTTTCTGTGGGCTGATGCTCTTTGAGCCTGGGAGTGCATGTTTCCACTGAAACAATCCACAAAAGCTGATGAAGTACATTTGTTTTACCCTGGATAATAAAGAGTGTTTTATCTGCCACTTCAGGTAGATCTAAAATGAATACTGTTGTCTCTGTTCCATTGGGTCAACAGCACAGGGCCGGGAAGAATTTCAAGATTAGATCTTCGAAGATGAGGACTGAAATCCTTCATGAGAGAGGCAGAGTTTCAGTGAAGTTGGCTGGCCAACAGTGTTACTGACATCTTTGTTGTTGAGAAATCAATGGACTCTGTCTTCATTACACCTGCCATGTATTTTGTAGTGTGGTGTGTTCGACCACAGTTTGTCTGTTCATTCACATGTACTTCATATTAATCCTGAACGTTAGAACATTTAAAAGACAATGTAAATAGTTTTATCTTTCTGAATTTGTTTTGTAAACTTTATTTTTTGTTCAAAACCTGTGGAATCTTGGGGCGTTATTCTCTGAGCAAGGCCTTGAATCTCATACTTTGTTAACTTTAACAAAATGTTATCATTCCCTAACCGGATCCTACCGAAATCTTGGGGGTCTGATCAAGGATCATAACAAAACATACACACATTTTCACTTTAGTATATGTACAATATACACGTCTTCGTTGCATAGTTAGAGATTTGGGGGGATGTGCAGTGAGTGGTCATGACCAGGAACTCGCTGCCTGTGAGGCTGGTGGATGTGGAGATGATGAATAATTTCAAAAGAAAATTAGATGGACACTTGAAGGAAATAAGCTTGCAAGGAACGAGGATATGGAGGGGGAATGGGACTGACTGGATTGCTCTACAGGGTCAGCATGGACTGGAGTTACCGAATGGACTCCTTCTGTGCCATAATGACTCAATAACTGGAAATATATAACATAGCTACTGCACTAAATTGCAAGACAAGATTTTGACTGGGTTTTTCTTTGTGACAAATACATCAATTGAAAGGAGAATCAGCATTTGCTTTGAAAATGCTTCTGATTTTTTTAGACCCCCAGGTGGATTAATGTTGGATCCCTGGTGTCTGCCCAGGTGGCGGGGGGGCGGGGGGGGGGGCACTAGACCTGGCCTCAGTGCCACAGGAGGCAAAGCTGGAGTTCCTGCTCCTCACGGTTCCCCTGGCTGGGAGGGAGCTTGGGGTCGTATTCATCAAGAATGTGCCCCCGTCACGTCGGTACTGGAGGGTCAATCAGCAAATGGTGGACCCAACGTGCAGCCAGTGCCAGGGTGTGAAGGGTGGACACTGAGAGGCTGTTTCCCCCTGGCTGGGGAATCTAGAACACGGGGGCACAGTCTCAGGATAAGGGGCTGATCATTTCAGACTGAGATGAGGAGAAATTTCTTCTCAGAGGCTTGTGAATCTTTGGAATTCTCTTATCCATCTGGTTCATCAATGCCTTTCAGGGAAGGAAATCTGCCGCCCTTACCTGGTCTGACCTACATGTGATTCTGGACCCACAGTAATGTGGCTGACCCTTAACTGCCCTTGGAAATGGCTGAGCAAGACACACAGTTGGCTCACCACCCTCCTCTCATGGACAATTAGGGATGGGCAATAAACTTTGGCCTTGATGGCGAAGCTCATATTCTGTGAAAAAATAAACAAAGTTCTAGTTCTGACTCACCGCCCATGACAAACAAGAACAAACAGGCCACGCTGCCCCATTCAATAACTTGAATACACCCATTATCTGTTCACCTCTTCCTGAGCCTGAATGGCTTCTGTTGCCTTGCTCTGTGTGGAGATTCTCACTGACCGTTTCTGGTCACTTTCCTCTCCGGGCACCAAACTGGAATGTTACCATCGTGATGGTGACTGTTCGTGTTAAAGAGAAATCTGAACGCCCAGTGATTCACTGAAAGAACTACACAAAATTTCACATTTTTAAACGAAAAGAAACTTTATTGTATGTACAAAATCCTAAACTAAGTAAGCACTTATACCTTTACATTATAATTCATACCTGTAAGCTACAAATCTAGTGTTCCCTTTACTTCCTCCCCAAGAGTTTCCTTCTCTTTCGAAATCTTGATGGTTCATTCACTTTCTTTAGGGACCAACCCGAAGGTATGCCACAGCCCTCTGGAATTTACTTTGATTTCTCCCCAGTTTCCCAGTCTGGCACTCAGACTTCCAAATTTCTTTCCCTCTGTGAGGACTCCACTGCCTTCTTGAGCTGACATAGGACAGACCAACTGCTTTTTCCCAGTCGGCTCCCAAAGCTTCTTCACAGCCCTGTCCAAGCTAACGGTTCAAGCTGATTGCCTTCTGCCACAAGGCCAATTGCCTTTCACCATTGTTACAATCGCAGCTGATGTTAACTGCTGCACAAACCAAATCCCAGAGGGAAACTTGGCTAACAGGCCATACCCTTTTTATGTATTCTGAAAATTAGAAAGTAAACATACTGATCACAGCTGCAACAAGTCCAGTAAGAGATTTGGAATTTTAAAAATTAAAAGTAAAAGTTTTATTAACAAGAGTAAACAAAAACTTATGCACACAAGATTACAGTTGCACAGTTAAAATTAGTCTACAACACAATCCCCCAAAAGACTCCCTACTTGGTCAGACCCACAAGTAAACACCTTGCAGGCAACACTCGCTTATAGATGCTGAACTATAAAAATCCAGTAATATTACCCAAGGCAAACTGCTGTAACTTTCCTAAAAGCATACCTCATGACATGTAACTCCCTTCCACTCTGCTGTGGAAATCCAAACCTTCAGAACAGGACTGTTTGTTGCAGCCCAAGACTTCTCTGGTTTGACTGGATGCTGATTTCAAACTACCTCTTCTCCCAGTCGAAAGCTAAAGCTAACAGCTCTCAGGTCAGTTCCAGCTGCAGCTACATTAACTCTAAAGTACCTTTCCCCCCCTTTCATCTCATGTTCCACTTTTCTCACACCTCTTTGAACTTCAAATCCTTCCAAATATAAAATCTTTTATGCTTCTATTTTTTCCTCTGCTTTCGGGTCAATACAATGTCATATACCCTCTTCTGTTTTCCTATGGAACTCCTGCAAGATATAAACATGTTTCTTTGCACCTCTGACTTCCCGTCGATATTCAAACAAACTCAATTTATCTAAAAATGCAAATGTTAGATCCAACCTATTCACTTCTACCTCAAATCTAACACCTTTATCCTTTCATGTTTTAAACCCCCTCGGACAACCTGTCTTCTATTAAATTTTGCTCAGCTTAATTAAATCATCCACAGACTCACCTACACACAGACACCCAGCCTTCTTCACAGAATAACACAATATTCCACAAAAATATATATTTTTTTAAAAACTCCATTCCTCACACCATTCAGACCACTGGAGATTTCCTCCTCTGGCTTAAAGCTGGGCAAATAGTCCAACTTATTTTCCCCTCACCCGAAGTGAAATCAGCTGTAGCCAGGACAAGATGAAATCTGTAACTGTCTTCTCTGAGAAACAGGCAGATAAATTAAACAAAAGAAACTTCTAACCTGTACAACCCATCTCCATGGCAAGTGGCATGCTTTGGGAAGTTCCAAACAGAAAAGCAAATAAATGTATTTTACCTTTAAAACATCTTTTAAAACACTCTGATCCATATGAAATACGAACCAATATATTCGCAACAAGGTTGAAAGAGCATCAGCCCACTAGAAGCAAAGTCGTGAGACTGTCCTGTCCAGCAAAAAGAAACCCTCTGACCCTCCCACTTCATCAACTGTCAGAATGAACATGGTTCAGTCTTGGATGTGATCAACAGAAGTAATAATAGCAGAATCCAACCCCTGTAATCACTTGTGTACTCGCTGGTGTCTCAGCAAGTGGGGTGAATGAGTGAATCCCTTCTCACACAGGGAGCAGGTGAATGGCCTCTCCCCAGTGTGAATTCGCTGGTGGGTCAGCAGATTGGATGAAGCACAGAATCCCTTCCCACACTCAGAGCAGGTAAATGGCCTCTCCCCGGTGTGAATCCACTGATGTTGCAGAAGATTCGATGAGTGTTTTAATCGCTTTCCACACACAGAGCAGGTGAATGGCCTCTCCCTGGTGTGAACTCATTGGTGTGTCTGCAGGTGGGATAATTGACTGAATCCCTTCCCACACACAGAGCAGATGAACGGCCTCTCCCTGGTGTGACTGCATCGATGAGTTTCCAGTGCAGATGGGAAGCGGAATCCTTTCCCACAGACCCCGCATTTCCACGGTTTCTCCATGGTGCAGGTGTCCTTATGACTCTGCAGGTTTGATGATCAGTTGATGTTTTGTCCACATACACAGAACACATGTACAGTCTCTCCCCGCTGTGAATGGTGTGATGTGTTTCTCAGGCTGTGAAACTGGTTAAGGCTCTTTCAACAGTCACTGCACTGGAACACTCACTCGGGTGTGTGTGTCTCGGTGCTTTTTCAGTCATACTGATGTTTAAAACCTTTTGAAGCAGACAAACATTTCTCTTTCTAGAAACAAAAGTCAATGATATTTAGATCCTGCTAAATTGAGTGACTCGGTCAGATTCTGGCCTGACATTTGGTTTGAGATTTCTGTCTGCAAATCCTCAGCTTCCAATTTCCTGTAAAAGGAGTTTACAATAGTCATCACTGTCAGTACAGGAGTACAGGATAGAAATTCAGAACACACAATTCTAGTTTCTATAAGACATTCTTTCTTCTCTTCTTTGGGCTGCCCACTGAATGGAAATAATGGCTGTATCACTGGTCTTAAAATTGGTGTAATCTACAGGACTGTTTCACTGAGTTAAGATGCAGTCAATGCAAGGAAGAACCTTGTTTAGGTAGCAAATGGTCATGACCCGGAACCCGCTCCCTACGAGAGTGGCAGAATCAAAGTGTTGAGTGGGCACTTGAAGCAAATAAACTTGCAGGTGAATGGGGATATAGAGGGGGAATGGGACTGACTGGATTGCTCTGCAAGGAATCGGCATGGACTCAAGTTCCCACATGGAATCTTCTGAGCTGCAATGATTATGACTGGAAATATGTAATGCAGCTACAGTAATATATTAGAAGACTACAAATAACAATCAATGCACTTTATCACAGAACCATAAATAACATATCTAATATGTACCATATAGCAACACTGGACATATCTCTGTCCTATAATCATTTACTTCCCCCTTAAACGTCAGCCATCCCTGGGGAAACCACCCCTTTAATTGTGAACATTAGGAAAGAGACCATCCTTTTAGCCAGACAAATAAATGTGTCAAGCTGAGGGAGCAAAGGATGTCAATGTCTTTAAGAGAGAGAGAAACCTGGGCCAACCTTTCCAGCGTCTGCACCCTCCCTGGATTCACTTCCTTTCCCTTCAGTTCCTGCAAGTTAACAATTTCCCCCCAGAATGAGAAAAGAAATGGAAAGGGGGAAAAAAAAAAGTGTTTTACTCACAGATGTTGGACAGAGGAGGACTACAGCTCCTCACACCCCGCTTCCTGTGTTCTCTCAGTTCCTTCGCCTCCGTCGCATCTGTTCCGATGATGCTACCTTCAAAAACAGTTCCTCTGACATGTCCTCCTTCTTCCTTAACCGAGGTCGTTGACAGGGCCCTCAACCATGTCCGGCCCATCTCCCGCGCATCCGCCCTCACGCCTTCTTCTCCCTCCCAGAAGCATGATAGGGTCCCCCTTGTCCTCACTTATCACCCCACCAGCCTCCGTATTCAAAGGATCATCCTCCGCCATTTCCGCCAACTTCAGCATGATGCCACCACCAAACACATCTTCCCTTCACCCCCCTATCGGCATTCCATAGGGAGCGTTCCCTCCGGGACACCCTGGTCCACTACTCCATCATCCCCTACTCCTCAACCCCCTCCTATGGCACCACCCCATGCCCACGCAAACGATGTAACACCTGCCCCTTCACTTCTTCTCTCCTCACCGTCCAAGGGCCCAAACACTCCTTTCAAGTGAAGCAGCATTTCACTTGCATTTCCCCCACCTTAGTCTACTGCATTCATTGCTCCCAATGTGGTCTCCTCTACATTGGAGAGACCAAACATAAACTGGGTGACCGCTTTGCAGAACACCTGCGGTCTGTCCGCAAGAATGACCCAAACCTCCCTGTCGCTTGCCATTTTAACATTCCACCCTGCTCTCTTGCCCACATGTCTGTCCTTGGCTTGCTGCATTGTTCCAGTGAAGCCCAACGCAAACTGGAGGAACAACACCTCATCTTCCGACTAGGGACTTTACAGCCTTCCAGACTGAATATTGAATTCAACAACTTTAGGTCTTGAGCTCCCTCCTCCATCCCCACCCCCTTTCTGTTTCTTCCCCCTTCCTTTTGTTTTTCCAATAAATTATATAAATTTTTCTTTTCCCACCTATTTCCATTATTTTTAAATATTTTTAAATCTTTTATGCTCCCCCCCACCCCCACTAGAGCTATACCTTGAGTGCCCTACCATCCATTCTTAATTAGCACATTCGTTTAGATAATATCACCAACTTTAACACCTATGTGTTCTTTTGTTCTGTTGGCTGTGACATCTTTTGATGATCTGCTTCTATTACTGCTTGTTTGTCCCTACAACCACACCAACCCCCTCCACTTCTCTCCCCCCACCCAACCACCACCCTCCGCCACCCCACCCCCCCCACCCCCCCACACACCTTAAACCAGTTTATATTCCACCTCTTTCTTGGATTCACTCAAGTTCTGTCGAAGGGTCATGAGGACTCGAAACGTCAACTCTTTTCTTCTCCGCCGATGCTGCCAGACCTGCTGAGTTTTTCCAGGTAATTCTGTTTTTGTTGAGGAAGTTTTAGTCTGTAAGAAGCTCAATTTTCATTCACACAAATCTGATTGGCTGAAGGACAAGAGTCCTTCCGGTCCTCCGCTTCACGCCATTGGTCAATCTCCCGCATAAAGACAACGGAGCAGCGGAAGCCTTCGCAGATGCGGGACCCACTCTGACCCCAAGATGAATGGAGTGGCTGGCCAATTACAACACCATTCTCCGCACATGGGCAGCTTCCCCTCTCCCTCGGACCCATGCGGCGGGTAGAGCGGTTTCCCCAGCGCAGGGGGTTGTGGGAGCTACAGCCGCCATTACTCATCCGGAGCCCAGTCTTCAAACTCCTGGAAATGGAATGGAAAGTGAGGGTTACGGGCGCAGTGGACCCCACCCTGACACAACATACATGTGGGTAGTCACTGGATTTGATTGTGACGCCCCCTTACCAAAACAGTTTGTTAACTTAAGGTGTAAAGCTTTAGACACCTGGGTGACATATTGGGGAGGTGAGTGTGAAACTGAACCCGAGAGTCAGCACTTTCAAGGGAGGAGAATTGGGGAAAAAACGGGAGGAAGATAGTAGTATGAATTAGGGTTACAATCAAAATTGGGAGGGACTGCCTGGGGCACAGGGATTTATAGCTTGAGAGTTGGATCCATAGGGGCATTGTTACTGAATTAGTATTCCAGAGACCCCGGGTAATGCTCTGGGGACCCGGATTCATTTCACCACAGCAGATGGTGAAATTTGAATTCAAACAAACCCTGGATTTTAAGGTTTGATGTTGGCCATGAAACCATTGGTTACAAAAACTCATCTGGTTCCAAAAAGAAACCTGCCGCCCTTACCTGGTCTGGCTCAGACACACAGAAATGTCCTAAATGCCCTCTGAACAACGGAATTTTGGAATGAGCCTTCCACATCTCATGAACGAATGAAAACAGGCAGTAGGATGCCCTAGTTTTAGTCTGATGTTATGAACATTTGTCAATATCTGTTTCAAAATGCTCCTTGGGACCTTGACCTTGAACCCACGATGGATGATGTCAGAGTTAAAGGCAATGGCGGGTTCAATTACATTGAAAATACATTGAATAACAGAAACAGGTCGTTTTGTTACATTTTGTTACATTAAAGATGCTATATAAATACAGGTTGTTGCTTTATTGAAGGCTGCCACTTGAACTCCCTCACTGCCCCCCAACTCCAAGAGCCCTATCCTGAACAGTCTGATCAACAATCTCATTTCCACAGCCCAGCCCAGCCCAGCCATTCTCAGTGAATCTCCTCTTCTCAGGCTCCCTTGTGACTCTGTCCCTCTCTCTCACCGTGCTGAGTTCAGGTGTGAACAAAGCATTTTTGTCTTCAGATTTTCACTCTGAAAAGTTTAATGTATCAGGAGAAGATGAATAGGCTAGGTCACTTCTCTCTTGGAAAGGCAAGGCTGAGGGCTAATGGAGGCTTTTAAGATTAGGAAAAGTTTTGACTCAGAGAATGTTTCCAGTTGTAGGGGGACGAGCAAAACTAGAGGCCATCAGCATAAGATAGTGACTGATAAATCTAATCAGGAATTCAGGAGAAACTTCTTTACCGGAGAGTGGAGAGAATGTGAAACTCGCTACCAAAGGGAGTGGTGGAGGTGAATAACATAGATACATTTAAATGGAAGCTAGCATGGATTGGGTGGGCTGAGTGGCCTGTTTCTGTGCTGTATATTCAATGTAATCCTGGCATTGCCTTTAACACTGACATAGTCAATTCCGGGCTAAAGAGAAACAGTTTCTCTCACAGAAGAACATTTCAGCTCATTGGTTCCAGCTATTGTCCAATCACTGCCTCTTGTCAGTCAAGTGTCTGAGGAGCCAAGGTATTCAATTCAACTACAAACCTCTCATGTGGTTTATTCCAATGTAACTTTGAAGAGCAAACGGTCTGAAATTATTTAAATTTACTGGGTTGCAGTCCTTTCCTAAAACAATTATTATTTATCAGCCAGTCGTTTTCGAACTGGAGAGCCTGTTTCATCCAGGGACAAAGCAGCACACTTGATTAGCACCCCATCCATCAACTGAAACATTCACACCTTCCTCACCAACAACGTACAGTGGCAGCAGTGTGTACTGCAGGACTGCACAAAATGCGCTGCAGGAACTCACCAAGTTTCCTTCGACAGCACCTTTCAAACCCACGATCTCTACCACCTAGGATGACAAGGGCAGCAGACATATGGGAAACTCATCACCTGGAAGTTCCCCTCTGAGTGACACAACATCCTGACTTGGAACTATTTTGCTCAGGGTCTGGGTGTATGAAACCCCTTTCAGATCAAGTTCTGTGTGTAGGCAAACCTCTTTCCCTCAGAATCTGTGTGCAAACCTCTACAGTTCAGGGTTTGTGTGTACGCCAACCTCTTTAGCTTGGGGACTGTGTGTACGCAAACTTCGTTAGATTAGAGTCTGTGCATACCCGAGCCCCTTTTGGATCAGTGTTCTTATGTTCAGCCCCTCCTGCTGCATTCTGGGCAGGTTTGAATTTGGCCATTTCCTGATCTTTAGCCACTATCCTTTGATTCCCAGTTAGCTCTATATTTATAAGTATGACTGTTTGTGCAGTAAGATCCCGAACCTAAACTTGGGAGTGGTTTATATGTTCAAAACACCTCATCTCAAAGTAAGTTTAAAAAATGTTGAAATGCTGAGGGGGTGGAAGATGTTGTATGATACAAGTTCTTCACACACAATGTACAGCACAGAATCAGGCCATTCAGTCCATCTCATTTATACTATACACGAGACTCCTCCCAATTTATTTCTTCAAGCCCCACCTTTCTTCTTCCTGAACATATCCAGATTCCCATAAATGGATCTATGTTATTTGTCTCAGCCACTCTGTGTGGGAGCGAGTTCCACATTCCCACCACTCTCTGGGTGAAGAGGTTTATTTTCCAAACTTTCTTCTTGCCCCTTTTAATTGTTTCCCAGTTTCTCAGCTCGATCTGTTGACCCTGGAATGGGGAAAAAGACAAAGAAAGGATGAGCCAACTGAGACTTCACATCACTTCCCCGAACTCAGTCAGTCTCATACTCTCGCCTCTGAGTCTGAAGGTCGTGGGTTCAAGTGCCCACTCCAGAGACTTGAGTCCCCCATAATCCAGGGCTGACACTCTTTCAGTTTTCAGTTACCAGGTTCCTAAACTCTGGAATTCCCTCCCTTAACCCCTCCGCTTCTCTCTCCTCCTATAGGTCTCTGCTTAAAACCAACCTTTTCTTCTTTCAGTGACATCAAGGACTTGACAAGCTGTGTCCAAAACAAAGCTGACTGATTTGACATTTACCCAGAATATTAAACTCCCCGGTGTGAGTTCACAAATATGTAATCGAGCACGATGAGGGAGAGACTCCCTACCCCTTCTTCCTCAATTTGGCCCACAGCATCACAACCTGCCCCATGGGTTGGGAAAGGAGGCAGATCTCAGATCCACCCCAACCGGATCAATCCCTGTGCTGTTCACACCAATCTGCCATTCAGGTGACTGAGCCAACCCCTTCCCCTCTACCCCCCTCCCCACAACCAAGGAGTGGGAGTTGCTGTGGCAACATACACTGTTACACCCAAGTTCCGGTCTGGAGCTATGGATAGTGATGGTCACAGCTCCAATTTCTTTCCCTCATGTGGCTGAGCAGAAATTTCTCCTGCTCTTACCACCTGCCATTGGTGTGGGTTGGAAGGTTTTACAAGTTGATACTAAACCTTTTTGGCTGCATCGTGAAGACCTTGGCCATCAGGTCCTGGAGCAGGACTTGAACCAGGAGCTTCTGGCTCAGAGGCTGGGATACTACCCACTGCTCCATAAGGCCTCCTCTGATATCTATTGACCTCCCCAATATGTCATCCAGGCGTCCACATCTTTAATGAAGGAGAGACATATTCAACACGAAATGTTAACTCTATTTCTCTCTCCACAGATGACTCCAGACCTGCTGAGTGTCTCCAGCACTTTCTGTTTTAATTTTTGGCTAAGTCTCTTCACCTGAAGTTAACAAACTGTTTTGCTAAGGGGGCATCACAATCAAATCCAGTGACTACCCACATGTACTTTGTGTCAGGGCGGGGTCACTGCGCTTTCCAACCCCATTTTCCATCTCAGTCCCGGGAATTTGGAGACTGGTCTCCGGATGAGTAATGGCAGCCGCTGATCCCACAATCGCCCGCGCTGGGGAAACAGCTCTTTTCGCCGCGCGGGAGGGCGGCCCGGGACTGCGCATGTCCAAGGGAGGGGGGAAGTGCGCATGTGCCGAGAATGGATTTCGCCACCCCCCCCCCCCACACCCCAGTTGGCCAACCGCTCAACTCGTGATCGGGCCCCCCGCCCCCCCGCGCTCACGCAGGCGTCCGCTGACCCATTGTCTTCATGCGGGAGATTGACCAATCGAAAGAGTTGGAGGACCGGAAGGACTCTGGTTCCCCAGCCAATCAGAGCGCGGGCTTGGTGTGAATGAAGGTTGAGCTTCACACAGACTAAAACATCCTAAACAAAATCAGAATTACCTGGAAAAACTCAGCAGGTCTGGCAGCATCGGCGGAGAAGAAAAGAGTTGACATTTCGACTCCTCATGACCCTTCAACAGAACTGATTTTTCTTTACAAGGAGAGGGGTGAAATATGGCTAAAACTTCCTCCTGTCTCCAACATCTGTGAGTAAAACACTTTCTTTTCTCCCCCTTTCCATTTCTTATCTCCTTCTTGGGGGCAAAGTTGACTTGCAGGAACTGAAGGGAAAGGAAGTGAATCCAGGGAGGGTGCAGACTCTGGAAATGTCGGCCCAGGTCTCTCTCTCTCATTGACAAGATTAATAAGGAGGAAAAAATTAGAGTATGAGGGAATGCTAGCCAGAAATATAAAACCAGAAAGCACGAGTTTTTAAAAATAAATATTTGAAAATGAAAAGAGTTAACAAAGTGAGCGTTGTTCATATGGAAAGTGAGTCTGGGGAGTTGATAATGGAAAACAAGGAGATGGCAGATGAATTGAACATGTATTTTACATCAGTTTTCACTAATTAGGATACAAGTAACATCTCAGAAACAGTTATAAACCAGTACATGGAAGTGGAGAAGGAAATCAGGATAATTACAAGTGGTACTGAGTAAATTGTCGGAGCTGTGGGCTGACAAGAGCCCAGGTGCTGATGGACTTCATCCGAGGATCTTAAAAGAATTGTTTAGTGAGATAGTTTTTGCAGTAGTTTTAACTTTCCTAAACTCCCTAGATTTGGGGAAGGTCTCATTAGATTAGGCAAGGGAGGAGATCGCAGAGGTTCTGACCCAAATTTTTAATTCCTCACTGGCCACAGGGGAGGTGCCAGAGGGCTGGAGAACAGCGAATGTGATTCCACTATTTAAGAAGGGTTGTATGGAGAAGCCAGGGAACTACTGGCCAGTGAGGCTCACATCAGTGGGAGGGAAACTATTGGAGAAAATTCTGAAGGAGAGAATTTATCTCCACTTGGAGAGGCAATGTTTGATCAGGGATAGTCAGCATAGCTTTGTCAGAGGGAGATCATGCCTAACAAATTTGATTGAATTTTTTGAGGAGGTGACCAGGTGTGTAGATGCTAAAGAAAGCTATTATTAAAGAAGGTATAGCAGGGCACTTGGATAAGATCAAGGTCATCAGGAAGAGCCAACATGGTTTTGTGAAGGGAAATCAACTTACTAGAGTTCTTTGAGGAAGTAACATGTGCGTGGATACAGGGGAACCAGTGGATGTGCTACAATTAGATTTCCAGAAGGCATTTGATAAAGTGACACATCAAAGTTTATTGCAGAACATAAAAGCTCATGGTATAGGGGGTGACAAATTGACATGGATAGAAGATTGGCTGGCTAACAGAAAGCAGAGAGTTGGCACAGAAGGAGTCCATTTGGTAACTCAAGGCCACGCCGACTCTCTGCAGAGCAATCCAGTTACTCCCATTCCCCCTCGATATCCCAGTTTCCCTGCAAGTTTATTTCCTTCAAGTGATCATCCAATTTCATTTTGAAGTCATTGACCATCTCCAGTTCCACCGCCCTCATAGGCAGCGGGTTCCAGGTCAACACCACTCGCTGCCAAAATGAAATTCTCCCTCACAGCCCCATGTATCTCTAATCATGTAATAGAGCACTGTGTATTACACACATTTTTAGCGCAGTACTGTTGGGTGTATATTAGGTACAGCAGGGTGAGAATGGAGGGAGGGTGTGTTGGGGACAGAGATTTACAGCTTTGGGGGAATGAGAGGGGAAAGAATGTTCCATAGAAACTAGAAGTGTTTGTTCTGAATTTCTATCCTGTATTGACAGCCATGACTTTTGCAAAGTCCTTTTACAGGATATTAGAAAGAGAGAATTTACAGACAGAAATCTCAAACCAAACATCACGTTCAGACCTGATTCATTTGACTTATGTGACCTGAATAACACCGGCCTTTGAATCTAGAAGGAGAAATGCTTGTCTGTTCTATCTGTTTGAAGAGATTTTAAACATCTGTGTGACCATAAAAGTACCAAGACACACACACCCAAGTGAGAGTGTTCTAATGCACTGACCGTGGAAAGAGCTTTAACCAGTTACACAGCCTGAAAAAACATCACACCATTCACAGCTGGGAGAGACTGTAGACGTGTTCTGTGTGTGGATGAGGCTTCAACTGATCATTGAACCTGGAGAGACACGAGGCTAACCGAACCATGGAGAAGCCTTGGAAATGTGGGGACTGTGGGACAGAATTCAAATCCCCATCTGAGCTGGAGATTCATCGACGCAGTCACAGCGGGGAGAGGCCGTTCACCTGCTCTGTGTGTGGGAAGGGATTCACTCATTCATCCTCGCTACTGACACACCAACGAGTTCACACAGGGGAGAGGCCGTTCATCTGCTTCGAGTGTGGGAAGGGATTCAGTGATTCATCCAACCTGCTGATGCACCAGCGAATTCACACCAGAGGAAGGCGGTTCACCTGCTCTGAGTGAGGGAAAGGATTCACTCAGTCATCCCACCTGCTGAGACGACAGCGAGTTCACAAGTAATTTACAGGGGTTGGATTCTGCTGTTATTGCTGTTGTTAATCACATCCAGGACTGAAACATGTTCATTCTGACAGCTGGTGAAGTGGGAGGGTCAAAGGGTTTCTTTCTGTTGGGCTGGCTGGTCTCACGACTTTCTTTCCAAGCTGCTGATGTTTTTTGAGCTTTGTTCAGAAAATGTAGGTTCAAATTTTATATGGATCACCGAAGCAAAGTGTGTTTTTATGGTAAAAGGTAATTACAGTTCATTTCAGTTTGGAATGTCCCAAAGAATGCCATGTTGCCATGGAGATGGACTGTGGGGTTTAGAAGGATCTTATGAACATATATGAACATAGGAATTAGGAGCAGGAGTAGGCCACTTGGCCCCTCAAGCCTGCCCCACTATTCAATAAGATCATGGTTGATCTGAATGTAACTTCAATGCCATGCTCCTGACTATCCCCGATAACCTTTCACACCCTTGTTAATCAAGAATCTATCTAGCAAAAATATTCAACAACTCTGCCTCCACCGCCTTTTGAGGAAGAGTTCCAAATACTCTCAACCCTCTGAGAGAAAAAAATGTCTCTTCATCTCTGTCTTAATTGAGCAACCCCTTATTTTTAAACTGTGACCCCTTGTACTTGATTCTCCCACAAGAGGAAACATCCTCTCCACATGCACCCCGTCAAGACCCCTCAGGATCTTAAGGTTTCAAGTAAGTCACCTCTTACTCTTCTAAACTCCAGAGGATACAAGCCCAGCTTGTCCAGCCTTTACCGATAAGACAACCCACCCATTCCTGGTATTAGCCGAGTAAACCTTCTCTGAACTGCTTCTAATGCACTTATACCTTTCTTTAAATAAGGAGATCAGTACTGTACACAGTACTCCAGATGTGGTCTCACTAATGCCTTGTACAACTAAAGCATAACCTCACTAATTTGGCATTCAATTCCCCTCACAATAAATAATAACATTCTATTAGCTTTCCTAATTACCTGTTGTACTTGCAGACTAACCTTTTGTGATTCATGCACTAGGACACCCAGATCCCTCTGAATCTCAGAGCTGTGCGATCTTTCACCATTTAGATAAAAAGCTTCTTTTTTATCCTTCCTGCCAAAATGAACGATTCCACATTTGCCCACATCAGACTCTTGTTGAATTTATCTGGGTGTTTCTCACAGAAAGCAGTTACAAAATTGGTTGCGTAGTTTGCCGCTAATTTGGAGTTTTTGAGCGGAAAAGAAGCTGAAAGATCTGCCTATCTTGGAGCTAGAGGAGGAAAACTACAGTGACCCTCCTGGTGAAAGTCTTCCGGGCGTACGAAATTGGAGCAGAAGTCAGCAACCCGGCTCCTCGAGCCTGCTTCGCCTTTCAATATGGTCATGGCTGATCTGTTTGTATTTCAAGCTCCACATTCCCGTCGTGTAGCAGAAAGCAGTCAGCTTGAACATTTAGCAATGAAGAAGCTGTGGGCGCAGGCTGGGAAAAGCAGTCAGACTGTCCAAAGTCAGGGCCAGAAGGCACTGAGGCTCAAGCTTGAACAGAGGAACCCACAGTCGTGAGGCCTTAAAGAAAGGTTGGAGGGTCAATTATCCTAAAGCTCATGGAAAGATGCCAAGGGATCCTTGGACCTCAAAGAGTAGCTGGAACACTGAGGAGAAATCAAAGTGAATTCCAGCAGGCTGTGGCATATTTTTAGGTTCATCCCAGGAAAGGTAAATGAACCTTCAGGATCTCACAGGGAACTCTTGGGTGGAACTAAAACGTAAAACAGACTTTACAACAGAAGTAATTACACAATATAGTGTTCGGTTAACCATGCTTAGTTTCCTTTTTTAAAATTTACATGAAAGTTTGTGTCAGGCATGGAATCTTGTGGTGTAGTTGTTTCAGTTAATTACTGGGTTCAGATTTCTCTTGAAACATTGACATTCCCGATCGGGATCCTTTCAGTCCGGGAGTGCACATTTCCACTGGAATGATCCACAAAAGCTGACGAAGGACATTTGTTTTATCCTGGTTAGTAAATAGTGTTTTTCCTACCACTACAGGTAGATCTAAAATAAATACATTTGTCTTTGTTCCATTGAGTCTACAGCACAGGGCCAGGCCAGTCAGCTCAATTGGTCTCTGTCAGTACTTATGCTCCACATGAGCCTCCACCCACCCCTCTTCATCTCCCCCATCAGCATATCCTTCTATTCCTTTCTCCCTCATGTATGTATCTAGCTTCCCCTTAAATGTATTCATGCTATTCACCTCAACCACTCGCTGTGGTAGTGAGTTCCACTTCTCACCACCCACTGGGTAAAGAGGTTTCTCATGAAATCCCGATTGGATTTTGAACCCCTTCATATTTTTAAAAACTTCCATCAGGTCACCCTTCAGTCTTCTCTTTTCTAGAGAAAAGCAGCCCCAGCCTTTCCTGAGGGTTAAATGCTGTCCGTTCTGGTATTCTTCTTGTGAATCTTTGTTGCCCCTTCTCCAGTGCCTCTATTTCCTTTTTCTAAATGGAGATGACAAATGTTGATAGTACTCCCAGTGTAGTCTAACCATGGTTTGAAACAAGTTGAATATAACCTCCCTGCTTTTCAATTCTATCCCTCTAGAAGGGATCCCTAAACCTGGGCCCCACACTTTTAGAAAATGATGAAATTCTTAGGGTGCAGAGGAGATTGACGAGAATGGCACCAGGGATGAAGAGACTTGGAGCCAGATTCAGTCATGGTTTTCAACAGAGAATTGGAACATTATCTGAAGAGGAGAAATAGGCAGGGTTCTGGGGAAAAGGCGGGGGCGTGGCTCTGGGTGAGTTGCTGTTGCAGAGAGCTGGCACAGACACAATGGGCTGAATGGCCTCCATCAGTGTTGGAACTATTCCATGATTCTAGAACACCAGCTCGCTGATTCTGTTCAACACGGCATGAATCTCGCCTCTGAGTCAGGAGGTGGGGGGTTTCGAATCCCCACTCCAGAGACTCAAGCCCCCATAATCCAGGGCGCGTACTCCCAGTGGCAGTACTGAGGGGGAGCCATCCTGTCGGAGGGACCGTCTTTCGAGTGAGACATTAACCGAGGGCCTCGTCTGCCCTCTCAGGTGGATGTACAAGACTGAATGGTCATAATTGGAAGGAGAGCAGGAGGGGGAGGAGTTCACTTCCGGTGTCCTGGGGCCCAATATTTATACCTCAACCAACAGCAGTAAAAACATGATCTGGTCATCATCACATAGCTGTCTGTGGGATCTTGCTGTGCATAAATTGGCTGCCACGTTTCCTATTGTGTCTACACTTCAGAAGGAACATCATTGGCAGTGAAACGCATTGAGATGCCCTAGGGTAGTGAAAGGCGCTATATAAATGCAGGTTTCTTTTTATACTGACACACTCCTATCCTCATAGGCAGATCGTCCAGCAGGAGCAGGAGCCAGCACGAGCCAGCTGACTGGGGGGCAGGAACTCCCAGTGTGGACCGAGGCTGCTTCCCTTCAGAAGCCACTGAATCCATTGTGGGAAGTGGCCATTAAAGAGGGTGCCTTGACTTGCTGGTCTGAGAATCCAGCCCTTTTCCCCTGTGTAATGCTGGCTGAGAATAGACATCGGGGCTGCTCAATGTACTGAAAGTATCTCTTCCACTGAAGATGGGCGGAGGTAATGTTTTCATCCCTGTTATTCTGTTTGTCTGTAAGCAATTTATCTCACAAACTAACAGATGGATTTTAATAAAACTCAGTACGTTGACAGGATATGGCCCACGGAAGAACTGATTTGTTTTTAGCGAAGATCCGAATCCTGGAATTTTTGAAGGGATACATTCACATTGGGAGACTGGGAGAATTGGCCTTTTCTTTTCGATTGCTGTAGTTTGTTTTATTTCAAATGTTGATTGTTTTCGAATGTTGTGGATTGTCTCTGCTGCTGGAGTGGAATTTGCCACAGCTGTCAAAATGTGAGCAGAGTTTTCAGAGCTAGTTGTTAGATGTGGAGATGGATGCTGTTAATAAACACATTTTTTTTTTCTGCTTTGCAGCTACAGATCATGTTTTCATCCCTGTTTGTCTGTCTGTAATGCACCTGAAGAACTAACAGGTGGATTTGAACAAGCGTGGTACACAAATATGGTCTGGCCCAAGGAAGAAATGACTATATTTGGTGAAGATGTGGACCAGATCCAGATCCTGGAATCTTTTGTACTCGTTCGCAGAGCCCAGTCCTCTGCAGGCAAAAGTAATTTGTCCAGGCATTTCACCTTTTCAATTAAACAAAAGCTTGGGGGACAATTATTCCCTGGTGCATTCCCCATGGCAACCTCTCAACCAATCAGAGTCCATGTGCCAACCAATCAACACCCTGCTTTTCAGTCAATATAAATTGTTGTTCCCTTTGACATTTGGTGTTCTTGCATCTGTCCTGAAGAGTGCAGGACAAAAAACTTCAAAAGCATGTCTTATTTTTCAGAAATCCTCTAATTTTTAAAAGCATTTGTTAACATTGGGAGATTGTCACCCAATGTATTTTTTCTCCACAACAATTTATTGTAAACAATGATAACAAAATGTCATTGCAAAAGTCACATACATTTGCACTAGCAAATTTGTTAATTTTAGTGGTAAATGTTCCAGATCCAGATCATTTTCCAGATCTGAAGATCAATTCTGTACGTGTAGTTAAAAATTCTGTTTACAAACTCACACAAATGAATGTTTCTGCTCACTGCACAATGATAAAGCAATGATCCCACACTCCCAATGAAGTCTGTAGTCTGGTGTCAGCTAACTGTGGAATCACAATCATGCTGATGTCATCTTATGACATCATCACAATAGAATGCAATGGCATCAGCGGATTGCACAATCCCAATGGAATGCGTGATGTCAGCTTGATCTTAGACATAAGTGGTGAGATGGGAAATGTACAGAACTGGACCAGTTTTCTTCAATAAAGAAACTCTGCTACCCGTCTCCCAACTCACACTCAGTCCCGTTCACCTATCACCCCCTGTGCTCACTGACCGACATTGGCTCCCACTCAAGCAATGCCTCCATTTTAAAATTCTCCTTCTTGGGCCCAATTTACCTCTGTAAAAGTGAATGGGATGTTGATTGAGCTAAATTCTGGCCCATTCTTTTCAAATCCCTCCATGGCCTCCTTTTTTTCAAATCATCACGTGGTCTCACACACTCTCCCCATCTCTGTAATCTTCTCCATCCCTACAACCCTCCGAAATATCTGTGCTTCACTAATCCTGGTCTCTTCACCATCCCCGGTTTCAATTGCACAGCCACTAGGGACCGTGTCTTCAACTGCCTGGGCCCCACGCTCTGGAATTCCCTCCCTAAACCTCTCTACCTCTCGATCTTTTGTGCTCCTTCAGGACACTCCTTAAACCTGCCTCTCTGAACAAGCTACTGGTCATCTGAGCTAATATCTCTTTATGTGGCTCGGTGTCAACTTCTGTTTTGAAATTGCTCCTGTGAATCACCTTGGGATGTTTAAAGGTACTGCATAAATGCAGGTTGTTTTTGTTGCTGTGTGAATTATTTTCAGGGGATGCCGCTATTGTTAAGGATTCAAACACTTTCTTGCCGCATCCAGAGAGAGCTACAGGAAGGCTGTTGGCTATAAGCAGCCATGCAAGGCTTTGTTCCATGTTTAAATATAGAGGAGTGACATTGTTATATCGGTCACTCAGAGCTGAACAGAAAACCGTCTCTTTAAATACACATACAGGGAAGAGGCTGAAATGAAATCTGTCCCTTTTCACCTGCACAAAAGCAGGAGACTCACGGTCACAGGCTGCAGAAGGAGTCCATTCTGTCCATTGTGCCCCTGCCATCTCTTTGAAAGGACTCTCTAATTGATCCAACTGCTCTGCTTTTTCCCCTTGGCCCTGCAAATTGCCAGTTAGCTCAGAGGGACTCACTTTATGTTAAAGAGCCTGCCAACCCCTCTCACCCACTTTCCCTAAAGTGCAGAAATCTAATCATGAAAAATCCAGAAAAATCAAATATTTTTACTGATAAAAGTTTATTGATGAAACAGAACATGGTTAACATAAAACAGAAAATTACTTGAGGATCAAAGACAACCAGAGTAAAAGGATGTGCACAATGTTCTGAACCCAAATGGTTTCTCTTTAATTCATCTGTCCCCTGTTTGCTGCCCTCTTTGTGGAACACCTCCGCTCAGTCCACAAGCATGATCCTGACCTTCCAGTTGCTGCCATTATAATTCACCACCTTGCTCTCATGCTCACATTTCTGTCCTCGGCCTGCTGCAATGTTCCCAAGAAGCCCAACACAAGCTGGACGAACAGCACCTCATCCTCCAATGAGGCACTTTACAGTCTTCTGGATTCAACATTGAGTTCAACAACTTCAGACCATCAACTCTGTCCTCTGTTTTGATTCTGTTTTGCCGAGTGCCAGTCTGCATTTTGTTTTCATGATTTTTGCTTTCAGACAGAGCTGTCCTTTATTCTGCCATTAACACTAACTCTGGACCAATGCTTTGTTTCTTTACTACAACCATTACCTCTCCCTTTGCTTCCATGATATTTTTGTTATTTAATCTCACCCGCCCTCTAACCAATCGCTGACTTTCCCTTTTGTTCTACTGGGCCCTCCCCCCTTTCTCAACAGCTTCAAACCCCCTCTGAAATTCTGGAGGAGTCATATTGGACTCGAAACGTTTACTCTGTTTCTCTCTCCAAAGATGTTGCCAGACCTGCTGAGTTTTTCCAGCACGTTCTGTATTTATTTTAGATCTACCTGTAATGGTAGCAAAAAACACTATTTACTATCCAGGATAAAATAAATGCCCATCATCAGCTTTTGTGGATCATTTCAGTGG
Source organism: Carcharodon carcharias (assembly GCF_017639515.1). Taxonomy (NCBI): domain Eukaryota; kingdom Metazoa; phylum Chordata; class Chondrichthyes; order Lamniformes; family Lamnidae; genus Carcharodon; species Carcharodon carcharias. The sequence goes on from NW_024470624.1 coordinate 1,197,582, forward strand.
AAATGTGCACTCCCAGGCTCAAAGAGCATCAGCCACTGGAAGCAAAGTCGTGAGACCGGCCAGTCCAGCAGAAAGAAACCCTCCGACCCTCCCACTTCACCAAGTGTCAGAATGAACATGGTTCAGTCCTGGATTAACAGCAGAATCCAACTCCTGGAATCACTTGTGAACTCGCTGATGTCTTAGCCGGCTAGATAAATGAGTGAATCCCTTCCCACACTCAGAGCAGGTGAACGGCCTCTCTCCAGTGTGAACTCGCTGGTGTGCCTGCAGGTGGGATAACTGAGTGAATCCCTTCCCACACTCGGAGCAGGTGAACGGCCTCTCCCCGGTGTGAACGCGCTGATGTGTCAGCAGGGTGGATGAAACAGTAAATCCCTTCCCACACTCGGAGCAGGTGAAGGGTCTCTCCCCTGTGTGAACCGCCTTGTGTTTTTTAAGGTCGGATGAATTACTAAATCCTTTCCCACACTCAGAGCAGGTGAATGGTCTCTCCCCTGTGTGAACTCGCTGATGCCTCAGCAGGTTGGATGATTCAGTGAATGCCTTGCCACACACACAGCAGATGAATGGCCTCTCCCCAGTGTGAACTCGCTGATGTGTCAGTAGGTGGGTTGAATTACTGAATCCCTTTCCACAATCGAGACAGATGAATGGCCTCTCCCCAGTGTGAATTCGCTGGTGTGTCAGCAGAGAGGATGAATGAGTGAAACCCTTCCCACACTCGTAGCAAGTGAACGGCCTCTCCCCGGTGTGAACTTGCTGGTGCCACAGTAACGTAGATGAATGAGTGAATCTCTTCCTACACGCAGGGCAGGTGAACGGCCTCTCCCCGGTGTGACTGTGTCGATGAATCTCCAGCTCAGATGGGGATTTGAATCCCTTCCCACAGTCCCCACATTTCCACGGTTTCTCCATGGTGCATGTGTCCTTGTGTCTCTCCAGTTCCAATGATCAGTTGAAACTCGTCCTCACACAGAACATGTATAATGTCTCCCCTCAATGTAAATGGTGTAATGTTTTTTCAGTCTGTGCAACTGGTGAAAGCTCTTTCCACAGTCAGTGCACTAGAACACTCTCACTCGTGTGTGTGGGTCTCAGTGCTTTTCTGGTCAAAATGTTGTTTAAAATTTCTTGAAGCAGGCAGAACAGACAAACATTTCTCCTTCTAGATTCCAAGGCCAATGATATTCAGGTCACGATGAACTGAGTGACTCTGTCAGATATTGATGTAAAGTTTATTTTAAGATTTCTGTTTGCAAATCCTCCCCATCTAATATCCTGTATAAGGAATTTACAAAAGTCATCACTCTCAGTACAAGATAGAAATTCAGAACAGACAATTTTAGTTTCTAAGGAACATTCTTTCCTCTCTCATTCCCCAAAAACTGTAAATCTGTGTCACACACTCTCCCTCCATTCTCACCCTGCTGTCTCTAACATACACCTAGCAGGTCTGCACTAAAAATGTGCGTAATATACAGTGTTAGGGTCGGAAACAGTGAACTGTCAAGGAGTGTTTCAGTTGGTAATTGTATCTTAATTGACAAGTACCTCACTGGGTGTTTCTAAAGGGGGTACAGGTGAGACAATGTGTGTGTAGAATTGTGCGTGTGCTGAGATAAAACTCTGCTTGAAGAAACAAAGTCCTGGTTTCTGTGTTTATTATCAAGCAGCCATCGGAGCTTAACATACAGGACTCCATTATATGATTAGGGACAGATGGGTCTGTTAGGGAGAACTTTATTTCGCCAGTGAGTGCTGATGACCTGGATCTCACTGTCTACGAGGGTGGTGGGAGCAGAGACAGTCAATAATTTCAAAACGAAATTGGATGAACAGACGAAGGAAATAATCTTGCAGGGGAACAGGGATATAGAGGGGGAATGGGACTGAGTGAATTGCTCTACAGAGAGTCGGCATGGGCTCAAGTTGCAGAATGGACTCCTGTGCTGTAATGACTCTATGACTGGATATTCATAATGTAGCTACAAGTACTGTAGGAACTAGGATAGGAACGATAATAAATAAACTCTTTTACAGAATCAGAATTAATATATCTAAAATGTTTCCCATCACAGCATTAGACATATCTATGTCCTATTATTGTATTGTCCAGGGGGCAGAACTCTTATAAAATAAAATAAGGAACACGTCAGCCATGGGGCTGGAGGCATGGCTGGGGGGTGTGGTGCTGGTGACCAAGAGAGCAGTTTGGGAGGGGTTGCAGATTTCAATATGAGAAGGGATTTTGAGATAATAATAGTGGGAGGGGTGGGGGTTAAAGTTAACCAAAACTTACAACTTATTTTGTTCGGTCAGAATATCATCATCTCTCTGCTGGCCAACTCATTTACTTGCCATCTCACTTAAACTCTCTCTGGAGACTCCCGGGGTCAGTTTCCCACCGGCTGTCCTAGAAATATGGGACAAAAGGCAAAATAAGGAGCAATCCCTTAAAATACAGGACAGTTAATTACCCTGAAATTGTCCCCTTAAATGTCAGCCATCTCCTGAGGAAACCACCCCTTTAATTTTGAACATGAGGAAAGAGACCATCCTTTTAGCCAGACAAATAAATGTGTCAAACTGAGGAAGGAAAGGATGTCAATGTCTTTAAGAGAGAGAGAGACCTGGGCCAACCTTTCCAGAGTCTGCACCCTCCCTGGATTCACTTCCTTTCCCTTCAGTTCCTGCAAGTCAACAATTTCCCCCCAGAATGAGAAAAGAAATGGAAAGGGGGAGAAAAGAAAGTGTTTTACTCACAGATGTTGGACACAGGAGGAAGTTTTAGTCTGTGTGAAGCTCAAACGTTATTCACACAAAGCCCGCGCACTGATTGGCTGGAGGACCAAAGTCCTTCCGGTCCTCCAATTCTTCGCATTGGTCAATCTCCAGCATGAGGCCAATGGAGCAGCGGAAGCCGTCGTGGGCACCGGAGACACTTTGACCCTCGTGACGGGGAGGGGTTGGTCAATGGGCAAAAATCCGCTCTCTGCACATGCGCAGCTTCTCCTCTCCCTCGGACATGCGCAATCATGGGCCGCCCGCCAGCGCGGCGGATAGAGCGGCCTCTCCAGTGCGGGGGATTGTGGGAGCTTCTGCCGCCATTACTCATCCGGGGCCCAGTCCCCAAACTCCTGGGACTCGGGTCGAAAGTGGGGGTGGGGGGGGTGTAGTGACCCCGCCCTGTCATAAAGTACATGGGGGTAATCACTGGATTTGATTTTGACATCCTCTTAGCAACACAGTTTGTTAACTTCAGGTGTAAAACTTTAGACACCCGGCTGACATATTGGCGAGGGCAATAGGTGAGTCTGAAACTGAACCCGAGAGTCAGCACCTTCAGAGGAGAATTGGGGAAAAAGCAGGAGTGGGATAGTAAGATTAATTAGTGTTAAATTCAATAGGGAGGAAGGCTTGCATGGGGGAGGGGGGTGGCAGATGTTTATAATTTGAAGGAGGAGAAACATGTCTTACGATAATTATGTTCTTCCATGCTCTGTATCTCTGATCAAGTGATATAGTGTATATTACACACATTTGTGGTCCAGTATATACACATATATATGGCTAGCAGCCTGCATAAAGATTTTCAGGTCTCTGTGTCCATGACATGAAGCAGTGACCATATATCTGTCATAGGGAAATGTTAGAAGCTATTATTAAAGACGTTATAGCAGGGCATTTGGAAAAATTCAAGGCAATCAGGCAAAATTGACATGGTTTTGTAAAATTGAAAACATGTTCAACTAATTTATTACAGTCTTTTGAAGGAGTCACATGTACTGTGGATAAAGGTGGATGTACTATACTTAGATTTCCAGATGGCATTTGATAAAGTGCCACAGCAAGGGTTATTGCAGAAAATAAAAGCTCATGGTGTAGGAGGTAACATATTGGCATAGATTGAAGATTGGTTAGCTAACAGAAAGGAGAAAGTTAGCATAAATGGGTTTTTTTCTTGTTGGCAGGATGTGACGAGTGGTGTGCCACAGGGATCAGTGCAGGGGCCTCAACTTTTTACAGTTTATATAAATAAATTGGATAAAGGAACCAAAGGAATGGTGGCTAAATTTGCTGACAACAAAAAAATAGGTAGGAAAGTAAAATGTTGAGACGACGTAAGGAGGCTACAAAGTGACATGTATAGGTTAAGTGAGTGGGCACAGATCTGGTAAATGGAGTATAATGTGGGCAAATGTGAAATTGTTCATTTTGGCAGGAAGAATAAAAAAGGTGAGAAATTGCAGAGCTCTGAAATTTAGAGGGCTCTGGGTGTTCCAGTGCATGAACCACAAAAGTTAATATGCAGGCATGGCAAGAAATTAGAAAAACTAATAGAATGTTATCATTTATTGTGAGGGGAATTGATTACAAAAGTAAGGAGCCTAAGCTTCAGTTGCACAGGGCACTTATGAGACCACATCTGGAGTACTGTGTACAGTGCTGGTCTCCTTATTTCAAGAAAGATGTAAATGCGTTAGAAGCAATTCAGAGAAACTTCACTTGACTAATGCCAGGAATGGGCAGGTTGTCTTATGAGGAAAGGCTGGACAAGTTAGGCTTGTTTCCACTGGAATTTAGAAGAGTAAGAGGCGATGTAATTGAAACCTTTAAAATTCTGAGGGGTCCTGGCAGGGTGGATGTTGGAGACGATGTTTCCTCTTGTGGGAGGATCTTGAACTAGGGGTCACTCTTTAAGAATAAGGGGTCGCTCATTTCGGACGGAGCTGAGGAGAAATTTTTTCTTTCAGAGGGTTGTGAGTCTTTGGAACTCTCTTCATCAAAAGGCAGTGGAAGCAGAGTCTTTGAATATTTTTAAGGCATAGGTAGATAGATTCTTGATTAACAAGGGTGTGAAAGGTTTTTGGGATTGGGCAGTAATGTGAGGTTGAGGTTACACTCAGATCAGTCATGATCTTATTGAATGTGGAGCAATCTCGAGGGGGTGAGTGGCCAAATCCTGCACCTAATTCATATATTTGTGCATTTGTATGTATGGACCTGTACATCAGCATGAATCAGCACCTTCAGGAGAACTGGGAGCATGAATGTTAGGTCCAGTAGACTGAGAATGGTGGAAGAGTGTCTGGAGTGACTGTTGGGGTAAGAGAGGAAAGAATGATCCACAGAAACTAGAATTGTCTGTTCTGAATTTCTATCCTGTACTGACATGAAGACTTTTGTAAACTCCTTTTACAGATTATTAGAAGGGGAGGATTTGCAACAGAAATCTCAAACCAAACATCATATCAAGATCTGACAGAGCCGCTTGATTTATTAGGACCTGAATATCATATGCCTTTGAATATGGAAGGAGAAATGTTTGTCTGTTCTGTTTGCTTAAAAGGCTTTAACATCACTGGAAAAGCACCGAGACACACATACTCAAGTGAAAGTGTTCCTGTGCTCTGACTGTGGAAAGAACTTTGGCTTGTGTTTCTCTATTTCGACGATCAGTTGAAGCCGCACCCACAAATAGAACACATGTACGGTCTCTCCGCATTGTGAACAGTGCGATATTTTTCAGTCTGTAACTGGTTAAAACTGTTTCCACAGTAAGTGAATGGGAACACTCTCACTCGGGTGTGTGCGTCTTGATGTTATTTCTGTCACAAGGATGTTTAAAATCTTCTGAAGCAAACAAAACTGACAAAATTTTCTCCTAGATTCAAGGCTGTTGATATTCAGGTCCCGCTGAATCAACTGAATCTGTCACATAGTCTGGTATCTGTTCGTAAATCATCTGCTTCCAATATCCTGCAACAGTTATTTACAAAAGTCATCACTGTCAATGCATGGTAGAAATTCAGAACAGACAATTCTAGTTTCCTGGAATGAATCTTTCCTCTCTCATTCCCCAAAATCTGTAAATCTTGGTCCCACACACTCTCCCTCCATTCGCAATCTGCTGGATTTATATGCACCCTCCCAATTCTCCTGAAGGTGTCGTTCATGCTGATCGACAGATCCATGCTCTACCGCTTCCTATCCAGAACACAGGGACCTGAAGTCATCATGCAGGCTGAAAAAAAAGGAAACGTTCACTCATTCATGCTCATCGACAGATCCAGGCTCTCTGCCTCCTGTCCTGGACACAATACACCAGAAAATGCAGTCTGCAAACCATATATATCTATATGACAGGACTAAATATGTTTACAACATACACTAATGGATTTATTTCCTTTCCCTTAAGTTCCTGCAAGTCAACAATATTCCCCGAGAATGAGAAATGAAATGAAAAGGGGAGACAAGAAAGTGTTTTACTCACAAATGTTGGACACAGGAGGAAGTTTTAGTCTGAAGCTCATTGTCCCACTTCCGCTTTGTGACGTCCACAATGGAACCCTGCCTGAATCAGCCAATAGGAATCACTCTGCTCCGCGGTGACGTCCTCGGGCCAGGCGCGCGGACACGGGAGCCCCGCCCCCACCCATTGTTACCCCTCCCACTCCTCGAGCCAAGGTTTCCAGGCAACCGGCTGACGGCTCCGGCCAGAGTGAGAAGCCACTCGGAGAACTCGGGAGAGGAGACGCTGCGCATGTGCGGGGAAGAGCCCGCCCCTTCCCTGCATGCTGAGCGGTTGGCCAATGGGAAGAATTGGAGGACCGGAAGGACTCTCGTCCTCCAGCCAATCAGAGCATGGGCTTTGTGTGAATGATGAATATTATGATGAATTGAGTCATTCTGGCAGTACTTGGCATGATGTTTGGATTTCAAATTTCTGTCTGCAAATGCTCCCCTTCTAATATCCTGTAAAAGGAGTTGACAAAAGTCATCACTGTCAGTACAGCATAGTAATTCACACAGACTAAAACTTCCTCCTGTGTCCAACATCTGTGAGTAAAACACTTTCTTTTCTCCCGCTTTCCATTTATTTTCTCAGTCGGGGGGAAATTGTTGACTTGCAAGAACTGAAGGGAAAGGAAGTGAATCCAGGGAGGGTGCAAACTCTGGAAAGGTTGGCCCAGGTCTCTCTCTCTCTCTCTTAAAGACATTGACATCCTTTGCTCCCTCAGCTTGACACATTTCTTTGTCTGGCTAAAAGGATGGTCTCTTTCCCAATGTTCACAATTAAAGGGCTGGTTTTCCCAGGAGATGGCTGACATTTAAGGGGACAATAAATTAATATAGAACAGAGATATTTCTAGTGTTGTTTTCTGGTACATATTAGATATATTATTTATGGTTCTGTAATAAAGTTGGCATATTATTTCTAGTGCTGTAATATAGTATTGTATCTACGTTATATATTTCCAGTCATAGTCATTAGAGCACAGAAGGAGTCCATTCAGTAACTCAAGTCCATGCTAACTCTCTGTGGAGCAATCCAGTCAGTCCCATTCCCCCTCTATATCCCCGTTCCTCTATAAGTTTATTTCCTTCAAGTGTCCATCCAATTTAATTTTGAAATAAGATTGTCTCCACTTCCACCACTGTCAGTAAATACAGTTTTAGAAAGATTCTCAAATCTTTGGACAAGCAGACGTGAGCACCATCAGGAGAATTAGGAGGATGGACATGAGGTACAGCAGAGTGAGAATGGAGTGAGAGTTTGTGGGAGACGGAGATTTACAGCTTTTAGGGAACGAGAGAGGAAAGGATGTTCCATAGAAACAAGACTTGTCTGTTCTGAATTACTATGCTGTACTGACAGTGATGACTTTTGTCAACTCCTTTTACAGGATATTAGAAGGGGAGCATTTGCAGACAGATATTTGAAATCCAAACATCATGCCAAGTACTGCCAGAATGACTCAATTCATCATAATATGAATATCCTCGGTCTTTGAATCTAGGAGAAATGTTTGCCGGTTCTGTCTGCTTCAAAATGTTTCAAACATAAGGGGGACCGGAAGGACCTGAGACACACACACACCGGAGTGAGAGTGTTCCAGTTCACTGATTGTGGCAAGAGCTTTAACTAGTTACACAGCCTGAAAAAGCATCGAACCTCGAGAGACAGAAGGGTACACGCACCATGGAGAAACTGTGGAAATGTGGAGACTGTGGGAGGGGATTCCTGACCCCATCTGCACTGAAAACTCAACGACGCAGTCACACTGGGGAGAGGCTGTTCACCTGCTCTGAGTGTGGGAAGGGATTCTCTCAGTCATCCTACCTGCTGATACACCAGCGATTTCACAGTGGGGAAAGACCTGTTCTGAGCGTGAGAAGGGATTCACTGCTTCATCCCACCTGAAGACACACCAGCGAGTTCACACCAGAGAGAGACCATTCAGCTGCTCAGAGTGTGGTAATGGATTCAGTCATACTTCTGCCGTGCTGAGGCACTGGCAAGTTCACACCAGGGAGAAGCCGTTCACCTGCTCTGAGTGTGGGAAGAGTCTTAGTGATTCATCTGCCCTGCTGAGACACCAGCGAGCTCATAGTGGGGAGAGGCCGTTCACCAGTTCTGAGTGTGGGAAGGGATTCACTGACTTATCCACGCTGCAGATCCACCAGTGAGTTCACATAGGAGAGAAGCCATTCACCTGCTCTGAGTGTGGGAAGGGATTCATTCAGTCAACCTCCCTGTGGACACACCAGCGAGTTCACACCAGGGAGAAGGTGTTCACCTGCTCTGAGTGTGGGAAGGGATTCACTCAGTTATCCCGCCTGCAGAGGCACCAGCGACTTCACAGTGGGGAGAGATCTTTCACCTGCTCTGTGTGTGGGAAGGGATTTACTCAGTCATCCACCTTGCTGACACACCATGTCACTCACACAAATGAGAGACCTTTTAAATGCTTTGACTGTGGGTGTTGTTTCAAAAGCTCTCAGGTACTGATGGCCCACCAGCGCATTCACACTGAGGAGAGACCGTTCAGCTGCTCTCACTGTGCAAAGAGATTTAGAACATCGTCCAACAAGTTCACACTGGGAAGAGGCCATTCACCTGCTCCATGTGTGGGAAGGGATTCACTCGATCATCCCATCTGCTGAGACACCAGCGAGTTCACAATTGATTACAGGAATTGGATTCTGCTATTATTGCTGCTGTTAATCACATCCAGGACTGAACCATGTTCATTCTGACACTTGGTGAAGTGGGAGTGTCAGAGGGTTCCTTTCTGCTGGACTGGCCGGTCTCACGACTTTGATTCAAGGCTCTTTGAGCCTGGGTGTACACATTTTTACTGAAATGGTCCACAAAAGCTGATGAAGGACATTTATTTCATCCTGGACAGTAAATAGTGTCTTCCCTAACAATACAGGTAGATCTAAAATAAATACATTTGTCTCTGTTACATTGAGTCTGCAGCACAGGGCCAGGCCAGTCGGCTCAGTTGTTCTCTGTCAGTATTTATGCTCCACATGAGCCTTCACCCACCCCTCTTCATCTCCCCCGACCAGCATATCCTTCTCTTCATTTTTAGCTTCCCCTTAAATGTATTTATGCTATTCACCTCAACCGTTCTCTGTGGTAGCGTGTTCCACATTCTTACCACTTGCTGGGTAAAGAGGTTTCTCATGAAATCCCTGTTGGATTATTGATCCCCTTCATCATCTTAAAGACTTCCATCAGGTCACCCTTCAGTCTTCTCTTTTCTTGAGAAAAGCAGCCCCAGCCTTTCCTGAGGGTCAAATGCTCTCACTCCTGGTATTATTCTTGTGAATTTTGTTGCCCCTTCTCCAGTTCCTCTATTTCCTTTGTCTAAACGGAGATCACAGATGTTGACAGTACTCCCAGCGTAGTCTAACCATGGTTCGAAACAAGTTGAACATAACCTCCCTGCTTTTCAATTCTGTCCCTCTAGAATGGAACCCTATATCTAGGCCTCACACTTTCGGAAAGATGTGAAGTTCTTCGAGGGGGTGCAGAGGAGATTTATGAGAGTGATACCAGGGATGAAAGGACCTGGAGGCAGATTTAATCATGATTTTCCACAGAGAACTGGATAAATATCAGAAGAGGAGAAATTGGCAGGGTGATGGGGAAAGGCAGGGGAGTGGCTTTGGGTGACTTGTTGTTGCAGAGAGCTGGCACAGACACAATGGGCTGAATGGCTTCCTTCAGTGTTGTAACCGTTCCATGATTCTAGAACACCAGCTCGCTGATTCTATTCAACACGGCATGACGGTGGGTAGCACTCTCGCCTCTGAGTCAGGAGATGTGGAGTTCGAATCTCCACTCCAGAGGCTCAAGCCCCCATAATCCAGCCCCCACACTCCCGGTGCCAGTACTGAGGGAGAGCCGTCCTGTCGGAGGGACCATCTTTCGAGTGAGACGTTAACCCGAGGGTCCCGTCTGCCCTCTCAGGTGGATGTACAAGACTGAATGGTCATAATTGGAAGGAGAGCAGGAGTGGAAGGTGTTCACCCCCACCCCCCGCCCCCAGTGTCCTGCGGCCTGATATTTATCCCTCAAACAATATCAGTAGAAATAGATGATCTGGTCATCATCACATGGCTGTCTGTGGGATCTTGCTCTGCACAAATTGGGTTCCACGTTTCCTGCAGTGACAACACTTCAGAAAGAGCTTCTGTGGCAGTGAAACACACATTGAGATGCCCTGAGGTGGTGAAAGGCGCTATATAAATGCAGGTTTCTTTTTAAACTCACACATTCCTACCCCTACAGGCAGATCGTCCAGCAGGAGCATGAGCCAGCATGGGCCAGCTGACAGGTGGGGGCAGGAACTCCCAGTGTGGACTGAGGCTGCTTCCCTTCAGAGGCCACTGTGGGAAGAGGCCATTTAAAGAGGGTGTCTTGACTTACTGGTCTGAGAATCCAGCCCTTTTCCCTCTGTGTAATGCTGGCTGAGAGTAGACATTGGGGCTGCTGAAGTTACTGACACTACCTCTGCCTTTGAAGATGGGCAGAGGTAATGTTTACATCCCTGTTATTCTGTTTGTAAATAATTTATCTCCCAAACTAATGAACAGATGTTAACAAAACTCAGCACACCAACAGGATTTGGCCCACGGAAGAACTGATTTGTTTTTGGTGATGATCTGAATCCTGGAATTTTTGAAGGGATTCATTCACATTGGGAGATTGTGAGAATTGACTATTTTCTTTTAGATTCTTGGAGTTTGCTTTATTTTGAATGTTGATTATTTTTGAATGTTGTGGATTGTCTCCGCTGCTGGGGTGGAATGTGTCACAGTTGTCAAAATGTGAGCAGAGTTTTCAGATCAGGTTATAGGATCTGGAGATTGGTTCTGTTAATAAATGAATTTATTTTTTCTGCTTTGCAGATACAGAGCATACTTACAGCCCTGTTTGTCTGTCTGTAGTACGTCTCAAAAATTAATGGATGGATTTGGATATGGTAAGGCCCAAGGAAAAAATTATGACATTTGGTAAAGATGCTGACCAGATCCAGATCCTGGAAGCTTTTGTATTCATACGCAGAGCCCGGTCCCCTGTAGGCAAAAGGAGCTTGTCCAGGCATTTCACCTTTTCAATTAAACAAAAGCTTGGTGTACAATTGTTCCCTGGTGCATTCCCCATGGCAATCCATCATCCAATCAGAGTCCATGTGCCAACCAATCAACACTCTGTTTCTCAGTCAGTGTAAGTTGCTGTTCCCTTTGACGTTTGTATTCTTGGCTCTGGCTTGATGAGTGCAAGACAAAAAACTTCAACAAGTCTCTTTTTTGTGTGTTTTAAAAGTGTTTGATGGCATTGGGAGATTGTGTGAAATAATGATTTGTTTCCTCATTAACAATTTATTATAAATAATGATAACAAACTGTCATCAAAAAAGTCACATACATTTGCACTAGCAAATTTGTGAATTTTCGTGGTAAATGTTCTCGATCCGGACCATTTTTCAGATCCAAAGATCAATTCTATACATGTAGATAAAAATTCTGTTTAAAAACTCACACAAACAATCGTTTCTGCTCCCTGCACAATGATAAAGCAATGTGCAGCCATCAGCTAATCCCACACTCCCAATTAAGTCTTATAGCCTGGAGTCAGCTGATTGTGGAATCACAAACATGCTGATGTCATCTTATGACATCATCACAATAGAATGTGATTACATCAGCGGATTGCGCAATCCCAATGGAATGCGATGATGTCAGCTTGATCTTAGACATAAGCGGTGTGATAGGAAATGTACAGAACTGGACCAGTTTTCTTCAATAGAGAAACTTTACTGCCCGTCTCCCAACTCACACTCAGTCCCATTCACCTATCACCCCCTGTGCTCACTGACTGACATTGGCTCCCACTCAAGCAATGCCTCAATTTTAAAATTCTCCTCCTTGGGTCCAATTTTACCTCTGTAAAAGTGAATGGGATTTTGACTGAGCTAAATTCAAATCCCTCCACTGTCTCCTTTTTTTCAAATTACCACATGGTCTCACACACTCTCCCCATCTCTGTAACCTTCTCTATCCCTACAACCCTCCGAGATATCTTTGCTCCACTAATTCTGGCCTCTTCAGTATCCCCGGTTTCAACTGCACAACCACTGGGACTGTGTCTTCAGCTGCCTGGGCCCCACACTCTGGAATTCCCTCCCTAAACCTCTCTGCTCCTCGATCTTTTTTGCTCTTTTAGGACACTCCTTAAAACCTACCTCTTTAACCAAGCTACTGTTGATCTGAGCTAATATCTCTAAGTGGTTTGGTGTCAGATTTGGTTTGATACTCACTCCCTGGGATGTTTAAAGGTGCTATATAAATGCAGGTTGTTTTTGATGTGGTGTTTGAATTATTTTTAGGGGACACCGCTATTGTTAAGCAGTCAAGCTACAGGAAGGCTGTTGACAATAATCGGCCATGCAAGGCTTTGTTCCATGTTTAAATATACAGAAGAGTGGAGACATTGTTATATCGGTCATTCAGAGCTGAACAGAAACCCATCTCTTTAAATACACAAACAGGGAAGAGGCTGAAATGAAATCTGTCCCTTTTAACCTGCACAAAAGTGGGAACCTCAGGTTCACGAGCTGCAGGAGTTCATTCGGCCCATCGTGCCCCTGCCATCTCTTTGAAGGGACTCTCTGATTCATCCAACTACTCTGCTTTTTCCCCACAGCCCTGCAAATTCTTCCTTTTCAAGTATTTACCCTTTGGAAAGGTATGATTGAATCTGCTTTCAAGATGATCAGAACAACTCGCTGTGTAAAAAAATAAAATCTCATCTCCCCTCTGGCTCCTTTGCCAATTACCTTAGAGGGACTCACTTTCTGTTAAAGAGCCTGCCAACCCCTCTCACACACTTTCCCTAAAATTCAGAAATCTAATCCTGAAAAGTCCAGAAAAATCAAACATTTATACTAAGTTGATTAATAAAACAGAACATGATTAAAAGAAAACAGAAAATTATTTGAGGATAACCAGAGTAACCAGAGTAAAAGGATGTGCACAATGTTCTCGACCCAAATGGTTTCTCTTTAATTCATCTGTCCCCTGTTTGCTGCCCTCTTTGTGGAACACCTCCGCTCAGTCCACAAGCATGACCCTGACCTTCCAGTTGCTGCCATAATTCACCACCTTGCTCTCATGCTCACATTTCTGTCCTCGGCCTGCTGCAATGTTCCCGAGAAGCCCAACACAAGCTGGACGAACAGCACCTCATCCTCCGATGAGGCACTTTACAGCCTTCTGTATTCAACATTGAGTTCAACAACTTCAGACCATCAACTCTGTTCTTTGTTTTGATCTTTTTCTGCTAAGTGCCAATCTGCATCTTGTTTTCATGTTTTTGCTTTCAGACAGAGCTGTTCTTTATTCTGCCATTAACACTTACTCTGGACCAATGCTTTGTTTCTTTACTACAACCATTACATCTCCCTTTGTCTTTTGTTCCATGAGATTTTTACTATTTAATCTCATCTCTAACCAATCCCTGACTTTCCCTTTTGTTCTACTGGACCCTCCACCTTACTCAACAGCATCAAACCCATCACATTTCTCCCTCTCTGAAATTCTGGAGAAGAGTCAGACTGGACTCAAAACCCACTGACAAGGGTGCTGCTGTTGTTGTCTGGCGCACTGACCTCTACCTCGCGGAGGCTGAGCGTCAACTCGCAGACACTTCCTCCTACCTCTCCCTGGACCATGACCCCACCACTGAACATCAAGCCATTGTTTCCAGGACTGTCACTAACCTCATCTCCTCTGGGGATCTCCCTCCCACAGCTTCCAACCTGATAGTCGCCCAACCTCGGACGGCCCGCTTCTATCTCCTACCCAAAATCCACAAACAGAACTGCCCCGGTAGACCGATCGTCTCAGCTTGCTCCTGCCCCACAGAACTCATTTCTCGTTATCTTGACTCCCTTCTCTCTCCCCTTGTCCAGTCCCTTCCCACCTACATCCGTGATTCCTCTGACACCTTACTTCACATCAACAATTTCCAGTTCCCTGGCCCCAACCGCTTCCTCTTCACCATGGACGTCCAATCCCTCTACACCTCCATCCCCCACCAGGATGGTCTGAGGGCCCTTAGCTTCTTCCTCGAACAGAGGCCCGAACAATCCCCATCCACCACTACTCTCCTCCGTCTGGCTGAACTTGTTCTCACGCTGAACAATTTCTCCTTCAACTCCTCTCACTTCCTCCAAATAAAAGGTGTGGCTATGGGTACCCGCATGGGCCCCAGCTATGCCTGTCTCTTTATGGGGTATGTGGAACATTCCTTGTTGCAGTCCTACTCTGGCCCCCTTCCACAACTCTTTCTCCGGTACATCGATGATTACTTCGGTGCCGCTTCATGCTCTCGTCGGGACTTGGAAAAATTTATTAATTTTGCTTCCAATCTCCACCCCTCCATCATTTTCACATGGTCCATCTCTGACACTTCCCTTCCCTTCCTTGACCTCTCTGTCTCAATCTCTGGTGATAGACTGTCCACCAATATCCATTACAAACCCACCGACTCCCACAGCTATCTCGACTACAGCTCCTCACACCCCGCTTCCTGTAAGGACTCCATCCCATTCTCTCAGTTCCTTCGCCTCCGTCGCATCTGTTCCGATGATGCTACATTCAAAAACAGTTCCTCTGACATGTCCTCCTTCTTCCTTAACCGAGGTTTTCCACCCACGGTCGTTGACAGGGCCCTCAACCGTGTCCGGCCCATCTCCCGCGCATCCGCCCTCACGCCTTCTCCTCCCTCCCAGAAACATGATAGGGTCCCCCTTGTCCTCACTTATCACCCCACCAGCCTCCGCATTCAAAGGATCATCCTCCGCCATTTCCGCCAACTCCAGCATGATGCCACCACCAAACGCATCTTCCCTTCACCCCCCTTATCGGCATTCCGTAGGGATCGCTCCCTCCGTGACACCCTGCTGCACTCCTCCATCACCCCCTACTCCTCAATCCCCCTCCTATGGCACCTCTCCAAGTGAACGCAAGATATACAACACCTGCCTGTTCACTTCCTCTCTCCTCACCGTCCAACGACCCAAACACTCCTTTCAAGTGAAGCAGCATTTCACTTGCATTTCCCCCAACTTAGTCTACTGCATTCATTGCTCCCAATGTGGTCTCCTCTACATTGGAGAGACCAAATGTAAACTGGGCGACCGCTTTGCAGAACACCTGCGGTCTGTCCGCAAGAATGACCCAAACCTCCCTGTCGCTTGCCATTTTAACACTCCACCCTACTCTCTTGCCCACATGTCTGTCCTTGGCTTGCTGCATTGTTCCAGTGAAGCCCAACGCAAACTGGAGGAACAACACCTCATCTTCCGACTAGGGACTTTACAGCCTTCCGGACTGAATATTGAATTCAACAACTTTAGGTCGTGAGCTCCCTCCCCCATCCCCACCCCCTTTCTGTTTCCCCCTTCCTTTTTTTTCCAATAAATTATAAAGATTTTCCTTTTCCCACCTAGTTCCATTATAAAAAAAAACCCCCACTAGAGCTATACCTTGAGTGCCCTACCATCCATTCTTAATTAGCACATTCGTTTAGATAATATCACCAACTTTAACTTTAACACCTATGTATTCTATTGTACTATTGTCATTGACATCTTTTGATGATCTGCTTCTATCACTGCTTGTTTGTCCCTACAACCACACCACCCCCCCCTCCACCTCTCTGTCTCTCTATCTCTCCGCCCCCCACACACACACCTTAAACCAGCTTATATTTCAACTCTTTCTTGGACTCGAACTCAAGTTCTGTCGAAGGGTCATGAGGACTCGAAACATCAACTCTTTTCTTCTCCGCCGATGCTGCCAGACCTGCTGAGTTTTTCCAGGTAATTCTGTTTTTGTTTTGGGCTCAAAACGTTAACTGTTTCTCTCACCAAAGATGCTGCCAGACCTGCTGAGTTTTTCCAGCACTTTCTGTATTTACTTTAAATCTATCTGTAATGGTAGCAAAAAACATGATTTACTATCCACGATAAAATAAATGTACTTCATCAGCTTTTGTGGATCATTTCAGTGGAAATGTGCACTCCCAGGCTCAAAGAGCATCAGCCCACTGGAAGCAAAGTTGTGAAACCGGCCAGTCCAGTAGAAAGAAACCCTCTGCTTCACCAACTGTCAGAATGAACATGGTTCAGTCCTAGATGTGATTAACAGCATCAATAACAGCAGAATCCAACTCATGTAATCACTTGTGAACTCGCTAGTGTCTCAGCAGGTTGGATAAATGAGTCAATCCCTTCCCACACACAGAGCAGGTGAACGGCCTCTCTCCAGTGTGAACTCGCTGGTGGTCTCTGCAGGTGGGATAACATAGTGAATCCTTTCCCACACTCGGAGCAGGTGAATGGCCTCTCCCCGGTGTGAACTCGCTGGTGTGTCAGCAGGGTGGATGAAACAGTGAATCCCTTCCCACACTTGGAGCAGATGAAGGATCTCTTCCCCATGTGAACTGCCTTGTGTTTTTTAAAGTCGGATGAATTACTGAATCCTTTCCCACACTCAGAGTAAGTGAATGGCCTCTCCCCTGTGCAAACTCGCTGATACCCCAGCAGGTTGGATGATTCAGTGAATCCCTTCCCACAATTGGAGCAGGTGAACAGCCTCTCCCCAGTGTGAACTCGCTGGTGTTTCAGCAGGTGGGTTGAATGACTGAATCCCTTCCCACATTCGAGGCAGGTAAACAGTCTCTCCCCAGTGTGACTGCATCGATGAATCTCCAGCTCAGATGGGGATTTGAATCTCTTCCCACAGTCCCCACATTTCCACGGTTTCTCCATGGTGTGCGTGTCCTTGTGTCTCTCCAGGTCTGATGATCAGTTGAAGCCTCATCGTCACACCGAACATCTATAATGTCTCTCCTCACTGTGAATGGAGTGATGTTTTTTCAGGCTGTGTAACTGGTTGAAGCTCTTTCCACAGTCAGTGCACTGGAAACTCTCTCACTCGGGTGTGTGGGTCTCAGTGCTTTTCTGGTCAAAATGTTTAAAATTTTCTTGAAGCATACAGAACAGGCAAACCTTTCTCCTTCTAGATTCAAAGGCCAATGATATTCAGGTCGCGATGAATCGAGTGACTCCATCAGATCTTGATGTAAAGTTTGTTTTAAGATTTCTGTTTGAAAATCCTCCCCCTCTAATATCCTGTAAAAGAAGTTTACACAAATCATCACTGTCAGTACAGGACAGAAATTCAGAACAGACAATTCTAGTTTCTAAGGAACGTTCTTTCCTCTCTCGTTCCCCAAAAGCTGTAAATCTCCGTCCCCAATGCACTCTCCCTCCATTCTCACTCTGCTGTATCTAATATACACCCAACAGTACTGCATTAAAAATATGTGTAATGTACAGTGTTAGGGTCAGAAGCAGTGAACTGTCAAGGAGTGTTTCAGTTGGTAATTGTAGCTTAATTGACAAATACCTCACTGGGTGTATCTAAAGGGGAAACAGGTGAGACAATGTGTGTTGAATTATGCGTGTGCTAGAATAAAACTCTGCTTGAAGGAGTAAAGACCTGCTTTCTGTCTTTATTATCAAGCAGCCATTGGAGCTTAACATACAGTACTCCATTACGTGATTAGGGACAGATGGGTCTGTGAGGGAGAACTTTATTTCAACAGTGAGTGCTGATGACCTGAATCTCGCTGTCTATGAAGGTGGTGGGAGCATAAACGATCAATAGTTTCAAAACAAAACTGGATGGACAGATGAAGGAAATAATCTTGCAGGGGAACAGGGAGAGAGAGGGGGAATGGGACTGAGCGAATTGCTCTATAGAGAGTCGGCATGGACTCGAGTTGCAGAATGAACTCCTTCTGTGCTGTAATGGCTCTATGACTGGATATACATCACGTAGCTACAGTACTGTAGGAACTAGGACTAGGAACGATAATACATAAACTTTATTACAGAATCATAATTATTACATCTAAAATATCCCCTATCACAACATTAGACATATCTATGTCCTATATTATTGTATTGTCCAGGGGGCAGAACTCTTATAAAATAAAATAAGAAACACATCAGCCATGGGGCTGGAGGCATGGCTGCGGGTTGCGGTGCTGGTGACCAAGACATCAGTTGGGGAGGGTTGTGGATTTCAATATGAGACGGGCTGGGGAGAAGGGGTCTTGAGACAATAATATTGGGAGGGATGGGGGATAAAATTAACTAAAACTTACAACTTATTTTGTTCAGTCAGAACATCATCATCTATCTCTCTGCTAGCCGACTCACTCACTTGCCGTCTCACTCAAACTTACTTTGGAGACTCCCGGGATCAGTTTCCCACCAGCTGTCCTAGAAATACGGGGCAAAAGGCCAAATAAGGAGCAATCCCTCAAAATACAGGACAGTTAATTACCCTGAAATTGTCCCCTTATATGTCAACCATCTCCTGGGGAAACCACCCCTTTAATTACGAAATACATAATGTAGCTATATACATATATATATTGCAAGACTAGAAATAATAATAAATAAACTTTATTACAGAACCATAAATAATATATCCAATATTTACCATATAACAACACCAGACACATCTCTGTCCTATATTAATTTACTGTCCCCTTAAATGTCAGCCATTTCCTGGGGAAACCACCCCTTTAATTGTGAACATTAGGAAAGAGACCATCATTAGCCAGACAAATAAATGTGTCAAGCTGAGGGAGCAAATGATGTCAATGTCTTTAAAAAAGAGAGAGACCTGGGCCAACCTTTCCAGAGTCTGAACCTCCCTGGATTCACTTCCTTTCCCTTCAGTTCCGGCAAGTCAACAATTTACCCCAGAATGAGAAAAGAAATGGAAAGTGGGAGAAAAGAAAGTGTTTTACTCACAGATGTTGGACACAGGAAAAAGTTTTAGTCTATGTGAAGCTCAATCTTCATTCAGACAAAACCCGCGCTCTGATTGGCTGAAGGGCAAGAGACCTTCCGGTCCTCCAATTCTTCCCATTGGTCAATCTCCAGCATGAGGAGCAGCAGATGTCGTCGTTGACCCTCGTGCCGGATGAGTGGTCAATGGGCAAAAAAAAAATCCACTCTCTGCACATGCGCAGCTGTCCCTCTCCCTCGTACATGCGCTGCTTCCCCTCTCCCTCGGACATGCGCAGTCCCGGGCCGACAGCCCGCGCGGCAGACAGAGCGGTTTCCCCAGAGCGAGGGAACATGGGAGCTGCGGCCGCCATTATTCATCCGGAGCTCAGTCGCCAAACTCCTGGGACTGGGATGGAAAGTGGGCGTGGGGAGCTCAGTGACCCTTCCCTGACACAAAGTACATGTGGGTAGTCACTAGATTTGATTGTGTCGTCCCCTTAGCAGTTTGTTAGCTTCAGGTGTAAAGATTTAGACACCTGGGTGACATATTGGGGAGGGCAACAGTTGAGTGTGAAACAGAGCCCGAGAGTCAGCACCTTCAGGGGAGAAGAGTTGGGGGGAAAGCAGGAGGAGGATAGTCGCATCAATTAGGGTTACAATGAATAGGGAGGAACGGAATGTGAGGGGGGCAGAGATTTATAGTTAGAGAAGAAGGATTCTGCTGTTATTGCTGCTGTTATCCAGATCCAGGAGCAAACCATATTCATCCTGACCGTTGGGGTTTATTTCTGCTCATGTTAATGACCCCTGTAACTGAGCTGGAGTTTAATATTCTGGATTTAAGTGGAATTAATCAGCTTTGGATTGAACACCCTGTGTCATGTCCTTGATGTGGGATAAATTGGGATTGCTGATTTGCTGGGTAAGCAGTGTCTCTTTAAGAACTGCTGTTTGTGATCTCTCCTCATTCATTCAGGAACTCTCAGCTGAAATTATTAACAATAAAACAGCTCACTTTCAGCATCACATCCTAAGGTTAGGTTTATGGTTCAGTTAGGGTTAGTTTTAAGTTTAGGGTTATGGTTAGGGTTAGAGTTAGGACTATGGTTAGGTTTAGGGTTTGGGTTAGGTTTAAAGTGAGGGTTTGGTTCAGGCTTATGGTTAGTGTTCTGTTTAGGGCTATGATTAGTTTTAGGGCTAGTGTTAGGTTTCAGCATATGTTTAGGGTTATGGTTAGGGTTAGGGTTATGGTTAGGTTTAGGGTTATGGTTAAGTTTATGGCTATGGTTAAGTTCACGGTTAGGTTTAGGGTTATGGTTAAGTTTATGGCTATGGTTAAGTTCACGGTTAGGTTTAGGGTTATGGTTAAGTTTAGGATTCTGGATAGCTTTCGGGTTATGGTTAGGTTGAGTGTTAGCTTTCGGGCTATGGTTAGGTTTAGAGTTAAGTTTAGGGTTATGGTTACGTTTACGGCTATGATTACGTTGAGGGTTAGGGTTAGAGTCATGCTTAGGCTTCGGGTTATGGTTAGGTTTAGGGTTAGTGTTAGGTTTAGGGTTAGGGTTAGGTTTAGGGTGAAGTTAGAGTTGGGTTTAATTTTAGGATTCAGGTTAAACTTAGTGCTATGGTTAGGTTGAGAACCACGGTTATGTTCAGGATTCGTTTTAGTGTTATGGTTAGGGTTAGATTTAAGGTTTGTGTTAGGGTTAGGGTTTGGATTATGATTAGTTTTATGATTAGATTTAGGGTTATAGTTAGGTTTAGGTTAAGGTTAGGGTTAGGATTTTGGTTAGGGATATGGTTAGGCTTAGGGTTATGTTTGGGGTTAGGGCTATGGTTAGGTTTAGGGCTATGGCTAGGTTTAGGGTAAGATTTAGGGTTATGGTTACAGTTAGAGTTATGGTTAGGTTCAGGATTAGTGTTGGGATTATAGTTAGTTTTAGAGTTTGGCTTAGGGTTAAGCTTAGTTTTAGGGTTAGGGTTATGGTTAGGTTTTGGGTTATCATTATGGTTAGTATTAGGTTTAGGGTTATGATTAGTTTTAGGGTTAGTGTTAGGTTTTGGGTTAGGGTTAGGTTTAAAGTCATGGTTAGGTTTAGGTTTATGGTTAGCTTTAAGGTTAGGCTTAGGTGTAGGGTTAGGTTTAGACTTCTGGGTAGGGTTATTGTTAGGTTTAGCATTATGGTTAGGTTTAGGGTTTGGTTTATGGCAGGTTTAAGTTTAAAGTTAGGTTTAGGCTTAGGGTTAATGTTAAAGTTAGGTTTAGGGTTATGGTTAAGTTTACAGTTATGCTTAGTTTTAGGGTTAGGTTTAAGGATATGGTTAGGCTTCGTGTTAAGGTTAAGTTCATGGTTAGGTTTAGGGTTACAGATAGGTTTATGGTTAGGGTTCGGGCTGTGGTTAGGTTTAGGATTAGGTTTATGGTTATGGTAATGTTTAGGGTTAGGTTTTGGGATTATGGTGAGGTTTAGTGTTATGGTTACGTTCACGGTTAGGTTTAGGGTTAGGGTTCGGGTTGTGGTTAGGTTTAGGACTAGGTTTAGGTATATGGTTAGGTTTAGTGTTATGATTAGGTTCACAGTTAAGTTTAGGGTTATGGTTAGGTTTAGGGTTGGTTTTAGTGTTATGGTTAAGGCTAGGGTTGGGTTTAAGGTTAGGGTTAGGGCTAGATGTAGGGTTAAATTTAGGGTTATGGTTACAGTTAGGGTTATGGTTAGGTTCAGGGTTAGTGTTGGGATTATGGTTAGGTTTAGGGTTTGGCTTAGTGTTAGGGTTAGGTTTCGGGATATAGTTAGGTTTAGTGTTATGGTTATGTTCACGGCTAGGTTCAGGGTTATGGATAGGTTTAGCGTTAGGGTTATGGTTAGGTTTAGGATTAGGTTTAGGATTATGATTATGGTCAGGTTTTGGGTTAGGTTTAGTTTTCGGATTAGGTTAGGGTTAGGGTTAAGACCATGGTTAAGTTTAGGGCTATGGTTAGATTTAGGGCTAGATTTAGGTTTAGTTTCAGTGTTATGGTTTTGGTTAGTGTTATGGTTAGGGTTAGGGTTAGCATTATGGTCAGGTTTAGAGTTAGGATTTGGTTTAGGTTTTGGGTCAGGTTTAGGGTTAGGGTTAGGATTATGCTTAGAATAGGTTTATGATTAGGGTTCATGTTAGGTTTAGGTTTAGGGTTAGAGTTATGGTCAGGTTTTGGGTTAGGTTTAGTTTCAGGGTTAGGTTAGAGTTAGGGTTAGGGTTTAGGCTATGGTTAGGTTTAGGGGTAGGTTTAGGTTTATCTTTAGTGTTATTGTTAGGGTTCAGGTTAGTGTTAGGGTTAGGGGTATGGTTAGGGTTATGGTTAGGGTTAGGTTTAGAGTTAGGCTTAAGTTTAGGGTTAAGGTTAGGTTTAGGGCTATGGATAGGTTTAGGGCTAGGTTTAAGTTTAGTTTTAGTGTTAGGGTTAGGTTTAGGGTTAGCTTTAGGGTTAGGTTGGGTTATGTTTAGGGTTTTGATTAGGGTTAGTTTTAGAGTTAGTTAGCTTTAGGGTTAGGCTCAGGGTTAGGTTAAGGTTATGGCTAGGTTTAGAATAATGGTTAGGGTTAGGGGTTAGGGTTAAGTTTAGGGTTAGGGTTAGGGCTATGGTTAGGTTTAGGGCTATGGTTATGTTTAGGGCTAGGTTTAGATTTAATTTTAATTTTATGGTTAAGATTCATGTTATGGTTTGGTTTAGGGCTATTGTTAGGGTTAGAGCTAGGTTTAAGTTTAGTTTTAGTGTTGTGTTTTGGGTTAGGGTTAGCTTTAGGGTTAGGTTAGGGTTATGTTTAGGGTTTTGGTTAGGTTTAGGGTTCGATTTAGGGTTATGGTTAGGTTTAGGGTTAGGTTTAGAGTTAGAGTTAGCCTTTCGGTTAGGTTCTGGGTTAGGTTAGGGTTATGGCTAGATTTAGAATAATGGTTAGGGTTAGGGTTAGGTTTAGAATAATGCTTAGGTTTAGGGTTAGATTTAGGGCTATGGTTAGTTTTAGGGTTAGGGTTAGCTTTAAGGTTATGTTTATGTTTAGAGTTAGGTTTAGGGTTCAGTTAGGGTTAGGCTTAGAGTTATAGTTAGGTATATGGTTAGATTTAGTCTTATGGTTAGGTTTAGGTTTAGATTTAGGGTTACGGTTAGGTTTGGGTTACAGTTAGGTGTAGGGTTACAATGAACAAAGAAAGAACAAAGAAAAGTACAGCACAGGAAAAGACCCTTTGGCCCTCCAAGCCTGCGCCAATCATATTGCCTGTCAACTAAAACATGTTGCTCTTCCGGGGTCCGTATCCCTCTATTCCCATCCTATTCATGTATTTGTCAAACTGCCTCTTAAACACCACTATCGTATCTGCTTCCACCACCTCCTCTGGCAGCGAATTCCAGACACTCACTAGCTTCTGCGTAAAAAACTTGCCCCGCACATCAGCTTTATAGTTTTCTCCTCTCACCTTAATCTATGTCCCCTAGTAATTGATTCTTCCACACTGGGCAAAAGCTTCTGACACTCTACTCTGTCCATGCCACTCATAATTTTTAAACTTCTATCAAGTCGCCCCTCAATCTCCGTCGCTCTAGTGAGAACAATCCAAGTTTCTCCAACCTCTCCTCATAGCTAATAACCTCCAGACCAGGCAGCATCCTGGCAAACCTCCTCTGCACCCTCTCCAATGCCTCCATATCCTTCTGGTAATGTGGTGACCAGAATTGCATGCAATATTCCAAGTGTAGCCTAACCAAGGTTCTATACAGCTGCAGCATGACTTCCCAGCTTTTATACTCAATACACCTGCCAATGAAGGCAAGCATGCCATATGCCTTCCTGACTATCTTATCTACCTGCGTTGCCACTTTCAGTGACCTGTGGACCTGTACACCCAGATCCCTCTGCCCGTCGATGCACTTAAGGGTTCTGCCATTTACTGCATAATTCCTGCCTGTATTAGACCTTCCAAAATGCATTACTTCGCATTTGTCTGGATTAAACTCCAGTTGCCATTTGTCGGCCCAAGTCTCCAACCGATCTATATCCCGTTGTATCCTTTGACAATCCTCTTCATGATCTGCAACTCCTCCAACCTTGGTTAGCAGGGTTAGGTTAGGGTTAGGTTTAGAGTTAGGATTCGGTTTAGGTTTAGGGTCAGCTTTTGGGTTCATGTTAGGGTTAAGATTATGCCTACCTTTAGGGTTATGGTTAGGGTTAGCGTTCGGTTTAGGTTTAGGGTTAGGATTAGGGCTATGGTTTGGTTTAGGGCTAGGTTTAAGTTTAGTTTTAGTGTTATGGTTTGGGTTAGGATTAGGGTTAGGTTTAGGGTTTTGGTTAGATTCAGGGTTAGATTTAGCGTTATGGTTAGGTTTAGATTTATGGTTAGGTTTAGGTTTAGCTTTAGGTTTAGGATTAGGTTAGGGTTAGGTTAGTGTTAGGTTAGGGTTTGGCTTAGAATAATGGTTAGGTTTAGGGTTAGATTTCAGGTTGTGGCTATTTTAGGGTTAGGTTTAGGGTTATGTTTAGGTTTAGAGTTAGGTTTAGGGCTAGGTTATGGTTAGGGTCAGATTTAGAGTTATGGTTAGGTTTAGGGTTAGATTTAGGGTTATGGTTAGGTTTAGGGTTAGGGATGAGGTTAGGGTTATTGTTAGGGTTAGGGTTAGCATTAGGGTTAGGGTTTGGGATATGGTTATGTTTAGGGTTATTGTTAGGTTCATGGTTAGGTTTAGGATAATGGATAGGTTTAGGGTTAGGGTTAGGGCTATGGTCAGTTTTAGGGTTACGGCTATGTTTAGGGTTAGGGTTAGGTTTCGGGTTTGGTTTTGGTTAGGGTTATGTATAAGTTTAGGGTTTGGTTTAGGGTTAGGGTTAGGGCTATGGTTCAGTTTAGAGCCATGGTTTTGTTTAGGGCTAGGTTTAGGATTAGTTTTAATGTTATGCTTAGAGTTAGGGTTAGGTTCAAGTTTAGGGTTAGGTTTATGTTTAGGGTTAGTGTTAGGACTATGGTTAGGTTTACGTTTAGGTTTAGGTTTAGATTTACGGGTAGGTTTAGTGTTATAGTTAGGTTTAGGGTTATTGTTAGGTTTAGAGTCAGTTCAGGTTTAGGGTTCGCGTTACGGTTCGGATTAGGATTATAAGGGTTTGCCTTGGGGTTGAGGTTAGGTTTAGGGTTATGGTTAGGGCTAGTTTTAGGTTTAGGATTATGATTAATTTTAGGGTTAGTGTTCAGTTTCAGGTTATGTTTAAGGTTATGGTTAGGTTTATGGTTAGGTTTAGAGTTACGGTTAGGGCTAACTTTAGAGACATGGTTATGTTAGGGTTGGATTTAGGGTTAGATTAAGGTTAGAGTCAGGGTTTGTGTTTGGTTAGGTTTAGGGTTAGATTTAGGGTTATTGTTAGGTTTAGGGTTAGATTTAGCGTTATGGTTATGTTTAGGGTTATGGTTATTTTTAGGGTTATGGTTAGGTTTGGGGTTAGCTTTAGAGTTGGGTTAGGGTTAGTGGTAGTTTTGACTTCATGGTTTCGTTTAGGATTATTGTTATGTTTAGGGCTATGGTTAGGCTTGTGTTAGGTTTAGGGTTATGGTTAGGTTTTGGGTTATGTTTAGTGTTATGGTTAGGTTTAGGGTTATTGTTAGGTTTAGAGTCAGGTTTATGTTTAGCTTTAGGTTCAGGTTTAGGGTTCGGGTTAGGGTTCGGATTAGGATTATAGTAAGGATAAGGGTTTGCCTTGGGGTTGAGGTTAGGTTTAGGGTTATGGTTGGGGCTAGTTTTAGGTTTAGGGTTAGGATTAATTTTAGGGTTAGTATTCGGTTTCAGGTTATGTTTAAGGTTATGGTTAGGGTTAGGGTTAGATTTAGAGTTATGGTTAGGGCTAGCTTTAGAGATATGGTTATGTTTAGGGCTGGATTTAGGGTTAGGTTAAGGTTAGAGTCAGGGTTTGTGTTTGGTTAGGGTTAGGGTTAGATTTAGGGTTATTGTTAGGTTTAGGGTTATGGTTAGTTTTGGCATTAGGTTTAGGGTTAGGTTTAGGGTTGGGGTTAGCTTTAGGGTTAGGTTTAGGTTTATGGTTAGGTTTAGGGTTATGGTTAGCTTTAGGATTATGGTTATGTTTAGGATTATGGTTATGTTTAAGGTTATGGTTATGTTTAGGGTTATAGTTAGGTTTAGGGTTAGCTTTAGAGTTGGGTTAGGGTTAGAGGTAGTTTTGACTTTATGGTTAGGTTTAGGGTTATTGTTATGTTTAGGGCTATGGTTAGGTCTAGGGTTAGGTTTTGGGTTTTGGTTAGGTTTAGGTTCTGGGTTAGTTTTAAAGTTAGGTTAGGATTATGTTCAGGGTTATGGTTAGGTTTAGGGTTAGATTTAGGGTTATGGTTATGTTTAGGGCAAGGTTTAGCTTTAGGGTTAGGTTTCGGTTTAGGATTAGCTTCAGTACTATGGTTAGTTTTAGGGTTAGGTTTTGGTTGATGCTTAGGTTTTGGAGTGAGTGCTACAGTCTCATCACTCTCTGGGTGAAGAAGTTTATTCTCTTAACCACCTGCTTGTCCCTTTTAACTGTTGCCCAGTTTCTCAGCTTGATCTGCTGATCCTGGAATGGGGAAAAGGACAGAGAAAGGATGAGGCAACTGAGAATTCACATCCATTCCCTGAACACCAGGGCTCAGTCAGTCTCATACACTCGCCTCTGAGTCTGAAGGTCGTGGGTTCAAGTCCCCACTCCAGAGATTCGAGTCCCCCATAATCGAGGGCTGACACTCATTCGGTTTTCAGCTGCCAGGTTCCGAAGCTCTGGAATTCCCTCCCTTAACCCCTCCACTTCTCTCTTGTCCTTTAAGATTCTGCTTAAAACCTACCTTTTCTCATTTCACTGATATCAAGAACTTGACAAACTATGTGTCCAAACTGTATTAAGCTCCAGCGCAGTTACAGGGTGTATTAACATCATCAGAAAAGGCAAACACACGAGCAAAGAGCAAGATGAGGCCATTCAGCCCCTCGAGCCTGCTCTACCATTTAATAAGATCATGGCTGATCTGATAGTAACCTCAAATCTGCATCCTGCCTACACTCAATAACCTATCGCCCTCTTGCTTACCAAGAATCTATCCACCTCTGCCTTAAAAATATTCAAAGACTCTGGGCTGAATTTTGCCAGCAAGCAGCGGGCCATTAACAGGATCATTGAAGCAATTAAAGGACCTGCCTGTCCAACCTTGTTGGTGAGCAGGCCAGGAGCCCCGGCAGACAAAAGAAAAAACATGAAACCTCATCCACCGGCGGGATGAGGTTTCATGCGGGGTTTTAAAAAGTTTAATAAAGTTTTGGTGTAATTTCTGAACATGTCCCATCTCATGTCACATTGTCACATGAGGGGAGCATGTTAAGGATTTTCTTTCCTATTTTTAATTTTTTAAAAGTGTAAGTGATTTCCCAGAGGCAGCACTTAGCCTCAGGGAGATGTGTGCTCTTTCATGCACATGCGTGAAAGAGCGCACTCTCACTTTTGGGGAATCCCCACCCACCCGCACAGGGAGCGCATAGTGCTTCCCACCAGACATCATGCTGGGCGGACCTTAATTGGCCTGGTCACGTAAAGTGGCAGCAGTGCCCGCTTCTCCGGCGGTGATCGGCTTCCTGCCCGCCGGAGATTGGGTCGGGCAGACCCGCCCGGCAGGCAGAAAATTCTGCCCTCTAATTCCACTGTCTTTTCAGGGAGAGAATTAGAAAGGTTTATGACCCTCTGAGAGAAAAAAATTCGCCTCATTTCTTATTTTAAAACATTGATCCCCTGGTTTTAATTTCTCTTTTAAGTGGAAACATCCTCTCCACATCCACCCTGTGAAGACCTCTCAGGGTCTTAAAGGTTTCAATCAAGTCGCTTCTTACTCTTCTAAACTCCAGCGGTTACAAGCCCAGCCTGTCCAACCTTTCCTCATAAGACAACCCACCCATTCCAGATATTAGCTTGGTAAATCTTCCCTGAACTGCTTACAACACATTTACATCCTTCCTTAAATAAGGCAACCAATACAATAGACAGTACTCCAGATGCAGTCTCATGAGTGCTGTGTATAACTGAAGCATAATTTCCCTACTTTTGTATCAAATTCCCCTCACAATAAATGATAACATTCTATTAGCTTTCCTAATTATATGCTGTCTTTGCATACTATCCTTTTGCGATTCAGGCACTAAGACACACAAATCCCTCTGTATGTCAGAGCTCTGCAATCTCTCATCATTTAGATAATATGCTTCTCTGATATTCTCCCTGCCAAAATGGACAATTTCAGATTTTCTCACAAGTCCCAACTGTCAGAATGAGCATGGTTCAGTACGGATGTGATTAACAGCAGCAATAACAGCAGAATCCAACCCCTGCAGTGAAACATGAACTCACTGGTGTGTCACGAGATGGGACGAGCGAGTGGACTTTCAAACAGTCTTTCCCTGGTGTGAACTCACTGGTGTATCAACAGGCTGGAGGATTGGTTGAATTCCTTCCTACAGATAGAACATTTAAATGCTTCTCCCTAGTGTGAGCTTGGCTGACTGAGTGAATCCCTTCCGAGTTGGATCAGGTGACTAGTCTCTCTCCGGTGTGAGCTCATTGATATGTTATCAAGCTCAATGAGTGAGTGAATCCCTTCCAACATTCAGAGAAGGTCAGTGGCCTCTCGTGGTGTCCCAGTAGGTGAGAGGAATCCCTGAACCTCTTCACACACTGGTAGCGAGCAAAAGGCCTCTCCACAGTGTGAACTAGTTAGTGTCTAAGGAGGGTGGATGAGCAAATGAAGCCCTTCCCACACGTGGAGCAGGTGAATGGCTTCTCCCCACTGTGACTGCATGGTTGAGTTTCCAGCTTGGCTGCTTTCTCAAAACCCCTCCCACTGCCAGGTTTACATAGATCATCCCCTGTCGGGCTACAGTTGTCCATCAACAAGTTGGATGACCAGTTGAAGCCTCACACTGATAGCTGAAAACTTTTAATTGGATAGATGAACAAATAATTTCTCATTCATCTTCAGAGGCTGATGACAGACTCGAAACGTCAACTGTGCTCCTCTCCAACGATGTTGTCAGACCTGCTGAGATTTTCCAGGTATTTTTGTTTTTGTTTTTGTTCTGATGATAGTCAGGGCCTGATAGGTTGAGTGATGCTGTCAGATCTTGACGTGATGTTTGGTTTGCGATTCCGGTCTGCAAATCCTTCCTACTAATGCACTGTAAAATCAGATTACAAACATACTACAAAAGCAAAGGGTAGAAACCCAGAACTGTCGATTCCAGTTGTCATAGAACATCCTTCCTCCTCTCAAATGATAAATCTCTGTCCCATACACACTCCATTCCTACCTATGGATTGTAGCTCTAATTCATCCTACTATCCTCCTTTTGCTTTTCCCCCAATTCTCCTCCCCTGAAGGTGTTGACTCTCGGGTTCAGTTTCACACTCACCTATTGCCCTCCCCAATATGTCACCCAGGTGTCTAAGTCTTTACACCTGAAGGTAATGAACTGTTTTGCTAAGGGGTCGTCACAATAAAATCCAGTGTCTACCCACATGTACTTTGTGTCAGGGCGGGGTCACTGCTCCCCCCCACCCCCACTTTCCATCCCAGTTCCAGGAGTTTTGCGACTGGGCTCCGGATGAGTAATGGCGGCCGTAGATCCCACAATCCACCGCGCTGGGAAACCGCTCTACCACCGCGCGGGTGGGCGGCCCGGGACTGCGCATGTCCGAGGGAGAGAGGAAGCTGCGCATGTGCGGAGAATTGCGATTTCCATTGGGCAACAGCTCGTTCGTCATTGGGTCAAAGAGTCTCCGCTTCGACGAAGGCTTCCGCTGCCCCATTGTCTTCAGGCCGGAGATTGACCAATGGGAAGAGTTGGAGGACCGGAAGGACTCTCGTCCTGCAGCCAATTAGAGCGCGGGCTTTATGTGAATTAAGATTGAGCTTCACACAGACTAAAACTTCCTCCTGTGTCCAACATCTGTGAGTAAAACACTTTCTTTTCTCCCCCTTTCCATTTCTTTTCTCATTCTGGGGGGAAATTGTTGACTTGCAGGAACTGAAGGAGAAGGAAGTGAATCCAGGGAGGGTGCAGAGTCTGGAAAGGTTGGCCCAGGTCTTTCTCTCTCTTAAAGAAATTGACATCCTTTGCTCCCTCAGCTTGACACATTTATTTCTCTGGCTAAATGTCTCTTTCCTAATGTTCACAATTAAAGGGGCTGATTTCCCCAGGAGATGGCTGACATTTAAGGGGACAGTAAATTAATAATGGACAAAGATATGTCTAGTGTTGTTATATGATACATATTTTATTATTCATGGTCACCTAAACTTCATTCATAATCATTTCTAGTCTTGTAACATAGTAGTGTAGTTACATAATGTGCCTTCATTCATAGTCTTTGTGGCACAGAGGGAGTCCATTCAGCAACTTGAGCCAATGCTGACTCTCTGTGTAGAGCAATACAACCAGTAATCAGTATCAAACAGAAAGCGGTGAGCATGATTCTGTCAGTCAGGATGAATCAGCAGCTTCAGGAGAATTGGGAGGGTGTATATAAGGTGAAGCAGTGTGAGAATGAAGGGAAAGTGTGGGTGGAGAGATTCACAACTTTTCGGCAATGACAGAAGGCAGAATGTTCCATGGAAACTAGAATTGTTGGTTCTAAAATGTTATCCTGTGCTGACTTTGCAAACTCCTTTTACAGGATATCAGAAGGGGAGGATTTTCAGTCAGAAATCTCAAACCAAACATCACATCAAGGTCTGGCAGAGTCACACAGTTTAATGGAGCCTGAATATCATCGGCCGTTGAATCTAGAAGAAGCAATGTTTGTCTGTTCTGTCTGCTTCAGAAGATTTTAAACATCAGTGTGACTGGACAAGCAATAAGACACACACCCGAGTGACTGTTCCTGTGCACTGACTGTCAAGGAACATCAACCAGGTAAACAGACTGATTTGACATTGCCATGTAGAGAGACCATAAAAGTGTTCTGATTGTGGACGAGGATTCAACGGATCGTCAAACCTGGAGAGGCACAAGGACACCCACAACATGGAGAAACCTTGGAAATGTGGGGACTGTGGGAAGGGGTTCAAATCCCCCTCGAAGCTGGAAATTCATCGGCGCAGTCACACTGAGGAGAGGCCGTTCACCGGCTCTGTGTGTGGGAAGGGATTCAGTCAGTTATCGAACCTTCTGACACACCAGCCAGTTCACACCAAGGAGAGGCCATTCTCCTGCTCTGAGTGTGGGAAGGGATTCACTTGGTCATCCTACCTGCAGACACACTAGCGGGTTCACGCCAGGGAGAGGCCATTCACCTGTTCAGAGTGTGGGAAGGGCTTCACTCAGCCATTCAACCAACTGACACATCAGCGAGTTCACACCAGAGATTCGCCATTTGTCTGCTCTGAGTGTGGGAAGGGATTCAGTCAGTTATCCAGCCTGCACACACACCAGCGAATTCACACCGGGGAGAGACCGTTCACCTGCCCTGAGTGTGGGAAAGGATTCAGTGATTCATCTGCCCTGCAGAAGCACAAGCGAGTACACACTGGGGAGAAGCCATTCACTTGCTCTGAATGTGGGAAGGCATTCACTCAGTCATCTGACCTGCAGACACACAGGCGGGTTCACACCCGAGAGACACCATTCTCCTGCTCTGAGTGTGGGAAGCAATTCTCTCGGTTATGTACCCTGCAGACACACCGGTGGGTTCACGCAGGAGTGAGATTGTTTACCTGCTCTGAGTCTGGGAAGGGATTTGCACAGTCATCTGACCTACCGACACACCAGCAAGGCCACACTGGGGAGAGGCCATTCATCTGTTCTCTATGTAGGAAGGGATTCATTCATTTATCCAACCTGCTGAGAGACCAGCAAGTTCACAAGTGATTCCAGGGGTTGGATTCTGCTGTTATTGCTGCTGTTAATCACATCCAGGACTGAACCATGTTCATTCTGACACTTGGTGAAGTGGGAGGGTCGGAGAGTTTCTTTCTGCTGGACTGGCCGGTCTTATGAATTTGCTTCCAGTGGCTGATGCTGTTTGAGCCTGGGAGTGCACATTTCCACAGAAATGATCCACAAAAGCTTATTTTATCCTGGATAGTAAATAGTGTTTTTCCTACCATGACAGGTAGGTCTAAAATAAATACATTTGTCTCTGTTCCATTGAGTCTACAGCACAGGGCCAGGCCAGTCGGCTCAATTGGTCTCTGTCAGTATTTATGCTCCACATGAGCCTCCACCCACCCCTCTTCATCTCCCCCCATCAGCACATCCTTCTATTCCTTTCTCCCTCATGTATGTATCTAGCTTCCCCTTAAATGTATTCATGCTATTCACCTCAACCACTCGCTGTGGTAGCAAGTTCCACATTCTCACCACTCGCTGGGTAAAGAGGTTTCTCATGAAATCCCTATTGGATTATTGAACCCCTTCATATTTTTAAAGACTTCCATCAGGTCACCCTTCAGTCTTCTCTTTTCTCGAGAAAAGCAGCCCCAGCCTTTCCTGAGGGTTAAATGCTCTCATTTCTGGTATTATTCTTGTGAATCTTTGTTGCCCCTTCTCCAGTGCCTCTATTTCTTTTTTCTAAATGGAGATCACAAATGTTTACAGTACTCCCAGTGTAGTCTAACCATGGTTCGAAACAAGTTGAACATAACCTCCCTGCTTTTCAATTCTATCCCTCGAGAATGGAACCCAATATCTGGGCCCCACACGTTAGGAAAGATGTGAAGTTCTAGCGAGGGTTTAGAGGAGAATGGCATCAGGGCTGAGGGACTTCAGTTAGTTGGAGAGACTGGAGCAGCTGAAATTGTTCTTTTTAGATCACAGAGTCATTAGGGTAGAGAAGGAGTCCATTCAGCCCATCGTGTTCATGCCAGCTCACTGCAGAGCAAACCACTCAGTCCCATTGCCTCGTTCTATCCCTGTCACCCTGAAAATTTATTTCCCTCAAATGCCCATCCAACTTCCTTTTGAAACTGTTCACTGTCTCTGCTTCCACCCACCTCGCAGACAGCGAGTTCCAGGTCATTATCACTCACTGTGTAAAAATGTTCCTCCTCAAATCCCCCCCATATCTTTTCATTTTCATTCTTTCATGGGGTGTGGGTGTCACTGGCTGGGCCAGCATTTATTGCCCATCCCTAACTGCCCTTGAGAAGGTGGTGTTGAGCTGCCTTCTTGAACCGCTGCAGTCCATGTGGTGTAGGTACACCCACAGTGCTGTTGGGGAGGAATTCCAGGATTTGACCCAGCGATAGTGAAGATATACCCACAGTGATGTAGATATATCTCCTGTACAAAACCTCAAATCTGTGTCCGCCTCGTCCTTGTACTATCAGTGAATGGGAACAGCTTTTCTTTGTCCACCTTATCTAAACCTGTCATAATCTTGCACACCTCTATCAAATCTCCCCTCAACCTCCTTTGCTCCAAAGAGAACAATCCCAGCTTCTCCAACCTAACCTTGCGGTTAAAGTCCCTCATCCCGGGAACCATTCTAGTAAACCTCCTCTCCACCCTCTCAAGGACCTTCACATCCTTCCTAAAGTGTGGTGACCAGAACTGGACTCAATACTCTAGTTGTAACCTAACCAGAGTTTTATAAAGGTTCAGCAAAACTTCCCTGCTTTTGCTCTCAATCCCTCTATTTCTGAAGCCCAAGATCCCATGTGCTTTGCGAATTCCTCTCTCTCTCTGTCCTGCCACCATCAATGACCTCTGCACATGAACCCCCAGGTCCCTCTATCCTTGCTCACTCTTTAGAACTGTTCTATTTACATCTATATTTCCTCTCCCTATCCCCTCTGCCAAATCTCATCACCTCCCACTTCTCTGTATGAAATTCCATCTTCCACTTCAGAGAATGTTCAGGGAGATTTAAGTGTTAAACTATACATACAGAGAAGAGGAGGCACTGCTTTCTTTAATATGTCACCCACAATTGAAGATGATGCCCTCCCTCTAAATGCACACGAGGCCCATAGAGCACAGAAGGAGGCTATTCGGTCCATCGTGCTCCTGCAGGCTCTTTGAAAGAGCTGTCCAATTAATCCCATCATCCTGCAATTTACTTTTCCTTTCAAGAATCTGTCCCATTCCCTTCTGAAAGATACAGTTGAATTTGCTTCCAGTGCGTTTTCAGGCAGTGAATTCCAAATCACAACAACTCGCTGTGATTTTTAAAACAAAAAACTCCGCATCTTGGGTGTGGTGTGTTTGGATTTTCAAAGCGTTTGGAAAGGTGTCAAACAGGAGGTTCATACACAAAATGAGCTCTCAATCTCTGTGAATGATTTCGATGAGGGACCGAGTGTAATATCCCCAAGTTCGCTGACAATTAAACAAGGACTTGCATTTCTATAGCGCCTTTCGTGGCCACAGGATGTCCCAAAGCACTTTACAGCCAGTGAAGTACTTTTGAAGTGTAGTCACTGTTGTAATGTAGGAAATGCGGCAGCCAATTTACACACAGCAAGATCCCACAAACAGCAATGTGATCATGAGCAGATGATCTGTTTTTAGTGATGTTGATTGAGGGACGGATATTGACCAGGACACCAGGGATAACTCCCCTGCTGCTCTATTTCGAAATAGCGTCCATGGGATCTTTCACATCCACCTGAAAGGGCAGACAGGGCTGGCATTTTAATATCTCATTTGAAAGAAGGTTGCACTGACAATACAGCACTCCCTCAGTGCTGGCACTAGCAATGTTGGCTTTGATTTTTGTCATCAGGTCTCAGGAGTGGGACTTGATCCCTCAGCCTCCTGACCCAGAGGTGAGAGTGTTACCCACTGAGCCACGGCTGACACTATAGACAATACAAAGTTAGAAATGGAAAGTTACCCTTTGCCTCCAGTGTCTAAATCTAATTAAAAAATCCCCAGTATAAATAACAAGTGTTTGAGTGACAAACGTTGAAATGTTGGTTTAGAGCCACAAGCTTCAACTTCCCATTTGAGCTTCCAGCACCTTTCTGTCTCTCTATTGCTCATGTCAATGACAACCAGGCGACAGAGCTGAGGGCTGAATTTAGCTGAGAATAACGGGACCTGCGCCCCAGTTGGGAAACTGCCATGGGCGTCACACTGATAGAGAGACAGGAAGGTGCTGGAGGACTGACTGGGAAATGGGCCTCCAACCAATTGGGACATGGGAGGGGGTAACCGGGGCTGATGGTGACCCGACCCCCGGGGTTCAGTGCCCCTGTGTCCAAAGCGGGGAGTCACGGGAACAGGGTACAGAGGAGGCGAAGAGAAACCATTTGGGTCCAGACCGTTGTGCACGTCCTTTTACTCTGGTTATCTTTAATGCTCAAGTAATTTTCTGTTGTTTCTGACCATGTTCAATTTCATTAATAAACAATTATTTGATTTTGCTGGACTTCTCATGGTTAGATTTCTGCACTTTCAGGAAAGTGGGTGAGATGGGTTGGCAGGGTCTTTAACAGAAAGTGAGTCCCTCTAAGGTAATTGGCAAAGGAGCCAGTGGGGGAGATGAGATTTTATTTTTGAAACAGCGATGTTAGAAAATGGGGGTTAGGGAGTCAATTAACCCTTTATCCCCTTTTCCCAACCTCTGAAATGATTCACAGTGACAACCCTTATTGGTGACAGTGGTTAGATTTTGTTCAGTATAAATAAGACCTGACACATGCTCATGTCTGAGCAGTAGTATCAAAGTGCAGCAGCATTACCATTACACTCTGGGTCGAAGCACCATCTCCACGTAAATGCTCCCTGGTCTGCCCCAGATGCCAAGGCACCAGTCAATGCAATATGTAAAACCTCTACAAATCTCTGTGCTTGGGGAATCCCTTCTGATACTGTTTTACATCACAAAGTCTATGGAGACTGATTTAACCCAATCATTGCTGAGCTAACATTTGAACAGACCAATTACAAAACTTGTCATTGAACCATCTGTACCTGCCCAAGCCACGTCAAACTCTCAAACAACTGGCTTCCCTCGCTCCATCCCCGGTACAGGGAGTTAGCATTCCCATGCCAAGCAGTGAAAACATGGTGGCCTTGACATCCAGGTGTCGTCTAGGATTCAAGGCACTCTTGTTTTCTCTGTCCTCTGGGAGCTGTTCATCTCCCTGTTCCCACATAGCAAGTCATCTGTTCTCAGCTCTGCCAGATTTCTGCTGAAGTTTGGCCCCTTTTACACCTTTCGGATCAATAAATCCTTTGGTCAATGAAGACCCAAACCACAATTACCCATCCTGTCACCTGTCAACCATCCTCACCCAGAGAGTAATCACAACAGGAATAAAAACAGGAGAAGTGTAACAATCAAATTAAAGATAAATGCACAGCCTGTCATAGTTTTTAATTAAATGTTCACCAATTAGCCAGAAAACCCGAAGTAGGGGTCCCCCAGGATTCTTACAGTCCACACCTTAAGGAGGAGGAGAATTCTCTCCGACCCATCACTCAATTTCACTCCATTATTTTCCAGCTCTGTTCTGGCCCTGCCTGAGGTAACATCTACTCAATTTTTTATTTTTCTGAGGAAGCGCTGTGAGTTCTAGGTTACTGGTACATAAGGACATATGCTTCAGGCAACAGATCAAGCATGGATGTAAAAGATTCTCCAGCTCTCTCCTTACCCCTGTCGAACTTGTGGACAGTTCTCACTCGGTATTATTTCTCCCAAGCCCTTAATTGACCCAATCCAAATGTTTACCTCTGTTCGTTCAATTTTAGTCACTCTTTGACCATGACCAGTGTGTTTAATTCTATACTGATTGTTTTACAGTCAGTTTCTCTCTGGAGTATGTGTCAATGCCTTGATGATGTCAAAATATTGTCTCATTCTCTTGGTCACAACCATTTCATGTCATGTTGTTTGTCAAGTAGCTGTGTAAGTTTGGGACCCATTCCTCAGTCCACTTCACAATAAATTTACGTGTCCTATTGTCTTCACATGTAACAAATCACATCTGCACACACACACCGGTACCCCAATGTCAGGCCACACATTCTGAACTTTCAGGTATGCTTATCAAAAGATCAAAGTGAGTGTCTGTCTTTGCTTATCTCCCCCTGTTATCGTCCTGATATTTCAGGTGGTGGCCAGACTATCAAATGTGGTTTTCTTTAAAACAAAACTCATAGGTAAGGATGTAAATATCTCCCAGAGAAATCTATCAACTTATTCATCTCATCTACACCACCCTGACTTTCACGAGAATGGAGGTGGATACCAGATTGATACATTCCACTGATCACCTGGGTGAGTTACTCCAATTCCTTTCCTGTCTAATACAATATATTCATCATATCTTTAAAACAGAAATCAAATATTCCCAATTGTTTTCAGGCATTAACATATTGTTTGTTCTTTATTTTAGATGTCAGACTGGGGTTTTTTTCCTTGAATCTGGGAAGTTGAGGTGAGATTTGATAGAGGTGTACAAGATTATGACAGGTTTAGAGAAGGTGGACAAAGAAAAGCTGTTCCCATTCGCTGATGGTACAAGGACAAGGGGGACACAGATTTAAGGTTTTGGGCAGGAGATGCAGGGGGGATGTGAGGAGGAATATTTTTACACAGCCAATGCTAATGACCTGGAACTCGCTGTCTATGAGGGGCAGGGTCGGAAGCAGGGACAATGAACAATTTCAAAAGACAATTGGATGGACACTTGAGGGAAATAAACTTTCAGTGATTCAGTGATAGAACAGGGGAATGGGACTGACTGGATTACTCTACAGAGAGCTAGCATGGAATTGATGGGCTGAATAGTCTCCTTATTTCTCTTAATGATTCCATAATCCAAAGACAGAAAAGTTAGCTGTTCCAGTCTCTCCAACTAACTGAAGTCCTTCATTCCTGGTGCCATTGTCGTAAATCTCCTCTACACCCTCTCAAAAAACTTCACATCTTTCCCAAAGCGTGGGGCCCTGATACAGTCAGCATATTTAAAGGGTCTCTCATTGGTGTGAGTGACATGGTGTGTCAGCAATTTGGATGACTGAGGGAATCGCTACCCCCACACAGTGCAGGTGAATAGCCTCTCCCCGGTGTGCACTCGCTGATATATCCACAGATAGGCTGAATGACGGAATCCCTTCCCACAGTCAGAGCTGGTGAACGGCCTCTCTCCGTGGCTACGTCGATGAATTTCCAGCTTTGATGGGGATTTGAATCCCTTCTCACAGTCCCCACATTTCCACAGTTTCTCCATAGTGTGGGTGTCCTTAGTGTGAACTCGCTGATGTGTCAACAGGTGGGACGATCGTGTGAATACCTTCCCATGCTCCAAGCAGATGAATAGCCTCTCCCCACTGTGAGCACGCTGGTATCTCAGAAAGAAGGATAAATAAGCAAATCCCTTCCCACACTGGAGCAGGTGAATGGCCTCCTTTCCCCAGTGTGAACTCGCTGGTGCATCTGCAGTTTGGACAACTGAATGAATCTTTTCCCACGCTCAGAGCAGGTGAATGGCCTTCCCCTGGTGTGAACTTGCTGGTGTTCCTGCAGTGAAAGCAGCTGAACGATCTCTCCTCAGTGTGAATGCACTGGTGAAACATCAGTTCCCGAGAGCTTTTGAAGCTACTCCCACAGTCAGAGCATTTAAAGGGTCTCTCATCGGTGTGAGTGACATGGTGTCTCAGCAGGCTGGATGACTGAGTGAATCATTTCCCACACATGGTGCAGATGAACAGACTCTCCCTGGTGTGAACGTGCTGGTGAATCCGCAAGTGGGATGACTAAGTGAATCCCTTCCCACAGTCAGAGCAGATGAATGGTCTCTCCCCGTCGTGAACTCGCTGGTGTTCATCAGGTGGGATGA
Source organism: Carcharodon carcharias (assembly GCF_017639515.1). Taxonomy (NCBI): domain Eukaryota; kingdom Metazoa; phylum Chordata; class Chondrichthyes; order Lamniformes; family Lamnidae; genus Carcharodon; species Carcharodon carcharias. Next base: position 1,236,593 of record NW_024470624.1, read on the forward strand.
ATGAGTGAATCACTTCCACACACGTAGCAGGTGAATGGCCTCTCTCCAGTGTGGCTGCGTCGATGAATTTCCAGCTTTGATGGGGATATGAATCCCTTCCCACAGTCCCCACATTTCCACAGTTTCTCCATAGTGTGGGTGTCTTTAGGTCACCCCAGATTCAATGATCAACTGAGCAGTCACACACAGAACACATATACGGTCCCTCCCGTGATGTTTTATCAGGCTGCATAACTGGTCAAAGCTCTTTCCGCAGTCAGTGCACTGGAACACTCTCACTCGGATGTGTCTGTCTCAGTGCATTTCCAATAACACTGATTTCAAAATCATCTGAAGCAGAATGAACAGCCAAACACTTCTCCTTCCAGATTCAAAGGCCATTGATATTCAGCTCCTGATGAATTGAGTGACTTTGTCAGATCTTGATGTGACGTTTGATTTGAGATTTCTGTCTGCAAATCCTCCTCTTCTAATATTCTGTAAAAGGAGTTTACAAAAGTCATCACTGTCAGTCCCTTATAGAAAATCAGAACAGCTAAATTCAGTTCCTGCTAGTCAACAATTTGCCCCCAGAATTAGAAAAGAAATGGATCTAAAGATTGAGCTGCACACAGACTAAAACTTCTTCCTGTGTCCAACATCTGTGAGTAAAACACTTTCTTTTCTCTCCCTTTCCATTTCTTTTCTCATTCTGGGGGGAAATTGTTGACTTGTAGGAACTGAAGGGAAAGGAAGTGAATCCAGGGAGGGTGCAGACTCTGGAAAGGTTGGCCCAGGTCTCTCTCTGTCTCTCTCTCAAAGACATTGACATCCTTTGCTCCCTCAGCTTGACACATTTATTTGTCTGGCTAAAAGGATGGTCTCTTTCCTAATGTTTACAATTTTTCCCCAGGAGATGGCTGACATTTAAGGGGCCAGTACATTAATATAGGACAGAGATATGTCTAATGTTGTGACAGGGAACAGTTTAGATTTGTGATTTCCTCACAGATGTTGCCCAGAGGAGCAAGTTTTAGTCTGAAGCTCATTGTCCAAATTCCGCATTGTGACGTCCACAACGGAACCCTGCCTGAATCAGCCAATAGGAATCACTCTGCTCCGCGGTGACGTCCTCGGGATCCAGTCTTCAGGCCCGGCGCGCAGACACGGGAGCCCCGCCCCCACCCATTGTTCCCTCTCCGCCTCCGCCTCCTCGAGCCAAGGTTTCCAAGCAAAAACAGAATTACCTGGAAAAACTCAGCAGGTCTGGCAGCATCGGCGGAGAGGAAAAGAGTTGAACTAGTTCTTTCGAAGGGTCATGAAGAGTCGAAACGTCAACTCTTTTCTTCTCCGCCGATGCTGCCAGACCTGCTGAGTTTTTCCAGGTAATTATGTTTTTGTTTCGGAAGAGGGGAAGCTGCGCATGTGCGGGGGAGAGCCCTCACCTTCCCTTCATGCAGAGGAAATGACCAATGAGGAGATCTGGAGGACCGGAAGGACTCTGGTCCTCCAGCCAATCAGAGCGCGAGCGTTGTGTGACTGAAGATTGAGCTGCATACAGACTAAAACTTCTTCCTGTGTCCAACATCTGTGAGTAAAACACTTTCTTTCTCTCTCTTTCCATTTCTTTTCTCATTCTGGGGGGAAATTGTTGACTTGCAGGAACTGAAGGGAAAGGAAGTGAATCCAGGGAGGGTGCAGACTCTGAAAAGGTTGGCCCAGGTCTCTCTCTCTCTCAAAACATTGACATCCTTTGCTCCCTCAGCTTGACACATTTATTTGTCTGGCTAAAAGGATGGTCCCTTTCCTAATGTTTACAATTTTTCCCCAGGAGATGGCTGATATTTAAGGGGCCAGTAAATTAATATAGGACAGAGATATGTCTAATGTTGTGACAGGGAACAGTTTACATATATTATTTGTAGTCCTGTAATTATATTCATGTATTATCCTTTCCAGTCTTGTAATGTAGGACTGTAGCTGTGTATATATTTCCAGTCATAGGGTCATTACGGCACAGAAGGAGTTCATTTGGCAACTCAGGTCCATGCTGACTCTCTGTAGAAAAATCCATTCAGTCCCATTCCTCTGCTGTATCCCCGTTCCCCTGCAAGTATATTTCCATCAAGTGTCCGTCGAATTTCATGCTGAAATCAATGATCATCTTCAGTTCCACCATCCTCAGACTCATTGGATACCAGGTCATGATCACTGACTCCTAAATACAGTTCTTTCTTGCATCCCCCCATACCTCTAATCATGCAATACATATTATATTATATGATATTACAACATTTGTACTCCTGTAACGTGTTCATGCTAATGGCTCACAGCTCTGTTTGCTGGACTGACAGTGCTGAACATGGATCTGTCAATCAGGATGAATTTGCACCTTCAGGAGAATTGGGAGGTTGTAAATTAGGTACAGCAGAGTGAGATTGGAGGGAGAGTGAGTGGGACAGAGATTTACAGGTTTTGGGGAGCGAGAGAGGAAAGAACGTTTCATAGGAACTAGAATTATCTGTTCTGAATCTCCATCCTGTACTGACAGTGATGACTTTTGTAAACCCCTTTTGCAGGATATTAGAGGGGGAGGATTTGCAGACAGAAATCTCAAACCAAAAATCACATCAAGATCTCACAGTGTCATTCAATTCATCAGGATCTGAACATAATTGACCTTTGAATGTAGAGAAACATTTGTCTGTTCTGTCTGTGGGGAAAGATTCTAAACGTTGGTGTGATTGGAAAAGCACCGAGACACACACACCCAAGAGAGAGTATTCCAGTGCACTGACTGTGGAAAGAGCTTTAATCAGTTACACAGCCTGAAAAAACATCACACCATTCACAGCGGGGAGAGACTGTACACGTGTTCTGTGCATGTATGAGGCTTCAGCTGATTATCAAACACAGAGAGACATAAGGACACCCACATCATGGAGAAAGCATGGAAATGTGGGGACTGTGGGAAGGGATTCCGGAACCCGTCTGTGCTAGAAATTCTCAAACCAAAATTCACGTTAGCATCCACCAGAGTCACTCGAATCATCAGGACCTGAATTTCATCGGCCTTTGAATCTAGAAGGAGAGATGATTGTCTGTTCTGTCTGCTTCAAAATGTATCAAACATCAGTGTGATTGGAAAAGCACTGAGACACGCACACCTGAGTGAGAGTGTTCCAGTGCACTGACTGTGGAAAGAGCTTTAACAAGTTACGCAGACTGAGAAAACATCACCATTCACAAAGGGGAGACACCACACATGTGTTGTGTGTGTGGACAAGGCACCAATTGATCAACAGACGTGGAGATACACGAGGGCACATACACCATGGAGAAACTGTGGAAATGTGGGGATGGTGGGAAGGGATTCCAAACCACATCTGTGCTGGAAACTCATTGACACATTCACACCAGGGAGAGGCCATTCACCTGCCCTGTGTGTGGGAAGGGATTCACTCATTCCTCACACCTAGTGGCACACCAGGTCATTCACACCAGGGAGAGGCCGCTCACCTGCTCTGTGTGTGGGAAAGGATTCACTCATTCATCCCACCTACTGGCACACCAGGTAGTTCACACTGGGCAGAGGCTGTTCACCTGCTCTGTGTGTGGGAAGGGATTCACTCAGTCATCCCACCTAGTGAAACACCAAGTCGCTCACACCAGGGAGAGGCTGTTCTCCTGCTCTGAATGTGGAAAGGGATTCACTCAGTCATCCCACCTAGTGGCACACCAGGCAGTTCACACCCAGGAGAGGTCGTTCACCTGCACTGAGTGTGGGAAGGGATTCACTCAGTCTGCGCACCTAGTGGCACACCAGGTAGTTCACACTGAGGAGAGGCCGTTCACCTACTCTGTTTGTGGGAAGGAATTCACTCAGTCATTCCACCTAGTGGCACACCAGGCAGTTCACACCAGGGAGAAGCCATTCATCTGCTCTGAGTGTGGGAAGGCATTCACTCATTCATCCCACCTAGTGGCACAGCAGGTGGTTCACACCAGGGAGAGGCCTTTCACCTGCTCTGAGTGTGGGAAGCCATTCACTCAGTCTACACACCTAGTGGCACACCAGGTAACTCACACCAGGGAGAAGCCATTCGCCTGTTCTGTGTGTGGGAAGGGATTCACTCAGTCATCTCACCTAGTGGCACACCAGGTAGTTCACACCGGGGAGAGGCTGTTCACCTGCTCTGAGTGTGGGAAAGGATTCGCTCAGTTATCCCATCTGCTGACACACCAACAGGTTTATACTGGAAAAGACCATTCACCCGCTCTCGATATGGGAAGGATTCATTCGCTTTTCCCATCTGCAGACACACCGGCAAATTCACACTGGAGAGATGCCCTTTGTTTGCTCCATGTGTGGGAAGGGATTCGCTCTTTCATCCTACCTGCTGACACATCAACAGGGTCACACCGGGGCAAGGCTGTTTGCCTGCTCTGAGCGTAGGAAGGAATTCACTCGGTTAACCAGCCTGCTCGGACTGTGGGAGTTAATTGTGTCAATTGAGGCAAAATATATGCAGGTGCAGGACATTTATTGGATGGTTACTTAAGCACATATAAGGAGACCACTTCTGACACATAGTCGGGTGTATTCAGAAGGTATATACCTGAAATGTTTCACACTGTGAATAAATCTATACAAAGCAAAGACTGGCTCCAGTTTCTTCCTTCACCATCAGGCTATCAGGATTATAACATGGTAACAGAGAATGCTTGTCTAATGGTGGAGGTTGGAAACTAAAGGAAAATAAAGTTTCAGACATAAGCTTACAATCCGGGTAGCTTTTGTGAGAAATGGCTGAAAACAAGTGCAAATTGTCAGGGAATTGCTCTGAATAAGGGTCATACGGACTTGAAACGTTAACTCTGTTTCTCTCTCCACAGATGCTGCTAGACCTGCTGAGCTTTTCCAACCTTTCTGTTTTTGTGTCAGATTTCCAGCATCTGCAGTAATTTGCTTTTATACTATGGAAATTGTCAGGGTCTGATTACCTGCCGATGTTCTCAGAGTCTGAGCCACACAAATAGTGGAAGAGTGAAGTGGATATGTGGACATGGGTTACGTCCCTACCAAGGAGGAAACAAGGTCTGGTCTTGGCATTGTCACTTACCAACAAAAGTAAAATCAGAAGCAAAGTATTTAGTAGCTGGATGCCCGACAGTTGGATACTGAAGAAGGTCTTCTATTTGGGTTCATTGATGAGATTTACAAGCAAGATGATCTATTGGATGCCTATGAAGCATAGATGGACTTTGACATGTTTCAAATGAGGGTGAAAACATCTTTAGCAGATCTGGATGTCACTAGAGACAGGATTGGAACAGCACTAATTGGTGAATGAACCCCAGGAATGACCAAGGAACAATTAACAGGTGTTTCAGGTCTGACTCAAAATATCATTATGTGATGAACTGCCCAAAGTGGAAAATCAGGGTCTTCGAAGTGACACATGATACAGAGAATTCTGAGGCTGAAGAAGATGATGATGATCACTTTAAAGGAATTGTACTATTCACAAGGAGCTTTGGTCCCAGTGATGAGTGTGTCAGTCACAGACTCATTCAACTGTGCTGTGTTAGACAGTGGCTGCACCTCGACAGTATGTGGATCAGTTGGTGAAAATGTTACCCAGATTCACCTCGTAATGAGGATTGACACAAGGAGTATGAAAGTTCGCCTTGTCTTTGGTGATGTGAACACATTGACGTCACTAAAAAGAGTGGGGATTTTTGCAAAATAGCTGGAGTCATCCACTTTATCAGGACTGGTGTACTGTCTAGTGAGGTACCCTTACTGTTGAGTAAACCTTCCACATAAAAGGCACAAATGCAACTGGACATGGAAAGTCAGTGGATCTGGAAGTTGACTCAGTCAGGACATTATCGTCTCCCCTTAACAATACCTGATGTTTCTAATCAGAGTGTTTGAGAAGGATTAATAGTATCAATGATAAGAATCAGAGAGAAAAAAAACATTATTTTAAAACTAAACAGACAATTTGCTCACCCTTCCTGTCAAGATAACAAATCCTGCTCAATAATGCAGGGGTGGTTGGTGAAGAGTATACGAGGCTCATGGAGGAGATTAGAGCAAAGTGTGAAATGTGTAAAAAGTATGGGAGGACGCTGTCACATCTATTGTAAACCTTACCTTGGCACGTGACTTTAACTAGGTAGTTGCCATGGATCTAAAGGGATGGGATAAAGACAGAAATATTTTCATTCTACACTTTATAGACATGGTAACCCGATTTAGTCTTTCTCAATAATACATGGCAAGGGCAAAAGGGAGATTATAGACCAAGTCGTGGAGAAATGGCTAGGGACTGGACCTGGGGCACCAGCTAAGTTTCTGATTGATAATGGAGGGGGAATTTGCTAATGACGAGTTTAGAGACGTGTGTGAAAACATGAACATTATGGTCATGAACACCGCAGCTGAAAGTCCTTTCAGCAATGGATCTGTGAAAGGAGTCACGTGGTGATCGATGAAATGCTGCAGAAAATCTTAGCTGATCAGCCAAACTGCAAGTTGACAACTGCACTGACATGGATGATTCATGGAAAGAATTCACTTCACATGGTTGGAGGGAAAAATCCCTTTCGATTGGTCTGCAGGAGAAATCCCAAATTACCCTCTGTGCTGGGCGATAGCCCTCCTGCTTTCGAAGGGACGACAATTAGTTCCATTTCAAGTCATCAATTATTGGATTGTTTCATAAAAAGAAGTGCTCAAGCTAAGAAATTACTGGGGATCCTAGAAGAGGGATGTCTTAAAATGTAATAATTCTTTGTGCAAAATAAGGAAAATCATATTTTGTCCTCTTTGATTTGTTTTGAAATATTGTTTGTGCTGATTGTTACAATCCCGGTCAAGACTGTTAATGTTTAAAGAGAAATTCAAACACCCAGTGATAACTGAAAGAATTACACCACAAGATTCTACATTTACAAACAAAACCAAATTTTACTGTATATATGAAACAAAAGAATATTAAAAACCAGCACTACAAACTTAACGTTATAGATTATAAAGATTTATGCTTTAAACCCAGTTCTACTTTGTAACTTCTCCACAACAGAACTTATACTTAATGGTATCTTGAAGGTTTATTCGCTCCTGTTCCTGGGACCATCCCAAAGGGATGTCAAAGCTCTCCAGAATTCACTTTAATTCTCCTCAGTATTCCAGCTATTCTCCAAGCTCCAAGACTTTATGGAATTCCTTCCATCAGCTTTGGGCTAAGAAACACAGCAACTTTCCTTTAAGGCCTCAAAGCTGTGGACTTCTCAGTTCAAGCAGAAGTTTCACTACCTTCTTGCTGAGGGATTTAAACATGAGGAACACGCTGATTCCTAATGACCCTCTTGGCTTCTCGTCCCACAACTGGTTCACAGCTCCTCCTCCCACACTTACTGCTGACTGACCAAGTTACCTGCAGGCTGCTGACTGAAACTGCCTTCAGTGAGAAAATAAAAAGAAAAATCCACAATGGATCATCCATTCTTTAGGTGCTCTCACTATCAACAATGACCTTAATGAATAAACAAAGGTCACATTTTAACTGTAATTAGCCCAGGCTTCTTTGATTTGCATTTCCATCAGAGTTGTGTTCAACAGTTTCTCAGCCCAGAGTTTCCATCGAGCTACATTTCAATCCCCAAACTAAAAGTTATTTTTGGAACTGTATGAATTATGAACTTAGATATTCGCAGCAGCTGGCATGATGGGCCGAATGGCCTCCTTCTGTGCTCTATGAGCCTCGTATACATTGAAAGGGAGGGGATCATCTTCAATTGTGGGTGACATATTAAAGAAAGCAGTGCCTCCTCTTCTTTGAATGTTTAGTTTAACATTTATATCTCCCCTTAACATTCTCTGAAGGGGGCAGATGGAATTTAATACAGAGAAGACTGAGGCGATGTGATTTAGCAGTGGGGATAGGGAGAGGAAATATAGATGTAAATAGAACAGTTCTAAAGAGTGAGCAGGGGGTTCATGTGCAGAGGTCGTTGAAGGTGGCAGGACAGAGTGAGAGAGGAATTACCAAAGCAAATGGGATCTTGGGCTTCAGAAATAGAGGGATTGAGAACAAAAGCCAGGAAGTTTTGCTGAACCTTTATAAAACTCTGGTTAGGCCACAACTAGAGTATTGATTCCAGTTCTGGTCACCACACTTTAGGAAGGATGTGAGGGTCCCAGAGAGGGTGGAGAGGAGATTTACCAGAATGGTTCCAGGGATGAGGGATTTTAACCGCAAGGTTAGGTTGGAGAAGCTGGGGTTGTTCTCCTTGGAGCAAACGAGGTTGAGGGGAGATTTGACAGAGGTGTACAGGATTATGGTTTAGGGAAGGAGGATAGAGAAAAGCTGTTCCCATTCGCTGATGGTACAAGGATGAGGTGGACACAGATTTAAAGTTTTGTACAGGAGATATATCTACATCACTATGGGTATATCTTCACTGTCGCTGGGTCAAATCCTGGAATTCCTCCCCAACAGCACTGTGGGTGTTCCTACACCACATGGACTGCAGTGGTTCAAGAATGCAGCTCAACACCACCTTCTCAAGGGCAATTAGGGATGGGCAATAAATGCTGGCCCAGCCAATGACACCCACACCCCATGAAAGAATGAAAATGAAAAGATATGGTGGGAAATTAGGAGGAACGTTTTTACACAGTGAGTGGTGATGACCTGGAACTCGCTGTCTGCGAGGTGGGTGGAAGCAGAGACAATGAACGGTTTCAAACGGAAAATGGATGGGCACTTGAGGAAAATAAATTTTCAGGGCAACAGGGATAGGACGAGGCAATGGGATTGACTGGTTTGCTCTGCAGTAAGCCGGCATGGACACGATGGGCTGAATGGACTCCATCTCTATCCTAATGACTCTGTGATCTAAAAAGAACAATTTCAGCTGCTCCAGTCTCTCCAACTAACTGAAGTCCCTCATCCCTGGTGCCATTCTCGTAAATCTGCTCTGCACCCTAAGAACTTCACATCTTTCCTAAACTGTGGGTCCCAGATATAGGGTTCCGTTCTCGAGGGATAGAATTGAAAAGCAGGGAGGTTATGTTCAACTTGTTTTGAACCATAGTTAGACTGCACTGGGAGTACTGTCAACATCTGTGATCTCCATTTAGAAAAAGGAAATAGAGGCACTGAAGAAGGGGCAACCAAGATTTACAAGAATAGTACCAGAAATGAGAGCATTTTACCCTTAGGAAAGGCTGGAGCTGCTTTTCTCTAGAAAAGAGAAGACTGAAGGGTGACCTGATGGAAGTCTTTAAGATGATGAAGGGGTTCGATAATCCAATCAGGATTTCATGAGAACCCTCTTTACCCAGCGAGTGGTGAGAATATGGAACTCGCTACTACAGCGAGTGGTTGAGGTGAATAGCATGAATACATTTTAGGGGAAGCTAGATACATACATGAGGGAGAAAGGACTAGAAGGATATGCTGATGCGGGGAGATGAAGAGGGATGTGTGCTGGCCCATGTAGAGCATAAATACTGACATAGACCAACTGAGCCGACTGGCCTGGCCCTGTGCTGTAGACTCAATGGAACAGAGACAAATGTATTCATTTTAGATGTACCTGTAGTGGTAGGAAAAAACACTATTTACTATCCAGGATAAAATAAGTGTCCTTCATCAGCTTTTGTGGAAGTTTTGGTCTGTGCGAAGCTCAATCTTCATTCACATGAAGCCAGCGCTCTGATTGGCTGGAGGACCAGAGTCCTCCAACTCTTCCAATTGGTCAATCCCTCAGCATGATGACAAGGGGCGGGCTCTCTCCTGCAGATGCGCAGCTTCCCCTCTCCCGAGTTCTCAGGGGGTCTTCTCTCTCTGGCCGGAGCCGTCAGTCGGTTGCCTGGAAACCGTGGCTCAAGGAGGGGGTGGGGGTGGGGTTCCCGTGTCTGTGCGCCTGGCCTGCTGTCTCTCATCTCTCTCCATTGGTCAATCCCTGTTTTACCAGCTGAGGTCACTGAGCCCAAATTATTTCTGGGTCTGTGATAAACATGAGATAATATTACTGGTCCCATAGCATTGTAGCGATGTAACATATATATATATGTATATATATATATATATATATATACACACACACATATATATATGCGTATACACACATATATATACATGCATACACACACATTGTATATATATATACACACACACATATATATATACACACACACATATATATGCACACACATATATATATAAATATATTCTATATTTCAAGTCACAGGGATCATAGTAACTAGAATTGTCTGTTCTGAATTTCTAGGTCTCATGTTGTTGTCGGTCATGTCCATTCGCTCCCTGAATAAAATTCTCACTCACTCCCCCCACCACCATATCTCTAATAAGTCTGACATTACTGAATATTGCACACAGTTTTAGTCCAGTAATATAGACAGATATATGGCAAGCAGCCTGCATGAAGATTTTAGGGTCTCTGTATACAGGACAACAAGTGCTGAGCATGGATCTGTCGATCAGCATAAACTGGCACCTTCAGGACAATTGGGAGGGTGAATATCAGGTACACAGAGTGAGAACGGAGGGAGAATGTGTGGGATGGAGATTTACAACTTTTGGGGAATGAGAGAGAAAATAATGTTCCAGAAAAACTCAAATTGTCTGTTCTGAATTTCTACCCTGCACTGACTTTTGTAAACTCCTTTTACAGGATATTAGAAGAGGAGAATTTACAGACAGAAATCTCAAACCAAACATCACGTCAGAATCTGACAAGTCATTCAATTCATCAGGACCTGAATATCATTGGTCTTTGAATATAGAAGGAGAAATGTTTCCCTGTTCTGTCCGCATCAAAAGAATTTAAACATCAGTGTGACTGGAAAAGCATCGAAATGCAGACATCTGAGTGAGTGGGTTCCAGTGCACTAACTGCGGAAAGAGCTTTAATCAGTTACACAGCCCAAAATAAATCGCACCATTCACAGCAGGGAGAGACTAAACGTGTTCTGTGTGTGGACGAGGCTTTGACTGATATTCAAACCTCGATAGTCACAAGGGCACCCACCATGGAGAAACGGTGGAAATGTGGGAACTGTGAGATGGGATTCAAAGCCCCATCAGATCTGGAAACTCATCGACGCATACACACCGGGGAGAGACCGTTCACCTGCTTTGTGTGTGGGAAGGGATTTATTAAGTCATCCAACCTGAAGCTACACCAGCGAGTTCACAGCGCAGAGAGGCCATACACCTGCTCTGTGTGTGGGAAGGGATTCATTGATTCATCCACCCTGCAGAAACACCAGCGAGTTCACACCGGGGAGAGGCCATTCACCTGCTCTGAGTGTGGGAAGGCATTTACTCAGTCATCCCACCTAAAGACACACCAGAGAGTTCACAGTGGAGAGAGGCCGTTCACCTGCTCTGACTGTGGAAAGGGATTCACTCAGTCATCCCTGCTGCAGATACACCAGCGAGTTCACAATGGAGAGAAGCCATTTTGCTGCTCTGCATGTGGGAAGGGATTCACTGATTCATCCAACTTGCAGAGACACAAGCGAGTTCACACCGGGGAGAAGCCATTCACCTGCTCTGAGTGTGGGAAGGGATTTACTCAGTCAGTGCACCTGCAGACACACCAGCGAGTTCACACTGGGGAGAGGCCATTCACCTGCTGTGTGTGTGGGAAGGGATTCACTTGTTCATCGGAGCTGCTGAGACACCATGGCAGTCACACTGATTAGAGATTTTTTAGATATTCTGATTGTGGGTGTTAATTGTCTCTATTCAGGTTAAGTAGATATTGATTGGATATTTACATGAGTACACATGAATAGAGACTTACTGACATAGTGTGGAGTCAGGAGGAATATACCTGTAATGTTTCACTCTGTGAATAAATCTATACCAAAATAATGATTGTCTCCACCCTAAGGCTGTCAGGATTAGAATATGGTAACAGAGAAAGCTGGTCTAATACTGAAGTTTGAAATTTATAGGAAAGTAAAATTTCAGACAGAAGCTTACAATCTGAGTAGCTTTTGTGAGAAATGGCTGAAAGCAAGTGGGAATTGTCAGGGTCTAATTACCCATGGATGAGGCTGCAACTGATCGTTGAATTCACAATGAGGAGAGACTGTTCACCTGATCTGAGGTTGGGAAGGGATTCAGCCATTGATGCACCCGGCTGAGACACCAGCGAGTTTCTACCACTGCAGGTCGATCTAAAAGAAATACATTTGTCTCTGTTCCATTGAGTCTACAGCACAGGGCCAGGCCAGTCAGCTCAGTTGGTCTATGTCAGTACTTCTGCTCCACATGAAACATCATCCACTCCTCTTCATCTCCCCCACCCCCATCAGCAAATTTCTCTATTCCTTTATCCCTCATGTGTGTATCTAATTTCCTCTTAAATGTACTCAAGCAGCCCAGCCTTTCCTAAGGGTTAAATGCTCTCAGTTCTGATATTATTCTTGTGAATCTTTGTTGCCTCTTCTCCAGTGCCTCTATTTCCTCTTTCTAAAAGAGATCACAAATGTTAACAGTACTCCCAGCGTAGGCTAACCATGGTTCGGAGCGAGTTGAACATAACTTCCCAAGTTTTCAAATCTATCTTTCCCTCTAGAATGGAACCCGATATCTGGGCCTCACAGATGTGAAGTTCTTAGAGAGACTGGAGAGAGGATTTATGAGAATGGCACCAGGAATGAGGGGTTTAGTTAATGGAGGAACTGAAATTTCTCTCTGTAGATCATAGAGTCATTAGGGTAGGGAATGGGGCCATTCAGCCCATTGAGTTCATACCGAATTCCTAAAGAGCAAACCAGTCAGTCCCATTGCCCCATTCTTCCCCGTATCCCTGGTAGTTTATTTCTCTCAAGTGCCCATCCAATCTCGTTTCAAAAACATTCCATCATCTCTGCTTCTACCACATTCATAGGAAGTGGGTTCCAGGTCATTATCACTCACTTTAACTGCACACGAAGCTCACAGAACACAGAAGGAGGCTATTTGGCCCATTGTGCCCATGCTGGCTCTTTGAAAGAGCTATCCAATTCATCCCATTGTCCTATAGTTTTGTTTTTCTTTCAAGGATCTGTCCTGTTCCCTTTTCAAAGATAGATTCAAATCTGCTCCTCGCACCATTTTCAGGCAGTGCATTCCACATCACAACAATTCGCTGTGTTTACATACAAATAATTCAGGAAATAACTGTGTTTTGATTTTCAGAGTATTCAGAATGGAATCAAAGACATGGTTATTACACAAAATTGAAGCTCAATCTTTATCAATGATTTTGATGAGGGGACTGAACTTAAATAAGCAAGTATGCGGACAATTAGAAATAACTTGCATTTCTATAGCACCTCTCATGATCACAGAACCTCCTAAAATGTTTTACACTCAACAAAGAACATTTGAAGTATAATCACAGTTGTAATGTAGGAAACTGTATGTAGGCCTGGGTAATCAAATTTCCTTTTAAAATTCAATCACTTTCATACCATATTCACTGTTATGAGTAACAAGGTCAAGGAAGCCATTTTAAACCCTAACATGTGGCTTGCTGCAGCCATTTCACATTCTGTAACTTTATTAACTATATATTGATTTTGTATTGAAAGGCAGTCTTGAAACAAATGATTATTCAGTAATAAACCTTGCAATGTAAGAGATAATTACTTTGTAAAGGCTGGATATTTATTTTAAAAATTAACACTGTATAAACTGAAATGTTTCTCGACACTGCAGAGCTAGCAGTAATTGTTTAAACAAAGACATTCTTTTCTAATTTTGATAAGCTACAGGACTTCATATTCTGTCAAAGTCCAGCTCAAGAATAAAGCTCATTTTTCATACAATCAAAATCAGTAAGAAAGAAAGCTATTGTCTTCCACAAGCTGTCTTTTTGAACCAATATATCTTGTATTAACCAAATGTGTTAATACAAGATTACTGTATTATTTAGCTACCAGTCGGTAATAGATGATTGAATAAGTAGTGAGCCTTAACTGAGTTACAATTATTAATCAGTAATTATAATAAAAGGCTGAATTTCATTTTCTGTAAAAATGTAAAACCTTAATTGCTGTATATGTAAAGAATATGCAATGATGATAAATGTACCGACAAGAGAGACCTTCAAGCTCTGATTAGCCTCAACGTTTGAAATTGTATGAATGAGCGATTGTATAGAATCAGATAAAGGGATAGTATGAAACAGTTCTATTCTATTCCTGTCTAAGATAATGAGAGAAGGAGGTGTAAATAATTGGGGATCCATTTAAATTAATCTAGTAACCAAATTGACCAATTGTCATCTTACAACTGGTCCAACTCTGACGTGAGGTAATGGTCACTTTGGGGATAAAAGTAGAGGTTCTGAAGGTCTTCCTTGCTAGCCAAGTACTGAAGATTCCCGAGGCCGAGTTCCAAGGAAATTACTGTCAGAGAAGGAGCCAGACTCCCGAGGCCGAATTCCTCAAGAATTACTGTCAAAGACGGAGCCAGAGAGGGTTACTCTTCTACAGACTGATCACCCACTTGAAGTTGTAAAAGTCAATGTCTTGTCCGAACCATAAGTGAATTTATTAAATGGCAAGTTGGGGATGGCGGAAATCAGTTAAGTTACAGATAACAGGATTATGTCATATAAATGTAAAATTAAAAAATTTGCATTTATATAGTGTCTTCCACGATCACAATATATTCCAAAGTGCCTTACAGCTAATGAAATACTTTTGAAGTGCAGTCACTGTTGTAATTTCGGAAACGCAGCAGCCAATTTACACACAGCAAGATCCCACGAACAGCAATGTGGTCATGATCAGATGATCTGTTTTTAGTGATGTGATTGATAAATTTTCGCCCAGACACTGGGGATAACTCCCCTGCTCTTCTTCAAAATAGTGGCTCCGGGAAGTTCTAAGTCCACCTGAAGCAGCAGACAGGGCCGTTGGGTCAAAGGACAGCAGCTCTGACAGTGCAGCACTCCCCCAGTGCTGGCACTCAGAAGTTTGGATGTGATTTTTGTCCTCAGGCCCCTGGGCTGGGACTTGAAGCAACAACCTTCTGACCCAGAGGTGGGAGTGTGATCCACTGAGCCATGGCTGACAATCCAGACAATACAACATTAGTAACAGAAAGTTACCCTTTAAAATCCTCCGCCCTTTGCCTCCGGTGTTTAAATCTCATAATAAAAACCCCAGTATAAATAACAAACGTTGGTTTAGAGCCACAAGTTTTGAGTTACCATTTGAGCCTCCAGCACCTTTCTCTCTATTGCTCGTGTCAATGACAGCCAGGCGACCAAGCTGAGGGCTAAATTTAGCTGAGAATAACGGGGCCTGTGACCCAGTTGGGAAACTGCCATGGGTGTCGCACTGAGAGACAGGAAGGTGCTGGAGGACTGACTGGGAAATGGGCCTCCAACCAATAGGGGCCCAGGAGGAGGTGACCCGACCCCCGGGGTTCAGTGTCCCTGTGTCCGAAGCAGGAGTCACGAGAACAGGGTACAGAGGAGCCAAACAGAAACCTTTTAGGTCCTGAACATTGTGCACATCCTTTTACCCTGGTTGTCTTTAATCTTCAAGTAATTTTCATTTTTTTTTAACCATGTTCTGTTTCATTAATAAACTTTTTTTAGTAAAAGTATTTTATTCTGCTGGGCTTCTCATGATTAGATTTGTGCACTTTAGGGAAAGTGGGGTTGGCAGGCTCTTTAACAGAAGGTGAGTCCCTCTAAGGTAATTGACAAAGGAGCCAGAGGGGGAGATGAGATTTTATTTTTGACACAGCGATGTTAGAAAATGGGGTTCAGAGAGTCAATTAACCCTTTATCCCTTTTCCCAAACTCTGAAATGATTCACAGTGATAACCCTTATTGGTGACAGTGGTTAGATTTTATTCAGTATAAATAAGACCTGACACATGCTCATGTCTGAGCAGTAGTATCAAAGTGCAGCAGCATTACCATTACACTCTGGGTAGAAGCACCATCTCCACGTTATTGCTCCCTGGTCTACCCCAGATGCCATGGCACCAGTCAATGCAATATGTAAAACCTCTACAAATCTCTGTGCTCAGGGAATCCCTTCTGATACCTTTTTACATCACAAAGTCTATGGAGACTGATTTAAACCAATCATCACCAAGCTAACATTTGAACAGACCAATTACAACACCTGTCATTGAACCATCTGTACCCACCCAAGCCACATCAAACTCTCAAACAATTGGCTTCCCACGCTCCGTCCCCGGTACAGGGAGTCAGCATTCCCATGCCAAGCAGTGAAAACATGGTGGCCTTGACACCCAGGTGTCATCTAGGATTCAAGGCTCTATTGTTTTCTCTGTCCTCTGGGAGCTATTCATCTCCCTGTTCCCACATAGCAAGTCGTCTATTCTCAGCTCTGCCAGATTTCTGAAGTTTGGCCTCTTTTACACCTTTCAGAACAATAAAACAATCAGAGAATGAAGACCCGAGTGTGGTTTTCTTTTAAAGAACTTCAGAGGCAAAGGATACAAATTTCGCCAAGATACAGCGATCAACTTATTCATTTGATCTCCATTTTCTTGCCTTTCACTAGAATGTAGGTGGAAACCAGATTGTTACTTTCCACTAGACTACACCCACTGTGAGTTATTCCAATTTCTTTACTGTCCAGTACAATATTTTCCTCATATCTTCAAAACAGAAATAAAACATTCCCATTTGATTTCAGAGATTAACGTAATTTATTTGTTATTTATTGCAGATATCAGGCTGGGCTCAGTTTCCTTCGAGCACAGGAGGTTGAGGGGAGATTTGATAGAAGTGTACAAGATTATGACAGGTTTAGATAAGGTGGACAAAGAAAAGCTGTTCCCATTCGCTGATGGTACAAGGATGAGGGAGACACAGGTTTAAGATTTTGTGTAAGACATGCAACGGGGATGTGAAGAGGAACTGTTTTATGCAGCGATTGGTAATGAACTGGAACTCGTTGCCTGTGTGGGTGGTGCAAGCGGAGACGATGAACAAATTCAAATGGAAATTGGGTGGAGACTTGAGGGGAATAAACTTTCAGGGATATGGGGATAACATAGGACAGTGGGACTGGTTTGCTCTACAGAGAGCTGGCATGGACACAATGGGCTGAATGGCCTCCTTCTCTGTCCTAATGGCTCTTGATCTAAAGAGAACAATTTCAGCTGTTCCAGTCTCTCCAACCAACTGAAGTCCCTCATCCCTGGTGCCATTCTTGTAAATCTCCTCTGCTTCCTCTATAAGAATTTCACATCTTTCCTAAAGTGTGGGGCCCAGATATAGGGTTCCATTCTAAAGGGATAGAATTGAAAAGCAGGGAAGTTATGTTCAACTTGTTTCGAACCATGATTAGACTACACTGGGAGTATTGTCAACATTTGTGATCTCCATTTAGAAAAAGAAAATAGAGGCACTGGAGAAGGGGCAACAAAGACTCACAAGAATAATCCCATAACTTAGAGCATTTAACCCTCAGGAAAGGCTGGGGCTGCTTTTCTCTAGAAAAACGACTGAAGGGTGACCTGATCAAAGTCTTTAAGGTTATGAAGGGGATCAATAATCCAAAAGGGATTTCATGAGAAAACTCTTTACTCAGTGAGTAGTGAGAATGTGGAACTTGCTCCCACAGGGAGTGGTTGATGTGAATAGCATGAATACATTTAAGGGGGAGCTGGATACATACACGAGGGAGAAAGGAATAGAAGGATATGCTGATGGGGGGAGATGAAGAGGGGTGGGTGGAGGCTCATGTGGAGCATAAATACTGACAGAGACCAATTGAGCTGACTGGCCTGGCCCTGTGCTGTAGAGTCAATGGAACAGAGACAAATGTATTTATTTTAGATCTACCTGTAGTGGTAGGAAAAACACTGTTTACCATCCAGGATGAAACAAATGTGTTTCATTGCTGTTGCAGATCAATTCAATGGAAACGTGCACTCCCAGGCTTAAAGATCATCACTGGAAGCAAAGTCGTGAGACCGGCCAGTCCAGCAGAAAGAAACCCTTCGACACTCCCACTTTACCAAGTGTCAGAATGAACATGGTTCAGTCTTGATGTGATTAACAGCAGCAATAACAGCAGAATCCAACCCCTGGAATCACTTGCGAACTCGCTGGTATCTCCGCAGGCTGGATAAATGAACAAATCCCTTCCCACACACACAGCAGGTGAATGGCCGCTCACCAGTGTGAATTCTCTGGTGTTTCTGCAGATGGGATAACTGAGTGAATCCTTTCCCACGCTCAGAGCAGATGAATGGCCTCTCCCCGGCGTGAAGTCGCTGGTGTGTCAGCAGACTCGATGTGTCAGCGAATCCCTTCCCACACTCAGAGCAGGTGAACGGCCTGTCCCCAGTGTGAAATCGCTGGTATGTCTGCAGGCTGGATAACTGACTGAATTTGTTCCCACGCACACAACATCTAAACGGCCTCTCTCCAGTGTGAATTCGCTGGTGTGTCAGTAGGTTGGGTGACTGAGTGAATCCCTTCCCGCACTCAGAACATGTGAATGGCCTCTCCCCAGTGTGAACTCGCTGGTGTGTCCGCAGGTGGGATGACCCAGTGAATCCTTTCCCACACTCAGAGCAGGTGAATGGTCTCTCCTCGTTGTGAACATGCTGGTGCTTCAGCAGCTGGGATGACCGAGTGAATCCCTTCCCACATTCGGAGCAGGTGAAAGGCCTCTCCCCAGTGTGAATGCGATGATGAATTTCCAGTTCAGATGGGATTTGATAGCGCTTCCCACAGTCTCCACATTGCCACGGTTTCTCCATAGTGCAGTTGTCCTTGTGAATCTCAAGTTTGATCATCAGTTGAAGCCTCGAACACTCACGGAATACTTGGACAGTCTCTCTGCACTGTGATGTTTTTTCAGGCTGTTTAACTGGTTAAAGCTCTTTCCACAGTCAATGCACTGGAACACTCTCACTTAGGTGTGTGTGTGTCTCAGTGCTTTTCCAGTTAAAAAGTTTTGAAGCAGACAGAACAGGCAAACATTTCTCTTTCCAGATTCAAAGCTTAAGAGTATTCGCATTCTGATGAATCAAGCGACACTGTCAGATCTTGACATGATGTTTGTTCTGAAATTTCTGTCTGAAAACACTCTCCTTTTGATAGCCTGTAAAGTAGAGTTTGTAAAAATCAATACAGGATAACATTTTGGAACTGAGAATTCTAGTTCATGTGGAACATTCTTTCTTCTGTCATTCCCCAAAAGGTGTGAATCTTTGTCTCACACACTGTCCCTCCATTCTCACTCTGCTGTACCTTAAATACACCCTCCCAATTCTCCTGATTCATGCTGATCGATAGATCCATGCTCACCGCTTCCTCTCCAGGACACAGAGACCTGAAAATCTTAAAGCAGGTGGTCAACCACATATGTGTCTATTTTAAAGCATGAAAAATGTATCATATACTGCACTGTATCACTTGCTTAAGATACAAGGGGAATGTGAAGAAGAACTTTATTTACCTCCGAGTAGGACAAGGGCAGCAGATGCATGGGAACACCACCACCACCACTTGCAAGTTCCCCTCCAAGCCACTCACCATCCTGACTAGGAAATATATCAGCCGTTCCTTCACTGCTTCTAGGTCAAAATCCTGGAAATCGTTCCCTAACAGCATGTTGCGTGTACCTGCACCTCATGGACTGCAGCGGTTCAAGAAGGTCTCTCACCACCACCTTCTCAAGAGCAATTAGGGATGGGCATTTAAAATGTTGGCCTAACCAGTGACACCCAGACCCCATGAAAGAACATAATGAAAATGTAGACAGCACGCAGTCATAACCTGAAACTTGCTGCCTAAGGGGTGGTGGAAGCAGAGAAGGTCAATAATTTAAAAATGAAATTGGATGGGCACTTGACGAAACTTCTGGGAAAGAGAATGGAGATATTGAGGGTGAATGAGACAGATTGGATTGTTCTAAAGGGAGTTGGCACAGACTTGCGTTGCTGAATGGAGTCCTTCTGTGCCATAATGACTCCATGACTCGAAATATATAATGTAGCTACAGCACTTTATTACAAGACTAGAAAAGAAATGGAAAGGGGGAGAAAAGTAAGTGTTTTACTCACAGATGTTGGACACAGGAGGAAGTTTTAGTCTGTGTGAAGTTCAATCTTCATTCACACAAAGCCCGCGCTTTAATTGGCTGAGGACCAGACTCCTTCCGGTCCTCCAAATTCCCATTGGTCAATCCCTCAGCATGACGGGAAGGGGCGGGCTCCTCCGCACATGCGCAGCCTCCCCTCTCTCGAACTCTCCAAGCGGCTTCTTGCTCTGGCCGGAGCCAGTTGCCTGGAAACCTTGGCTCGAGGAGGAAGTGGAGGGGGAGAGGGAATAATGAGTGGGGGGCGGGGCTCCCGCGTCCACTCGCCTGACCTGCATATTGCAACCCGAGACATCACCACGGAGCAGAGTGATTCCTATTGGCTGATTCAGGTAGGGTTCCATTGTGGACGTCACAATGCGGAAGTTGGACAATCAGCTTCACACTAAAACTTCCTTCTCTGGGCAACGTCTGTGAGGAAATCAATGTTTCCATTTCTTTTCTCATTCTGGGGGCAAATTGTTGACTTGCAGGAACTGAAGGGAAAGGAACTGAATCCAGGGAGGGTGCAGACTCTGGAAAGGTTGGCCCAGGTCTCTCTCTCTCTTAAAGACATTGTGACACCTAAGTGAGAGTGTTTCCAGTACACTGACTCTGGAAAGAGCTTTAACCAGTTACACAGCCTGACAAAACATCGCACCATTCACAACGGGGAGAGACTGTACATGTGTTCTGTGTGTGGATGAGGCTTCAACTGATTGCCAAAGCAGGAGAGACTCAAGGACACTCACAACAGGCCGTTCAACTGCTCTCAGTGTGGCGAGGGATTCAGTAATTTGCCCACCCTGCTATACCATCAGCAACTTCACACCGAGGAGAGGCCATTCACCTGCTCCGGGTGTGGGAAGGGATTCAATCGGTCAGCCCATCTACTGAGACACCAGTGGCTTCATCCTGGGGAGAGGCCATTCACCTGCTTGGAGTGTGGGAAGGTATTCATTCAGTCATCCAACCTTCTGCAACACCAACGAGTCCACACTGGGGAGAAGCCGTTCACCTGCTCCGAGTGAGGAAAGGATTCACTCTGTCGTCCAGCCTGTTTATCCACCGGCGACTTCACAGCGGGGAGAGGCCATTCCTCTGCTCCAATTGTGGGAAGGGATTCAATCGATTATCCAACCTGCGGAAGCACCAGCAAGTTCACAAGTGATTACAGGGGTTGGATTCTGTTATTGCTGCTTTTAATCACATTGTTCGTTATGGCAGATGGCAATGGAGGGTTTCTTTCTGCTGGACTGTCTGTTCTCATCACTTTGCTTCCAGTGGGCTGATGCTCTGAGACTTGTTGCGAGTATTTAGCTGCTTATTTCATATAGATCACAGGAACAGAGGGTGTTTTGAAGGTAAATGAAATGTATTTAGTTTGCGTTTCTGCTTGGAACCTCCTAAAGCATGCCACTTTGCCATGAAGATGGGCTGTGCGAGGGTTAGAAGGTTATTTTGTTTAATTTATCTGGATGTTTCTCACAGAAAGCAGCCAGAGATTTGTTCTTGTTTTATTTGCAGCTAAATTGGAGTTGGTGAGTGGAAAAGAAGCTGGAAGATTTGTCGAGCTTGGAGTTGGAGGATGAAATCTACAGTGACCCTCGCAATGAAAGGCCTTGTGGTAGAACCAGTCAGCTTGAGCAGTTAGTTTGGAAAGAGCTGTGAGGATGCAGTTGGAGCAGGCTGGGGAGAAGCAGTCTGTCTGGTCAAAGTCAAGTCAAGAAGGCAGTGAGGCTCATGCTTGAGTTGAGGAATCCACAGTCGTGAGGTCTGAAAGAAATTTTGGAGGGTCGCTTAGCCAAAAGCTGATGGAATGATGCTCAAAGGTAGGACGGGGTTTACAACTTAATTAATTACAAAACAGTGTTAAGTTCATAGTGTGTAGTTTGTTCAATATTTTTCTTTACAATAAAGTTTATTTTTGTTTAAAAACATTACATTTTGTGGCGTAACTCTTTCAGTGAATCACTGGGTGTTCAGATTTCTCTTTAAACACTGACAGTCCCGACCGGGAGGGTAACATTCTAGTTTGGTGCCTGGGGAAAAAAGTGACCAGAAACGGTCAGTGAGAATCTCCACAGAGACAGCAGAAGCCAGTCAGGCTCAGGAAGAGATGAACAGATAATGGGTGTTTTCAAGTTACTGAATGAGACAGCTTGGCTGTTTGTTCTTCTTCTTTGTCATGGGCAGTGAGTCAGAACTGGAAGCTTTTTTTATTTTTTCACAGAATGTGAGCGTCAGTATCAAGGCCAACATTTATTGCCCACCCCTAATTGCCCATGAGAGGAGAGTGGTGAACCACCTTCCAGGACCACTGCTGTCTATCTGATTCCAGTTTTCTGTAACAGTTTGGTACAACTGTGTGTCTTGCTCGGCCATTTCTGAGGGCAGTTAAGCGTCAACCACATCCCTGTGGGTCCACGTAGGTCAGACCAGGTAAGGGTGGCAGATTTCCTTCCCTGAAGGGCACTGGTGAACCAGATGGATAAGAGAATTCCAAAAATTCACAAACCTCTGAGAGAAGAAATTTCTACTCATCTCAGTCTGAAATAATCGGCCCCTTATCCTCAGACTGTGCCGCTTGTTCTAGATTCCCCAGCCAGGGGGAAACAGCCTCTCAGTGTGCACCCTTCACACCCTGGCTCTGGCAGCAAGTTGGCTCCACCATTTGCCAGTTGAACTTTCAGATGTGAAGCGATGGGGGAAACATTCTTAATAAGTGTCGCCTGGTTGACTCTGGTGGGCTTTGCAGATTCCTAGTCGATGTTCCGACTCCTCCCCTCCCAGCCGAGGAATCTTTGAGAAGAGCGGGAACTCTGGCTTTCTGCCCTTGTGGCATTGTGGCCCAGTCTTGTGTCCTCCCAGTCCCACTGCCGCACCCGGGCAGATACCAGGGATCTGACATTGATCCCCTTGGGGTCTGAAAGAAATCCAAACAATTTTCAAAGCAAACACTGATGCAGCTTGAAATTGATACATTTGTCACTGAAACAAAATCCACATGGGATTCCGCTCCCTCATTAGCTTCATGTGGCAGATTGACCAATGGGAACAATTGGAGGACCGAAAGGACTCTGGTCCTCCAGCCAATCAGAGCTTCCCCCATTGTCTGAATGCAGAAGTTGGACAATGAGTTTGTTCACCTGCTCATTGCTGCCCAGCAAAGCTGCTGCTGCTGCTCCTCTCTCTCTGAATGAAGGTTGAGCTTCACACAGACTAAAACTTCCTCCTGAGTCCAGTGTCTGCGAATAAAACAACTTCTTACCCACACCGCCGCCCCCCCCTCACCCACCCGCCCCTTTCCATTTATTTTCTCATTCTGGGGGTAAATTGTTGACTTGCAACAACTGAGGGGAAAGGAAGTGAATCCAGGGAGGATGGAGACTCTGGAAAGGTTGGCCCAGGTCTCTCTCTCTCTCTCTCTCTCTTAAAGACACTGATATCCTTTGCTCCCTCAGCTTGACACATTTATTTGTCTGGCCAAAAGGATGGTCTCTTTCCTAATGTTCACAATTAAAGGGGTGGTTTCTCCAGGAGATGGCTGACATTCAGGTGACATAGCAATATAGGATATAGTATGGTCTAGTGTTATTATAATGCTACATATTATTTATAGTTCTCTAAGAACATGTATTTTATTCCTAATCTTGTAATATAGTGCTGTATATATTTCCAATCATAGAGTCACAAAGGCACAGGAGTCTATTTGGTAACTTGAGTCCTTGCCAACTCTGTAGAGTAATCCAATCAGTACCATTCCCCCTCTGTATGCCCATTGCCCTGAAAGTTTATTCCCTTCAAATGGCCATCCAATTTCACTTTGAAATCATTGATTGTCTCCGCTAACACCATCCTCATCGGCAGCGAGTTTCAGATCATCACAACTCATGGTCTAAATAAAGCTTCTCCTCACATCCCCATGTAGCTATAATCAAGTAATCCAGTAAGAATAGTCATTTGATAGCACAGAACCTGAGTATTGTTGAAGAAAGTGACATGATGTCAATACTTTTTGTCTTGCACTCATCAGGACAATTTGCAAGAATACCAATTGTAAATGGAACAACAATTTATATTGCATGGGAAGAGAGTGCTGATTGGTTGACAAGTAGACTCTAATTGGTAGAGGCATTGCCATGCACAATGATCTCGGAAACGATTTACTGCCAAACCTTTGTTTAAATGCAAACCAGACTCTGGTTGATCAAGGCAGTGCCCTGGGGAATGAACCAGGGAATAGCTTAAATGTCAGTTGGGAAGCATTTTTTGGGGAGGCAATAGCATAGTGGTATTGTTGCTGGACTAGTGATACAGGCACCAAAGGTAATGTTCTAAGGACCCAGGTTCAAATCCCAGTACAGCAAATGGTGGAATTTGAATTCAATAAAAATCTGGAATTAAAAAGTCTCATGATGATTATGAAACCATTGTCAATTTTCGTAAAAAAACAATTTGCTTCACTAATGCCCTTTAGGGAAGGAAATCTGCTGTCCTTACATGATCTAGCTGACACGTGACTCCAAACCCACAGCAATATGGCTGACTTTTAAAAGCCCTCTGAATAAGTGTAATTAGGAAATGGCAATAAATGTTGGCCTAGCCAGTGACACCCACATCCCATAAATGATTTTTTTTTAATTTATGAGACTGTGATCATTGTATTGTATGTTTTAGGATGATG
This sequence comes from Carcharodon carcharias, assembly GCF_017639515.1. Lineage (NCBI taxonomy): Eukaryota > Metazoa > Chordata > Chondrichthyes > Lamniformes > Lamnidae > Carcharodon > Carcharodon carcharias. Next base: position 1,261,393 of record NW_024470624.1, read on the forward strand.
ATAGAAAAGGACGATAGGCAATCCACAGTAAGAATTATTAACTGGACAAGAGCCGAGTTGGGCCAGAGAGAGTTGAACAATGGGCGACCTTCACAAAATTGGTTTGGGCACAGTCAAGGTATATTTCATCAAAAGAGAAGGTAGGGCAAACAAATCCAGAGCTCCCTGGATGAAGAAGGAGAGTGAAATGAAGATCAAGAAGACAAAGTGCGCTTATGACAGGGGTCAGGTAGAAAATACAATTGTGAACCAAGAGGGATACAGGCGGTTCAGAGGGGAGGTGAAAAAACATAGTAGAGAAGCGAAGAGGGATTATGAGAAAAGACTGACAGCCAACATAAAGGGGAATCCCAAAGTCTTCTATTGACATATAAATAGGAAAAAGGTGTTAAAGTGGAATAGGTCCAATTAGGGACCTAAAAGGAAATTAACACATGGATGAAGGGGCCAAGGTTGAGGTATTAAATGAAAACTTTTAATCCATCTGGAACAAATAAAAAAAAATAAGGAGATGGTGATCACAGGCTACCTGCACCCTATTATTGAAACACTAAATCATGCAACTTTCCTCCTCCAGCTTTTTCACCAATTCTCCTCCCCTGAAGGTACTGACTCTAGGGTTCAGTTTCACACTCACCTATTGCCCTCCCCAATATGTCACCCAGGTGTCTGAATCTTAACACCTGAAGTTAACAAACTGTTTTGCTAAGGGGGCGTCACAATCAAATCCAGTGACTACCCTCATGTACTTTGTGTCAGGGCGGGGTCACTGCGCCCCCCCCCCCCACCCACCACCCCAACTTTCCATCCCAGTCCCAGGAGTTTGGAGACTGGGCTCTGGAGGAGTAATGGCGGCCGCATATCGCTCTATCCGCCACGCGGGTGGGCGGCCCGGTATTGCACATGTCTAAGGGAGAGGGGAAGCTGCGCATGTGCTGGGGAGACGATGGATTGCGCATATGAGTCTGTGCGGTTTTGGGCATGAATGTACATGTGCGGGGGTGAGATGGGGACCTGCGCAAAGCCCGCGCTCTGATTGACCGGGGGACCATTGTCTGTTCCGTCTTCCAGCCTTTCCCATTGGACAACAGCTCAGAGCGGAAAACAAAAAAACTGCGGATGCTGGAAATCCAAAACAAAAAATAAAAACTACCTGGAAAAACTCAGCAGGTCTGGCAGCATCGGCGGAGAAGAGCACAGTTAACGTTTCGAGTCCTCATGACCCTTCAACAGAACTAAGTAAAAATAGGAAAGGGGTGAAATATAAGCTGGTTTAAGGGGGGAGGGGGGAGAGAGAGAAGGGGGTGGTTGTTGGGACAAGCAAGCAGTGATAGGTGGAGATAACCAAAAGATGTCACAGACAAAAGAACAAAGAGGTGTTGAAGGTGGTGATATTATCTAAAAGAATGTGCTAATTAAGAATGGAGAGCGGACAAGCAAGGTACAGTGGGAGTGGAGTGAAGTAAGACTAAAAGGGCATAAAAGGTATAGATAAATGATCCGTGGAATACATTAAAAATAATGGAAATAGGTGGGAAAAGAAAAATCTATATAAATTATTGGAAAAAAACGAGGAGGAGGGGGAAGAAACGGAAAGGGGTTGGGGATGGAGGAGGGAGTTTAAGATCTAAAATTGTTGAACTCAATATTGAGTCCAGAAGGCTGTAAAGTGCCTAGTCAGAAGACGAGGTGCTGTTCCTCCAGTTTGTGTTGAGCTTCACTGGAACAATGCAGCAAGCCAAGGACAGGCATGTGTGCAAGAGAGCAGGGTGGAGTGTTAAAATGGCAAGCGACAGGGAGGTCTGGGTTATGCTTGCGGACAGACCGAAGGTGTTCCGCAAAGCGGTTGCCTAGTCTGGCTTTGGTCTCTCCAATGTAGATGAAACCGCATTGGGAGCAACGAATGCAGTAGACTAAGTTGAAGGAAATGCAAGTGAAATGTTGCTTCACTTGAAAGGAGTGTTTGGGCCCTTGGACGGTGAGGAGAGAGGAAGTGAACAGGCAGGTGTTGCATATCTTGCGTTCACTTGGAGAGGTGCTGTAGGAGGGGGATTGAGGAGTAGGGGGTGATGGAGGAGTGCAGCAGGGTGTCACGGAGGGAACCATCCCTACCGAATGCCACCAGGTGGGGTGAAGGGAAGATGTGTTTAGTGGTGGCATCATGCTGGAGTTGGTGGAAATGGTGGAGGATGATCCTTTGAATGCGGAGGCTGGTGGGGTGATAAGTGAGGACAAGGGGGACCCTATCATGTTTCTGGGAGGGAGGAGAAGGCGTGAGGGTGGATGTGCGGGAGGTGGGCTGGACACAGTTGAGGGCCCTGTCAACGACCGTGGGTGGAAGACCTCGGTTAAGGAAGAAGGAGGACATGTCAGAGGAACTGTTTTTGAAGGTAGCATCATCAGAACAGATGCGACGGAGGTGAAGGAACTGAGAGGATGGGATGGAGTCCTTACAGGAAGCGGGGTGTGAGGAGCTGTAGTTGAGGTAGCTGTGGAAGTCGGTAGGCTTGTAATGGATATTGGTGGACAGTCTATCACCAGAAATTGAGACAGAGAGGTCAAGGAAAGGAAGGGAAGTGTCAGAGATGGACCATGTGAAAATGATGGAGGGGTGGAGATTGGAAGTAAAATTAATAAAATTTTCCAGGTCTCGACGAGAGCATGAAGCAGCACCGAAGTAGTCATCAATGTATCGGAGAAAGAGTTGTGGGAGGGGGCTGGAGTAGGACTGCAACAAGGAATGTTCCACATACCCCATAAAGAGACAGGCATAGCTGGGGCCCATACGGGTACCCATAGCCACACCTTTTATTTGGAGGAAGTGAGAGGAGTTAAAGGAGAAATTGTTCAGTGTGAGAACAAGTTCAGCCAGACAGAGGAGAGTAGTGGTGAATGGGGATTGTTCGGTCTTCTGTTCGAGCAAGAAGCTGAGAGCCCTCAGACCATCCTGGTGGGGGATGGAGGTGTAGAGGGATTGGTCGTACATGGTGAAGAGGAGGCGGTTGGGGCCAGGGAACTGGAAATTGTTGATGTGACGTAAGGTGTCAGAGGAATCACGGATATAGGTGGGAAGGGACTGGACAAGTGGAGAGAGAAGGAAGTCAAGATAGCGAGAAATGAGTTCTGTGAGGCAGGAACAGGCTGACATGATCGGTCTGCCAGGACAGTCCTGTTTGTGGATTTTGGGTAGGAGGTAGAAGCGAGCCGTCCGAGGTTGGGCGATTATCAGATTGGAAGCTGTGGAAGGAAGATCTCCAGAGGAAATGAGGTCAGTGACAGTCCTGGAAACAATGGCTTGATGTTCAGTGGTGGTTCATGGTCCACCCTGCTCTCTTGCCTACATGTCTGTCCTTGGCTTGCTGCATTGTTCTAGTGAAGCTCAACGCAAACTGGAGGAACAGCACCTCATCTTCCGACTAGGCACTTTACAGCCTTCCGGACTGAATATTGAGTTCAACAATTTTAGATCTTAAACTCCCTCCTCCATCCCCACCCCCTTTCTGTTTCTTCCCCCTCCTCCTCGTTTTTTCCAATAATTTATATAGATTTTTCTTTTCCCACCTATTTCCATAATTTTTAATGTATTCCACCGATCATTTATCTAAACCTTTTATGCCCTTTTAGTCTTATTTCACCCCACCCCCACTAGATTTACCTTGCTTGTCCTGCTATCCATTCTTAATTAGCACATTCTTTTAGATAATATCACCACCTTCAACACCTCTTTGTTCTTTTGTCTGTGACATCTTTTGGTTATCTCCTTCTATCACTGCTTGCTTGTCCCTACAACCACCCCCCCCCACCCCCCAACTCATTAAACCAGCTTATATTTCACCCCTCTCCTATTTTTACTTAGTTCTGTTGAAGGGTCATGAGGACTCAAAACGTCAACTGTACTCTTCTCCGCCGATGCTGCCAGATCTGCTGAGTTTTTCCAGGTATTTTTTATTTTTTGTTTTGGGTGGGGGCAAAGTCCGTCCCATGTGGGGTTACGCCTCTCATTGTCTTCAGGTGAGGGATTGACCAATGGGAAGTCTGGAGCACCGGAAGGACTCTTGTCCTCCAGCCAATCAGAGCGCTGGCTTTGTGCAAATGAAGAGACTAAAACCTCCTCCTGTGTCCAACATCTGTGAGTAAAACACTTTCTATTCTCCCCCTTTCCATTTCTTTCCTCATTCTGGGGGGAAATTGTTGACTTGCAGGAACTGAAGGGAAAGGAAGTGAATCCAGGGAGGGTGCAGACTCTGGAAAGGTTGGCCCAGGTCTCTCTCTCTCTCTTAAAGATATTGACATCCTTTGCTCCCTCAGCTTGACACATTTATTTGTCTGGCTAAAAGGATGGTCCCTTTCCTAATGTCCACAATTAAAGGGGTGGTCTCCCCAGGAGATGGCTGACATTTGAGGGGACAGTAAATTAATATAGGACAGAGATATGTCTAGTGTATGTTATTTATGATTCTTTAGTAACAGAGATGGAGTTATTACAATACAGAAGAGCCCACTTAGCAATTGGAGTCCATGCTGACGCTGTAGAGCAATCCAGTCAGTACCATTCCCCCTCCAAATCCCCGTTCCCCTGCAAGTTTATTTCCTTCAAGTGCCCATCCAATTTCCTTTTAAAATCATGAATCACCTCCACTTCCACCACCCCTGGAGGCAGCAAGTTCCTGAGCATGAAAAATCACTGCCTAAAAAAAACCTTCTTCAGATTTTCCCGATATCTCTGATCACGAAATAAACTTATATGACGACTTTCACATTATGGACAGGAAGCAATGAGTTTGCATCTGTTGATCAGCATGAATTTGCCCCTTCTGGACAATTGGGAGGGAGAATATTAAATACAGCAGTGTGAGAATGGAGGGAGAGTGTGTGGGATGGAGATTTACAGATGTTGGGAACAAGTGAGGGATGAATGTTCCATAGAAACTAGAATTGTCGGTTCTGAATTTCTATCCTGTCCTGACTTTTAGTAAACACTTTTTATAGGATATTAGCAGGGGAGGACCTTCAGCCTGACATCTCAAACCAAACATTGTGTCAAGATCTGACAGAGTCAACCAATTCGTCGGGACCTGAATATCATTGGCCGTTGAATCTGGAAGGAGAAATGTATGTCTGTTCTGGCTGCTTCAAAAGGTTTTCATCATCGGTGTGACTGGGCAAACACCGAGACACACACACCCGAGTGAGAGTGTTCCAGTGAAATGAGTGTGCAAAGAACTTTAACCAGTTACACAGCCTGAAAGTACATCACACTATTCACAGCGGGGTGAGGCTGTGCACATGTTCTGTGTGAGGACGAGGCTTCTACTGATCATCAAACCTGGAGAGTCACAAGGATGCCTGTATTATGGAGAAGCTGTGGAAATGTGGGTACTTTGGGAAGGGTTTCCGGTTCCCGTCTGCGCTGGAAACTCATTGACTCATTCACACTGGGGAGAGGCCATTCACTTGCTCCATGTGTGGGAAGGGATTCACTGATTCATCCACCCTTCAGAAACACCAGCATATTCACACCAGGGAGAGGTTGTTCACCTGCTCCAAGTGTGGGAAGGGATTCAGGGATTCATCCCACCTGTTGACACACCAGCGGATTCACACCAAGGAGAAGCCATTCGCCTGCTTGGAGTGTGGCAAGGGATTCAGTCATACATCCCACCTGCTGACACACCAGCGAGTTCACATGGGGGAGAGGCCATTCACCTGCTCTGTGTGTGGGAATAGATCCACTCAGTCTTGCAACCTGGTGATGCACCAGCGTGTTCACATTGGGGAGAAGCTGCTCACCTGCTCTTTGTGTGGAAAGCGATTCAATCACTTATCCAACCTGCTGAGACACCAGCAAGCTCACAGTGGAGAGAGACCATTTACCTGCTCTGAGTGTGGAAAGGGATTCACTGATTCATCCAACCTGCTGAGACACCAGCGAGCTCACAGTGGAGAGAGACCATTCGCCTGCCCTGAGTGTAGGAAGGGATTCAGTCAGTTCTCGAGCCTGCGGAAACACCAGTGAGCTCACACTGGGGCAAAGCCATTCACCTGCTCTGAGTGTGGGAACGGATTCTCTCAGTCACCACACCTGCTGACACCCCAGCGAGTTCACAAGTGAATACAGGGGTTGGATTCTGCTGTGATTGCTGCTGTTAATCACATCCAGGACTGAACCATGTTCATTCTGACACTTGGTGAAGTGGGAGGGTTGGAGGGTTTCTTTCTGCTGGACTGGCCGGTCTCACGACTTTGCTTCCAGTGGGCTGATGCTCCTTCAGCCCGGGAGTGCATATTTCCAATGAAATGATCCACAAAAGCTGATGAAGCACATTTATTTTATCCTGGATAGTAAATAGTGTTTTTCCTACCACTATAGGTAGATCTGAAATAAATGCATTTGTCTCTGTTCCATTGAGCCTCGAGGCTGGAGTGAGGATTTATGAGAATGACACGAGTCATCAGTCAAATGGTGCATTCTCCATGGCAATGCATCCACCAATCAGAGTCCATTTGCCAACCGATCAGCACACTCCTCTCATGAAGTATAAATTGTTGTTCCCTTCATATTTGATAATTTTGCGAATGTTCCGCTGAGTGCAAGATGAAAAACTTCAACGTCTCTTTTTTCCACAATTACTGTTCTAATTAACAAACAGTAACAAAGATTGAATAATAATGAATTCGTAGTTATAGTAAAAGATTGAATTTTATTTGCTGTGAACATGTAAAGCCTTAATTGCTGCATATGTAAAGAATGTGCAATGATGATAAATGTACTGGCAAGAGAGACCTTCAAGCTCTGATTAGCCTCAACATTTGAAACTGTATGAATAAGAGATGGTAGAGAATCAGATAAAGAGATAGTGTCAAACAGTTCTGTGGTATACCTGTCGAAGGTAATGAGGGAAGGTGGTGGAAGTAATTGGGGATCCAATTAAATTAATCTAGGAACCAAACTGACCAATTGTCATCTTACAACAGGCCCAAAAGCTGTTCCCACCAAGGACGAGGGGACACAGGTTGAAGGTTTTAAGTGAGAGATGTGGGGGGGATGTGAGGAAGAAGTTTTTTTTACACAGCGAGTGAGAATGACCTGGAACTCGCTGCCTATGAGGTGGTGCAATCAGAGATGATGAACGATTTCAAAAGAAAATTGGATGGGCACTTGAAGGCAATAAACCTACAGGGATACGGGGATATAGAGGGGGAATGGGACTGACTGGATTGCTCTACAGAGAGTCAGCATGGACTCGAGGTACCAAATGGACCTTTTTGAAGGTAACTTTGTTACATTTAACCCATGTTGGTGCAGCTGTTCAACAAAATGAACAACTTCTTAAACAAATATTCCTGATTCTTGACCAATGGCAAAAGTGTTCCTCATTTTCCAACGACAAATTGAGCCAATCAGCTTGGAGTCCCTTCTAAATGTGAACTATAACTTGTATCTAATGAGGGTGTCCTGGAACACCTGGTGCTCTGACCCCTTCCTGACCTTAACACCAGTTTTTTTTCCTTAAAGCTACATTACAGTATATGGAACTTAAAGAGACAGGCAATTGAAGACTGTTCATTGTTAAGCTTACATACAGTACAATTTGGTAATATAAGCCTTATTAATTACACATATGTGTCATCCAGGTAAAGTCTAACAGTTAACACTGATAAAGAGGCTGACTCCAGGTATTTTGCAGGGAATCCCCACTCTTTTTAGTGACTTCAATGTGTTGACATCACCAAACCAGAACTTTCATACTCCTTCACCTTGTGTCGATCCTCAGTACGAGGTGAATCTGGGTAACATTTTCACCATTCTAATCCACATACTGTCGAGGTGCAGCCACTGTCTAACACAGCACAGTTGAATGAGCCTGTGACTAAGATACTCATCACTGGACCAAAGCTACTCGTGACTAGTACAATTCCTTCAAAGTGATCATTATCATCATCTTCAGCCTCAGAATTCTCTGTATCATGTGTCACTTCGAAGACCCCGATTTTCCACTTTGGGCAGCTCATCACATAATGATATTTTGAGTCAGACCTGAAACACCTGTAAATTGGTCCCCGGTCATCCCTGGGGTTCATTCACCTGTCAGTGCTGTTCCAATCCTGTCTTTTATTGAGATATCCAGATCTGCTAAAGATGTTTTCACCCTCATTTGAAACCTATCGAAGTCCAACTATGCTTCATAGGCATCCAACAGATCATCTTTCTTGTAAATCTGATCAATGAACCCGAATAGAAGATCCAAACCTTCATCAGTATCCAACTGACAGGCATCCAGCTCACTAAATACTTTGCTTCTGATTTTATTTTTGTTGGTTAAGTGACAATGCCAAGACCAGGCTTTGTTTCCTCCTTGGTTGGGACATAACCCATGTCCATATATCCCCTTCATTCTTCCACTGGTCGTCTGGCTCAGACTCCGAGAACATCGGCGGGTAATCAGACCCGGACAATTTCCACTTGCTTTCAGCCATTTCTCACAAAAACTACTCAGGTTATAAGTTTCTGTCTGAAATTTAATTTTCCTTTAGTTTCCAACCTTCAGCATTAGACAAGCATTCTCTGTTACCATGATATAATCCTAACAGCCTGATGGTGAAGGAAGAAACCGGAGCCAAGCTTTACTTGGTATAGATTTATTCACTGAGTGAAACATTACAGATATATACCTCCTGACTCGATTCCACTCTATGTCAGTCATTATTGTCAGTACAGGATAAAAATTCAGAACGGACAATTCTAATTTCTAATGAACATTCTTTCCTCTCTCATTCCCCAAAAGCAGTAAATCTCCATGCCACACACTCTCACTCCATTCTCACTCTGCTGTATCTAATATACTCCCAATAGTACTGCACTAAAAATGTGTGTAATACACAGTTCTCTATTACATGATAAGATATAGATGGTGTAGTGGGGAAGAACTTTATTTCAACAGCCTGTGGTGATGACCTGAAACCCACTGTCGATGAGAGTGGTGGTTTCAGAGGCAATCAATAATTTCAGAATGAAATTGAATTGACACTTGAAGGAAATAGGACTGGGACTGCCTGGATCACTCTACAGAGAGTCAGTATGGACTTGAGTTGTCAAATGGACTCTTGTGTCATAATGACTCTATCACTGGAAATATATTAGGTAACTACAGTACTGTCCTATAAGACTAGAAGGATATCAAATTAATTTTAGTACAAAACTAAAAATAATATATCTAAAGTGTCCCCCATTATGAAAGTATGACCATTTTCACACTATTATTCTGATTTATTGTCAAGGAGGTTTAGGGGTGTGAGTGTGGATGGTTCTGTGTGATTTAATTACATTTGGAGTCAGGGAGACTGCAAGATTGAAATTATCAAAAGAAGTTAGGTGTAGAAATGTACTTGAAATACTAATTTATAAACATTGATGTGGTCTTAGCATGTAAGGTGTGAAGGGAATTTGCATTTTTAGATAAATGAAGGGTTGCTTGAAATTCAAAGGGATGTTAGGCTTTTTACAATGAGCCAGATAAGCAAGGCTAACCAGTATGTTTATTTTTCCCAAAGGTTACTGACAATATTGGCAACATTAAAAATGCTTATAGTATCGGAAAGGTAAAGTTCCAAAGACCTATGGAACAATGGAATTTACATATTAAAGAGAGAGAAACATATATAAAGGAAAATGGATGTTATGTTGGGGGGCCATGTGAAATCTAGCAGGAGTGTGTGAAACAGCCTTCAGGAAGCCTCCACCCATTTGTACATAAGTCTACTGTGTCCAGTGACTAAAATTGGAGACAAGCTTTTGGAAGTCCACTGTCAAGTGTGTACTGTGGTAAATTGCTGACTTTTTTAAATTTAAAATCTATTTTGGATTGTTGCATTAAAGGGGGTGTGTAATTTAGAGTCAGGTCAATTAGGAATTTGAGGACTTGTTATAGTATTAAGTAATTGTGGTCTTACGTGTGTGTTCGAAATCTTTTTATTCTGTTAATAAATATTTTAATTTCATTTTTTAAATTTCTAAAGGTCTTAGTGGACTCCTTGTTTCTGAATTCAGTGCACAAGTCTTCTCGTAATAAACAGAAATTGCAAAATTGTTGTGATAGCATGGCCAAGTTTCCCTTGTGGATTTGGTCCACCTTGCACACATCATCCGCCACGTCATAACATCCCTATCACAACATTAGACATATCTTTGCCCTCTAGTACTGTGTTCTCCAGGGCACAGAATTCTGATGAAATAAAATAAGGGACTCTTCAGATGTGGGGCTGGAGGCATGCGTGGGGGTGGGATGCTTGTGACCATGAGATCAATTTGAGGGGGGGCTAGGTTTCAATATGAGAGAGGGGGTGGGTAGGAGGGGTCCTGATACAATCATAGTGGGAGGGGTGGGGGTTAAAATCAACTAAAACTTACAACTTATCTTGTCCAGTCATAGCATCATCATCCCTCTGCTGGCCGACTTGCTCACTTGCCGTCTCACTCGAATCACTCAAACTCACGCTGAAGACTCCCGGGATCAGTTTACCACAGGCTGTCCTAGACATACGGGACAAAAGGTAAAATAAGGAGCAATCCCTTAAAATACAGGACAGTTAAACACCCTGATATTGTCCCATTAAATGTCAGCCATCTCGTGGGGAAACCACCCCTTTAATGGTGAACATTAGGAAAGAGACCATCCTTTTAGCCAGACAAATAAATGTGTCAAGCTGAGATAGCAAAGGATGTCAATGTCTTTAAGAGAGAGAGAGAGACCTGGGCCAACCTTTCCAGAGTCTGCACCCTCCCTGGATTCACTTCCTTTCCCTTCAGTTCCTGCAAGTCAACAATTTGCCCCCAGAATGAGAAAAGAAATGGAAAGGGAGAGAAAAGAAAGTGTTTTACTCACAGATGTTGGACACAGGAAGAATTTTTAGTCTGAAACTCATCGTCCAATTTCCGCTTTGTGACCTCCACAATAGAACCCTGCCTGAATCAGCCAATAGGAATCACTCTGCTCCGCGGTGACGTCCAGGCCAGGCGCGCGGAAACGGGAGCCCCCGCCCCCACCCATTGTTCCCCTTCCCCCTCCACCTTCTCGAGCCGAGGTTTCCAGGCAACCGGCTGACTGCACCGGACAGAGCTCTTTCAATCTTGTTGCGAATATATTGGTTCATATTTGACATGGATCATAATATCAAAGGGTGTTTTAAAGGTAAAATATATTTATTTGCTTTTCTGTTTGGAACTTCTCAAAGCATGCTGCGTTGCCACGGAGATGGGCTGTACAGGTTAGAAGTTTCTTTTGTTTAATTTATTTGCCTGTTTCTCAGAGAAGACAGTTACAGATTTAATTTTGTCCTGGCTACAGCTCACTTCACTTCGTATGAGGGAAAAATAAGTGGGACGATTTGCCCAGCTTTAAGCCAGAGGAGGAAATCTCCAGTGGTCCGAATGGTGTGAGGAATGGAGTTTTTAAAAAATATATGTATTTTTGTGGAATATTGTGTTATTCTGGGAAGAAGGCTGGGTGCCTGTGTGTCTTTGTGTGTGTTTGGGTGTCTCTGTGTGTGTGTAGATAATTTAATTTAGCTGGGCAAAATTTAATAGAAGACAGGTTGTCGGCGGGGGGGGTTTAAAACATGAAAAGATAAAGGTGTTAGATTTGAGCTACAAGTGAATAGGTTGGATCTAACATTTGCATTATTAGATAAATTGAGTTTGTTTGAATATCAAAGGGAAGTCAGAGGTGCAAAGAAACATGTTTATATATTGCAGGAGTTCCATAGGTAAACAGAAGAGGGTATATGACATTGTATTGACCCGAAAGCAGAGGAAAAAATAGAAACACAAAAGATTTTATATTTGGAAGGATTTGAGGTTCAAAGAGGTGTGAGAACAATGGAACATGAGGTGAAAGTGGGGGGAAAAGATATTTTAGAGTTACTGCAGCTGCAGCTGGAGCTGACCTGAGAGCTGTTAGCTGTAGCTTTAGGCTGGAGGAAGAGGTAGTTTGAATCAGCATCCAGTCAAACCAGAGAAGTCTTGGGCTGCAACAAACAGTCCTGTTCTGAAGGCTTGGATTTCCACAGCAGAGTGGAAGCGAGTTACAGGTCATGTGGTATGCTTTTATGAAAGTTACAGCAGTTTGCCTTGGGTAATATTACTGGATTTTTATAGTTCAGCATCTATAAGTGAGTGTTGCCTGGAAGGTGTTTACTTGTGGGTCTGACCAAGTAGGGAGTCTTTTGGGGGATTGTGTTGTAGACTAATTTTAACTGTGCAACTGTAATCTTGTGTGCATAAGTTTTGTTTATTCTTGTTAATAAAGCTTTTACTTTTAATTTTTAAAATCCCAAATCTCTTACTGGACTTGTTGCTGCTGTGATCAGTATGTTTACTTTCTAATTTTCAGAATACATAAAAAGTGTATGGCCTGTAAGCCAAGTTTCCCTCTGGGATTTGGTTTGTGCAGCAGTTAACATCAGCTGTGATTGTAACAATGGTGAAAAGCAGTTGGCCTTGTGGCAGAAGGCAATCAGCTTCAACCGTTAGCTTGGACAGGGCTGTGACGAAGCTTTGGGAGCCGACTGGGAAAAAGCAGTTGGTCTGTCCAATGTCAGCTCAAGAAGGCAGTGGAATCCTCACAGAGGGAAAGAATCTGGAAGTCTGAGTGCCAGTCTGGGAAACTGGGGAGAAATCAAAGTAAATTCCAGAGGGCTGTGGCATACCTTCGGGTTGGTCCCTAAAGAAAGTGAATGAACCATCAAGATTTCAAATGAGAAGGGAACTCTTAGGGAGGAACTGAAGGGAAAACTAGATTCATAACCCTGTTAGATGTTGAAGTTTGGTTTGAGATTTCTGTCTGCAAAACTTCCCCTAATATCCTGTAAAAGGAATTTACAAAGTCGTCGCTGTCAGTAAGGATAGAAATTCAGAATAGATAATTCTAGTTACTTGGGAACATTCCTTCCTCTCCATCCCAAACATTTAGCCCCCAGAATGAGAAATGAAATAGAAAGGGGGAAATATTGATTTCCTCACAGATGTTGCTCAGAGGAGGAAGTTCCAGTCTGAAGCTCATTGTCCAACATTCGCATTGTGATGTCCACGATGGAACCCTGCCTGAATCAGCCAATAGGAATCACTCTGCTCAGCGGTGATGTCCTCGGGTCCAGTCTGCAGGCCAGGCGCGCGGACACGGGAGCCCCGCCCCCACCCATTGTTCCCCTTCCCCCTCCACCACCTCGAGCCAAGTTTTCCTGGCAACCGGCTGACGACTTCGGTCAGAGCGAGAAGACGCTCGGAGAACATCTTGGGAGAGGGGAAGCTGCGCATGTGCGGGGAGTGAGCCCGCCCCTTCTCGTCATGATGAGGGACCGACCAATAGGAAGAGTTTGAGGACAGGAAGGACTCTGGTCCTCCAGCCAATCAGAGCGCGGGCTTTGTGAGAATGAAGATTGAGCTTCACGCAGACGAAAACTTGCTCCTGTGTCCAACATCTGCGAGTAAAACACTTTCTTTCCCCCCCCTTTCCATTTCTTTTCTCATTCTGGAGGGAAATTGTTGACTTGCAGGAACTGAAGGGAAAGGAAGTGAATCCAGGGAGGGTGCAGACTCTGGAAAGGTTGGCCCAGGTCTCTCTCTCTTAAAGACATGACATCCTTTGCTCCCTCAGCTTGACACATTTATTTGTCTGGCTAAAAGGATGGTCTCTTTCCTAATGTTCACAATTAAAGGGGTGGTTTTCCCAGGAGATGGCTGACATTTAAGGGGACAGCAAATTAATATAGGACAGAGATATCTGATGATGAAGATGATCTGATGAAGAGTCATAAGGACTCGAAATGTTAACTCTGTCTTCCTCTCCACAGATGCTGTTAGACCTGCTGAGTTTTCCCAGCTATTTTTGTTTGTGGTTCAGATTTCCACCATCCGCAGTATTTTGCTTTTATCTTAGGACAGAGATATGTCTAGTATGGTCAATATTAAATAGATTATTTATGGCTCTGTAATAAAGTTAATTTATTATTTCTAGTTTTGTAATATAGTACTGTAGGCACATTATATATTTCCAGTCAAAGAGTCATTAAGGCACAGACGGAGTCCATTCAGCAACACGAGTCCTTGCTGACTCTCTGTGGAGCAATCCAGACTGTCCCAATCCCGCTCTCTATCCCCGTTCCCCTGCAAGTTTATTTCCTTCAGGTAATCAACCAATTTTATTTTGAAATTATTGATTGTTTCCACTTCCACCAGCCTCAGAGGCAGTGAGTTCCAGGACATGACCACCTGCTGCCGAAATACTGTTCTTCCTCATATCCCACCTATATCTCTTTCCAAGTAATCCTGTACTGCATATTACACTTAGCCCATTATTATTGGCACAGACATCTATTTAAGACTAGCAGCCTGGTTGATGATTTTCAATGCTGCAAAGATTATTAATGGGCCAGAAGTTTGGAAAAATCTTAGACACCAGCAAAGCATCATGAACAAAAAAAGAGACAGAACTGGAGTATGACTGACAACTAGCAAGAAATATAACTATAGATGGTAAAATCTTCTCGAAGTATATAAGAGGGAAAGAATAGTGAAAGTGAGCCTTGATCCCTTAGAGGATGAAACTGGGAAATTAATAGTCTGAAAGATGGGAATTGCAGAGGCTTTGAACGTGTCTTTTGTATCTGTCTTCATAGTGGAAGACACAAAGAGTATCCCAAGAATAGTAGAAAAGCAGGGAACAAAAGAAGGAAAAACTTAAAACAATCATGATCTCTTGAGCAAAAGTCCCAGGAAAACTAATGGGACTAATGGCTGACAAGTCTCTGGGACCTGATTCCTTAGCTCTTAAAGGAAGTGTCTGCAGAGATAGTGGATACATTGTTTGTCAGCTTCGAAAATTCCCAAGATTCTGGAAAGGTCCCAGTGGATTGGAAAACCACAAATGTAACACAGCCATTTGAGAAAGGAGGGAGACAGAGAGCAGGAAACTATAGACCAGTCAGTCTAACATCTGTTATTGGGGAACCAGTAGATGCCACACATTTGGATTTTCAAAAGGCATTCTCTAAGGGGCCACATAAAAGGTTACTGCACAAGATAAGAGCTCATGGTGTTGGGGCGATATATTAGCATGGATAGAAGATTGGCAAACTAACAGGAAACAGAGAGTTAGGGTAAATGGGTCACTTTGAGGTTAGCAACATGTAAGCAGTGGAGTCCTGCAGGGATCAGTACTGGGGCCTCAACTATTTACAATACATATTAATGACTTGGATGAAGGAACTGACTGTATTGTAGTCAAAATTGCTGATGATGCAACAATAGGTAGGAAAGCAAGTTGTGAGGAGGACCGAAAGAGTCTGCAAAGAGATAGTGGTAGGTGGAGTGAATGGGAGTAAAATTGGCAGATGGAGTATAATGTGTGAAATGTGAGATTGTTCATTTTAGTGGGAAGAATACAAAGGTAGAATATTAGAGTCATAGAGTTATACAGTACAGACACAGGCCCTTCGGCCCATTGTGTCCATGCCGGCTATCAAGCCCCTATCTAATCTGATCCCATTTACCAGCACTTGGCCCGTAGCCCTGTATGCTATGGCATTTCAAGTGCTCATCTAAATACTTCTTAAATATTGTGAAGGATTCCTGCCTCTACCACCCCCTCAGCCAGTGTGTTCCAGATTCCAACCACCCTCTGGGTGAAAATTTTTTTTCTCAAACCCCCTCTAAACCTCCTACCCCTTGCCTTAAATCTGTGCCCCCTGGTTATTATCACCTCCGCTAACGGGATCATATCTTCCTATCTCCCCTACCTATGCCCCTCATAATTTTGTATACCTCAGGTCCCCCTCAGCCTTCTCTGCTCTAAGGAAATTAACCCTAGCTTATCCAGTCTCTCTTCATGGCTGAAATGCTCCAGCCCAGGCACCATCCTGGTGAATCTCCTCTGCACCCTTTCCAGTGCAATTACATCCTTCCTATATTGTGGCAACCAGAACTGCACACATTGCTCCAGCTGTGGCCTAACTAGCATTTTACACAGAATTACTTGGAAAAACTCAGCAGGTCTGGCAGCATCAGCGGAGAAGAAAAGAGTTGACGTTTCGAGTCCTCATGACCCTTCGACAGAACTTGAGTGAGTCCAGGAAAGGGGTGAAATATAAGCTGGTTTAAAGTGTGTGTGGGGGGTGGGGTTTGGGTGGGAGGAGAGAAAGAGAAGTGGAGGGGGTTGGTGTGGTTGTAGGGACAAACAAGCAGTAATAGAAGCAGATCATCAAAAGATGTCACAAACAATAGAACAAAAGAACACATAGGTGTTAAAGTTGGTGATATTATCTAAACGAATGTGCTAATTAAGAATGGATGATAGGGCACTCAAGGTATAGCTCTAGTGGGGGTGGGGGGAGCATAAAAGATTTAAAAATATTTAAAAATAATGGAAATAGGTGGGAAAAGAAAAATCTATATAATTTATTGGAAAAAACAAAAGGAAGTGGGAAACAGAAAGGGGGTGGGGATGGAGGAGGGAGCTCAAGACCTAAGGTTGTTGAATTCAATATTCAGTCCGGAAGGCTGTAAAGTGCCTAGTCGGAAGATGAGGTGTTGTTCCTCCAGTTTGCATTAGGCTTCACTGGAACAATGCAACAAGCCAAGGACCTCATCTTCCGACTAGGCACTTTACAGCCTTCCGGACTGAATATTGAATTCAACAACTTTAGGTCTTGAGCTGCCTCCTCCATCCCCACCCCCTTTCTGTTTCCCCCTTCCTTTTGTTTTTTCCAATAAATTGGGGAAAGGCCATTCACCTGCTCTGAGTGTGGAAAGGGATTCACTCACTCATGGAACCTCTTGACAGACCAGCGAGTTCTCACCGGGTAGAGGCTGTTCACCTGCTCCAAATGTGGGAAGGGTTTCACTCGGTTCTCCAGCCTGCAGACACACCAGTGAGTTCACACTGGGGAGAGACTGTTCACCTGCTCCAAATGTGGGAAGGGTTTCACTCGGTTCTCCAGCCTGCAGACACACCAGCGAGTTCACACTGGGGAGAGACTGTACTCTTGCTCTGAGTGTGGGAAGGGATTCACTGACTCAACCAACCTGTGGAAGCACCAGCGAGTTCATAATGGAGAGAAGCCGTTCACCTGCTCCAAGTGTGGGAAGGGATTCTGTAATTCATCACATCTGCTGATGCACCAGCGAGTTCACACCGGGGAGAAATCATTCCCCTGCTCTGAGTGTGGGAAGGGATTCACTCAGTTCTCAAACTTGCTGACTCACCGGCGACTTCACACTAGAGAGAGGCCCTTCACCTGCTCTGAGTGTGGGAAGGGATTCACTCAATTGATATGCCTGCAGAAACATCAGCGAGTTCACAAGTGATGACAGGGGTTGGATTCTGCTATTATTGCTGCTGTTAATCACATCCATGACTGAACCATGTTCATTCTGACACTTGGTGAAGTGGGAGGGTCGGAGGGTTTCTTTCTGCTGGACTGGCCGGTCTCATGACTTTGGTTCCAGTGGCTGATGCTCCTTGAAAGTTGTAGTGAAAATCTTTTTTCATATTTCACATGGATCACAGAATGAGAGGGTGTTTTGAAGGTAGAATATATTTAGTTAGCGTTTCTGTTTGGAACCTCCCAAAGCATGCCGTGTTGCCATGGGGATGGGCTGTGGGGGGGTCAAATGTTCTTTTGGATTTCCAGCATCCGCAGTTCTTTGCTTTTATCTCAGTAAGGATTTTATTAAGGTAGTGAGTAGCCATGAAAATGATCTGGCTGCCTCAGAGGATGGTGAAATTGGAAATGTTCGATGATTTCAAAAGGAAATTGGATTGGCATATGAAGGAAATAAACTTGCAAGGTCACGGGGATATAGAACAGGAATGGGACTAATGGGATTGCTCGACAGAGAGTACTCGAGTTGCTGATTGGATTCCTTCTGTGCTAGAATGACTGTATGGCTGGAGATGAATAATGTAAGCACAGTACTATATCACAAGACTAGAAATAATAATAAATATTCTTCATTACAGAACCATAAATAAGATATTTAATATGTACCACATAACAACACTGGACATATCTCTGTCCTATGTTAATTTACTGTGCCCTTAAATGTCAGCCATCTCCTGGGGAAACGACCCCTTTAATTGTGAACATTCGGAAAGAGACCATCCTTTTAGCCAGACAAATAAATGTGTCAAGCTGAGGGAGCAAAGGATATCAATGTCTTTTTAAGATTTGCCCCCAAAATGAGAAAAGAAATGGAAAGGGGGAGAAAAGAAAGTGTTTTACTCACAGATGTTGGACACAGGGGGAAGTTTGGGAACAAAAACAGAATTACCTGGAAAAACTCAGCAGGTCTGGCAGCATCTACGGAGAGGAGCACAGTTTACGTTTCTAGTCCGAGTGACCCTTCAACAGAACAGTCATATGGACTCAACAGGGGAGAAAAGGAACTGGAAACGTTAGCTCGAGGAGGTGGAGGAGGAACAATGGGTGGGGGCGGGGCTCCAGTGTCCGCGCGCCTGGCCTGCAGACTGGAACCCGAGGACGTCACCGCTGAGCAGCGTGATTCCTATTGGCTGATTCAGGCAGGGTTCCATTGTGGACGTCACAATGCGGAAATTGGACAATGAGCTTCAGACTGAAACTTCCTCCTCTGGGCAACATCTGTAAGAAAATCAATGTCCCCCTTTCTATTTCTTTTCTCATTCTGGGGGCTAAATGTTTGGGTTGGAGAGGAAGGAATGTTCCCAAGAAACTAGAATTGTCTTCTGAATTTCTATCCTTACTGACAGCGATGACTTTGTAAATTCCTTTTACAGGATATTAGAAGGGGAAGTTTTGCAGACAGAAATCTCAAACCAAACTTCAACATCTAACGGAGTCACATGATTCACTGGGACCTGAATATCATCGGCCTTTGAATCCAGGAGGAGAAATGTTTCTGTGTTCTGCCTACGTTAGAAGACTCTAAACATCATGGTGACTAGAAAAGCACGAGACACACGCACCCAAGTGAGAGTGTTTCCAGAGCACTGACTGTGGAAAGAGCTTGCACTAGTTACACAGCCTGAGAAAACAGCACTGTTCAGAACGGCAGAGTATGTGTTCTCTGTATGTTCGCCGCCTCAACGGAATCTCAAAATTGAAGAGACACAAAGGCACAGATAGACATAGATTCTAGTCTATCTATGAGATCTGCACCATGGAGAAACCTTGGGAATGTGGGGACTGTGGAAAGGGATTCCGTTGTCCATCTGAGCTGGAAACTCCCCAACACAGTCACACCAGGGAGAGGCCATTCATCTGCTCTGAGTGTGGGAAGGGATTCATTAAGTCATTCAACCTGCAGATACACCAGCGAGTCCACACTGGGAAGAGACCGTTTACCTGCTCTGATTGTGGGAAGGGATTCGGCCGGTCAACACATCTGCAAACACACCAACGAGTTCACACCGGGGAGAGGCTGTTCACCTGACTGAGTATGGGAAGCAATTCACTAAGTCATCCAACTTGCTGACACACCAGCCGATTCACACCGTGGAGAGACCATTCACCTTCTCTGTGTGGGAAGGGATTTAGCGATTCATCCACCCTGCTGACACACTGGCGGGCTCACACTGGGGAAAGGCCATTCACCTGCTCTGAGTGTGGGAAGGGATTCACTTGGTCAATCTACCTGCTGACCCACCAGCAAGTTCATACTGATTCTACGGGTTGGATTCTGCTGTTATTGCTGCTGTTAATCACATCCAGGATTGAACCATGTTCATTCTGACAGTTGGTGAAGTAGGAGGGTCGGAGGGTTTCTTTCTGCTGGACTGGCCAATCTCATGACTTTGCCTCCAGTGGGCTTTGAGCCTGAGAGTGCACATTTCCACTGAAATAATCCACAAAAGCTGTTGAAGTACATTTATTTTAACCTAGATAGTAAATAATGCTTTTCTTACCACTGGAGTATTTCTGAATTAAGTACATTTGTCTCTGTTCCATTGAGTCTTCAGCACAGGGGCAGGCCAGTCGGTTCAATTGGTCTCTGTCAGTATTTATGCTCCACATGAGCCTCCACCCACCCCTCTTCATCTACCGCCATCAGCCTATCCTTCTATTCCTTTTCCCTCATGCATGTATCTAGCTTCCCCTTAAATATATTCATGCTATTCACCTCAACCACTCGCTGTGGTAGCGAGTTCCATATTCTCACCACTCGCTGGGTAAAGAGGTTTCTCATGAAATCCCTACTGGATTATTGAACACCTTCATCATCTTAAAGACTTCCATCAGGTCACCCTTCAGTCTTCTCTTTTCTAGAAAAAAGCAGCCCTAGCCTTTCCTGAGGGTTAAATGCTCTCAGTTCTGGTATTATTCTTGTGAATCTTTGTTGCCCATTCTCCAGCGCCTCTATTTCCTTTTTCTAAATGAAGATCACAAATGTTGACAGTACTCCCAGTGTAGTCTAACCATGGTTTGAAACAAATTGAACATAATCTCCCTGCTTTTCAATTCTATCCCACTAGAGTGGAACCCTATATCTGGGCCCCACACTTCAGGAAAGATGTGAAGAGAGAGAGCAGAGGAGATTGACGAGAATGGCACCAAGGATGAAAGGACCTGGAGGCAGATTCAGTCATGGTTTTCCAGAGAGAACTGGATCATTATCTGAAGAGGAGAAATTGGCAGGATTATGGAGAAAAGGTGGGGGAGTGGCTCTGGGTGAGTTGCTCTTGCAGAGAGCTGGCACAGACACAATGGGCTGAATGGCCTCCTTCAGTGTTGTAACCATTCCATGATTCTAGAACACCAGCTTGCTGATTCTATTCAACATGGCATGACGGTGGGTAGCACTCTCGCCTCTGAGTCAGGAGGTGGGGGGTTCAAATCCCCTCTCCAGAGACTTGAGCCCCCATAATCCAGGACCCACACTCCCAGTGCCAGTACTGAGTGGGAGCCGTCCTGTCGGAGGGACTGTCTTTCGAGTGAGACATTAACCTGAGGGCCCCGTCTGCCCTCTCAGGTGGATGTACGAGACCGAATGGCCACAATTGGACGGAGAGCTGGAGGGTGAGGAGTTCAGTCCCGGTGTCCTGGGACCTGATATCCATTCCTCAACCAACAGCAGTAAAAAAAACAGTTGATCTGGTCTCATCGCATTGCAGTCTGTGGGATCTTGCTGTGCACAAATTGGCTTCCGTGATTCCTACAGTAACTACACTTCAGGAAGAGTTTTATCTGCAGTGAAACTCTTTGAGATGCCCTGAGGTGATGAAAGGTGCTATTTAAATGCAAGTTTCTTTTTAAATCCACAAGCCCCTATCCTTTGGGGCAGATCATTCATACAAACATATGAATTAGGAGCAGGAGTGGGCCATTCGGCCCCTCGAGCCTGCTGCTCTTTTCATGAAGATCATGGCTGATCTGATTGTGGTTTCAACTCCACATTCCGCCTCTCCTCGATAACCTTTGACTTCCCTTGCTAGTCAAAAATATATCTACCTCTGCCTAAAATATATTCATTGACCCTGAATCCACTGCTGTCTGGGGAAGAGAGTTCCAAAGACACATGACCCTCTGAGAGAAAACAATTCTTTTCATCTCCATCTTAAATGGGAGACCCTTATTTTTAAACAACGTCCCCTAGTTCTAGTCTCTCCCAAAGGGGAAACTTCCTTTCAGCATCCACCCTGTCAATTCCCCTCAGGATCTTAGAGGTTTCAATAAGATCACCTCCCATTCTTCTAAACTCCACTGGATACAGGCCCAGCCTGTCCAACCTTGCCTCCTTAGATAACCCACCCATCCCAGGTATCAGTTGAGTGAACATTCTCTGAACAGCTTCTAAAGTATTTACCCTTCCTGATATAAGGTGACCAGAACATGACACAATACTCTAGATGTGGTCTCACAACGCCATGTACATCAGGAGCATGAACCAGCCGACAGGGGGGCAGGAATTCCCAGTGTGGACCGAGGCTGCTTCCCTTCAGAGGCCACTGAATCCATTGTGGGATGTGGCCATTCAAAGAGGGGGCCTTGACTTGCTGGTCTGAGAATCCAGCCCTTTTCCCCCTGTGTAATGCTGGCTGAGAATAGACATTGGGGCTGCTCAATGTACTGAAAGTGATTTGCTTTTGTTCTCTTTGTCTGAAACTAAACTGGAAGGAAAGGGATAAAATTCTGAAACGCGAAAAGGGGAATTCCAGACATTATTGACATCACTGTACATATTACGGACTCTCACAGCACAGAAGGGGCCATTGAGCCCATCGTGTCTGTGCTGGCTCTTTGAAAGTGCTACTCGATTAGTCTCACTATACTGCCCTTTTCCCATGAGCCCTGCAAATTAGTCCCCTTCCAGTATTTATCCAATTCACTTTGTTGAATCTGCTTCCACCAGCCTTTCAGGCAATGCATTCCAGATCACAACACCTCACTGTGTAAAGATTTATCTTCCTCATTTCCCCTCTGGCTTTTATGTCAATCACATTCAATCTGTGTCCCCTGGTTAACAACCCTTTTGTCAACGGAAACAGTTTCTCTTTATGTCCTCGATGTAAACCATTTATGATGTTGTGAGGAGCCCGTTTTTGGATCATTTGAAGAACATTTAATTAGAAGTCTGCAATATTAATTCAAAGCTGTGAATGTGCTATTCGTCAATAAATCATGGGTGAATTAAGCTACCCAGCGGGAACACCTGGAGAGGGAAGCGATACTTTGTGTATCAAAATTAACAAAGAACCACTGTTGCCAGGCTAAAGACTTTTGCTGATTGGTTAAAAACCCTTGGCCTAGGAGAAGTATTCTTTGAACATCTTAGTCCTTTAAAACACTCAGAGAGATTGTGTGTGTGCCTTTGAAGCAGGCTGCAAGAAAATACTCTCTTTCCCTCTCTCTGCCCCACCTTTGTGTTAAACCTTCCTCAGAAACATCTCATCAGGATAATTTATCTGTATTTTTTAGAAGTTTGCAACGTTGTGATAAATAAGAGTCATCAAGGACAGTTTCACCAAAAAATCTGTCTGGAGGAACCTCCAGACCTATTGTGACCAGAATTCTGTTAGATCAACATCGTTGTGATCCTTTTTAAAGAAAGTTTCCCATACTCCAGCCTCTGCAGGGGACTGTGTTTGTTTTGTCCTGTTTTGTGTGTGTGTGTGTGTGTATGGGGGTTCAAAAATGTGTTTTTTTTTAATAAAGGGGAAATCGTTGCACTTCTAAACTGCAAGTTGTATGTTAACCAGTTCATTCACTTGTTTTTAAAAAATAGTTTGGTTTATAATAATTCAACTTTTTTGTGTGACTGAAAGAAGCCTGGTTAGAGTTTTTTTAGGCTGGGAATAACAGTAGCAAAGGGTAACAATTGGCCTGTTTTGTGGATGAATTAAACATTTAAACTATTGTTATAGTCTGTGAGGTAGTGGGGCTAGAATTCACTGTGCAATCCTCCCATCTCGCTCCATTACGTTGTCTAAACTCAGATAAAAAGAAAGATCCTGAACAGTCCAATTGTTCTGCTCCATGGAACAATGTATGGAAATGGTTCAATCCAATAAAATTAACCCAGGAACAACAATGACCAATTGTTGACAACTGGCCTGATTCAAGATGTAGAAATGTTAATTCAAGGGTTAAAAGTTGGTTTTAAGAGCCATCTTGGTCTTGCAAGTTGGACTGTATTTGTGGAGGTACTGAGGGACCCCTGGGGGCAGGATTGTGGGAAATCACTGTTGGTTCAGGAACCTGAGGAAGATTCACACTCATCCCTGGGGTGGTCG
This sequence comes from Carcharodon carcharias, assembly GCF_017639515.1. Taxonomy (NCBI): domain Eukaryota; kingdom Metazoa; phylum Chordata; class Chondrichthyes; order Lamniformes; family Lamnidae; genus Carcharodon; species Carcharodon carcharias. The sequence continues at coordinate 1,285,155 of NW_024470624.1, forward strand.
CCCAATTGAGGTGGGGGAAGTCGCTTGTGTATTTTGTAAGAAAACCTTTTTCTTTTAAATAAATATCAATGTTATTTGCTACTTCAGAGTTTAGCCTTGCCTGATGGTTGAGTCTCCTTTGAACTAAAGTATTTTAGAGGGTCAATTTGGAACTAAGAAATTAGGTGCCTGCAACGAAATTAAACTCAGCCGAAATTTTAATTATACACCCAAAAAGAGAACATCAAGATGATGCAAGAAAGATTCAAAAGAATGATATCAGAACTGAGAGTGTTTAAGTTACAGGATAGAGTGGACAGGCTGGGGAAGCCAAGGCTGAGTGTTGACCTGAGAAAGGACCTCCAGGTTATGAATAGGTGCAACAGGCTTGATGTTATCAAGTCATCACTGTTAGTACAGGATAGAAATTCAGAAGTGACAATCTTAATTATCATAAAACATCTTTCTCCCCTCTTCAAATTATAAATAACTGCCACCTCCCAATGCAACCCCTTCTCGCGATTGAATTTAACACTAATTCATCAAACTATCCTGCTCCTGCTTTTCCACAATTCTCCTCCCCTGAAGGTGCTGACTCTCGGGTTCAGTTTCACACTCACCTACTGCCCTCCCCGATATGTCACCCAGGTGTCTAAACGTTTACACCTGAAGTTAACAAACTGTTTTGTTCAGGGGGTGTCACAATCAAATCCAGTGACTGCCCACGTGTACTTTGTGTCAGAGTTGGGTCACTGCGCCCTTCACCCCCATTTTCCATCCCATTCCCAGGAAGATGGAGACTGGGATCCGGATGAATAATGGCGGCCGCAGCTCCCACGATCCCCCACGCTGGGGGAACCGCTCTATCCGCCGTGTGGGCGGACGGCCCGAGACTGCGCATATTCGAGGGAGAGGGGAAACTGCGCATGTGTGGGTAGCGCTCACTCCCCTTCCCTTCATCCTGAGGGATTGACCAATGGGAAGAATTGGAGGACCGGAAGGACTCTGGTCTCCAGCCAATCAGAGCGCGGGCTTTATGTGAATGAAGATTGAAGCTTCACACAGACTAAAACTTCCTCCTGTGTCCAACATCTGTGAGTAAAACAAAAACAGAATTACCTGGAAAAACTCAGCAGGTCTGGCAGCATCGGCGGAGAAGAAAAGAGTTGACGTTTCGAGTCCTCATGACCCTTCGACAGAACTTGATTTCGAGTCCAAGAAAGAGTTGAAATATAAGCTGGTTTAAGGTGTGTGTGTGGGGCGGAGAGAGAGAGAGAGAGAGAAGTGGAGTGGGGGTGTGGTTGTAGGGACAAACAAGCAGTGATAGAAGCAGATCATCAAAAGATGTGTAAACACCTTGTCAAATACCAGGAGGGAAATGGAAAGCAAGGAAGGTGAGCAGGGTAAAACACTTTCTTTTCTCCCCCTTTCCATTTCTTTTCTCATTCTGGGGGCAAATTGTTGACTTGCAGGAACTGAATGGAAAGGAAGTGAATCCAGAGAGGGTGCAGACTCTGGAAAGGTTGGCCCAGGTCTCTCTCTCTCTTAAAGACATTGACATCCTTTGCTCCCTCAGCTTGACATATTTATTTGTCTGGCTAAAAGGATGGTCTCCTTCCTCATGTTCACAATTAAAGGGGTGGTTTCCCCAGGAGATGGCTGACATTTAAGGGGACAGTAAATTAATATCGGACAGAGATATGTCTAGTGTTGTTATATGGTACATATTAGATAGATTATTGATGGTTCTGTAATAAAGCACACTTATAATTGTTTCTACTCTTCTAATACAGTAGATCACTGTTATATTTTTCCAGTCATGGTCATTACAGCACAACTCAAGTACATGCTAACTTAGGATGATCTAGTCAGTCCCATTCCCCCTCTATATCTCAGTTCCCCTGCAATTGTCCAACCAATTTTATTTTGAAATAACTGATTGTCACTGCTCCCACCACAAGCAGCGGCAGTGAGTTCCAGGAGATAATCACATAAATTGGGAGGATGTATATTCGGGCCAGCAGAGTGAGAATAGAGGGAGAGCGTGTGGTACAGGGATTTACAGCTTCTGGGGGATGAGAGAGGAAAGAATGTTCCATAGAAACTCTAATTGTCTGTACTGAATTTCTATCCTGTACTGACAGTGATGACTGTTGCGAACTCCTTTTACAGGCTATTGGAAGGGGAGAACTTGCTAGAGAGAAATCTCCAAGTAAACATCATATCGAGATCTGACAGAGTATCATTGGTCTTTGAAACTAGAAGGAGAAATGTTTGTTCTGTCTGTGTCAAAACATTTTAAACACCAGTGTGACTGGAAAAGCACCGAGAAGCACAGACCCGAGTGAGAGTGTTTCCAGTGTAATGACTGTGGAAAGAGCTTTAACCAGTTACACAGCCTGAAAACAACATTGCACCATTCACAGTGGGGAAGCGCTTTAAGCGTGTTCTCATGAGTGGATGAGGCTTCAACTGATCATCGAATCTGGAGAGACACAAGGACACCCGCACCATGGAGAAACCGTGGAAATGTGGAGACTGTGGGAAGGGGTTCAGATCCCCATGTGAGCTGGAAATTCATCGACGCAGTCACACTGGGGAGAAACCATTCACCTGCTCCAAATGTGGGAAGGGATTCACTCAGTTAGTCATCCTGCAAAATCATCAGCGAGTTCACACGGGAGAGAGGCCATTCACCTGCTCTGAGTGTGGGAAGGGATTCAGTGATTCATCTGCCCAACGTAAACACCAGCGAGTTCACACTGGGGAGAGGCCATTCACCTGCTCTGACTGTGGGAAGGGATTCACTCAGTTATCCAACCTGCTGAGACACCAGCGAATTCACACTGGGGAAAGACCTTTTACCTGCTCTGTGTGTGGAAAGGGATTCACACAGTCATCCAACCTGCTGAGACACCAGGGCAGTCACACCAATGAGAAACCCTTGCAATGCTATGAGTGTGGCAGTGGCTTTAAAAGCACTGCAGACTTGATGTTCCACCAGCGCATTCACACTGAGGAGAGGCCGTTCAGCTGCTCTCACTGCGCAAAGAGATTTCGAACATCATCAAACCTGCAGACACACCAGCGAATTCACACTGGGGAGAGGCCCTTCACCTGCTCTGCCTGTGGGAAGGGATTCACTCAGTCATCCAGCCTGCTGAGGCACCAGAGCAGTCACACTAATGAGAGACCTTTTAAATGTTCTGATTGTGGTGGTGGCTTTAAAAACTCTCTGCATCTCATGGTCCACCAGCGGATTCACACTGAGGAGAGACCGTTCACCTGTTCTCACTGTGCAAAGAGGTTTAAAAGGTCATCCCACCTGTGGACACATCAGCGAGTTCACACAGGGGAGAGGTCGTTCACCTGTTCTGAGTGTGGGAAGGGATTCAGTGACTCATCCAGCCTGAGGGAGCACCAGCGAGTTCACAAGTGATTCCAGGGATTGGATTCTGCTGTTATTGCTGCTGTTAATCACATCCAGGACTGAAACATGTTCATTCTGACATTTGGTGAAGTGGGAGGGTCGGAGAGTTTCTTTCTGCTGGACTGGCCGGTCTCATGACTTTGCTTCCAGTGGGCTGATGCTCTTTGAGCCTGGGAGTGCACATTTCCACTGAAATGATCCACAAAACCTGATGATGGACATTTATTTTATCCTGGATAATAGATGGTATTTATCAGGTATATCTAAAATAAATACATTTGTCTCTGTTCCATTGAGTCTACAGCACAGGGCCAGGCCAGTCGGTTCAATTGGTTTCTGTCAGTATTCATGCTCTACATGAGCCTCCACCCATCCCTCTTCATCTCACCCCCATCAGCATATCCTTCTACTCCTTTCTTCCTCATGTATGTATCTAGCTTCCCCTTAAATGTATTCATGCTATTCACTTCAACCACTCGCGAGTGGTAGCAAGTTCCACATTCTCACTACTTGCTGGGTTGAGGTTTCACATAAAATCCCTTTTGAATTATTGAACCCCTTCATTATGTTAAAGGCTTCCATCAGGTCACCCTTCGGTCTTCTCTTTTCTAGAGAAAAGCAGCCCCAGCCTTTCCTGAAGGTTAAATGCTTTCAGTTCTGGTATTATTCTTGTGAATCTTTGTTGCCCATTCTCCAGTGCCCCTATTTCCTTTTTCTAAATGGAGATCACAAATGTTGACAGTACTCCCAGTGTAGTCTAACCATGGTTCGAAACAAATTGAACATAACCTCCCTGCTTTTCAATTCTATTCCTCTAGAATGGAATCCCTATATCTGGGCCCCACACTTTAGATGTGAAGTTATTAGAGAGGGTGCAGAGGACATTTACAAGAATGGCACCATGGCCAAGGGACATTAGTCAGTTGGAAGTGTTGGTGCAACTGAATTTTTTCTCTTTGGATCATGGAGTCGTTAGGATGTACAAGGAGACCATTCAGCCCATCAAATCCATATTTCCCTCAAGAGCCCATCCAATTGCCTTTTTAAATTGTTCATCGTCTCTGCTTCCACCCCGCTCATGGACAGCAAGTTCCAGGGCATTACCACTCACTGTGTGAAAATATTCCTCCTCAAATCCCCCCTGCATCTCCTGTCTGAAACCTTAACTCTGTCCCCTTCCTCCTTGTACCATCAGCGAATGGGAACAGCTTTTCTTTGTCCACCTTATCTAAACCTGTCATAATCTTGTGCACCTCTATCAAATCTCCCCTCAACCTCCTTTGCTCCAGGGAGAACAACCCAGTCTACAATAAAGAGCAAACAAAATTTGTTAATGCCTGAAATCAATTGGGAATGTTTGATTTCTGTTTAAAGATGTGATGAATATATTGTATTAGATAGTAAACAAATTGGAGTAACTCACCTGGGTGATCAGTGGAATGTATCAATCTGGTATCCACCTGCATTCTAGTGAAAGTTAGGGAGGTGTAGATGAAATGAATTAGGATGTACAAGGACATCATTCAGCCCATCAACTCCATATTTCCCTCAAGTGTCCATCCAATTTCCTTTTGAAATCGTTCATCGTCTCCGCTTGCACCACCCACACAGGCAACGAGTTCCAGCTCATTACCACTCGCTGCATAAAACAGTTCTTCCTCACATCCCCGCTGCATCTCTTACACAAAATCTTAAATCTGTGTCTCCCTTGTTCTTCTACCATCAGCGAATGGGAACAGCTTTTCTTTGTCCACCTTATCTAAACTTCTTTGGATCTTGGACACCTCTATCCAATCTCCCTTCAACCTCCTTTGAGAGCAAACAAAAGATGTTAATGCCTGAAATCAATTGGGAATGTTTGATTTCTGTTTTGAAGATATAAGGAAAATATTGTACTGGACAGTAAAAGAATTGGAATAACTCACCCTGGGTGTAGTTCAGTGAAATGTAACATTCTGGTTTCCACCTACATTCTAGTGAAAGGCAAGAAAGTGGAGATGAAATGAATAAGTTGATCGCTGTATCTTAGCGAAATTTGTATCCTTTGTCTATGAATTTCTTTAAAAGAAAACCACACTCGGGTCTTCATTCTCTGATTGTTTATTGATCCAAAAGGTGTAAAAGGAGCCAAACTTCAGCAGAAATCTGGCAGAGCTGAGAACAGACGACTTGTTATGTGGGAACAGGGAGATGAACAGCTCTCACAGGACAGAGAAAACAAGGGTGCCTTGAATCCTAGACGACACCTGGGTGTCAAGGCCACCATGTTTTCACTGCTTGGCATGGGAATGCCGACTCCCTGTACTGGGGACAGAGCGTGGGAAGCCAATTGTTTGAGTTTGACGTGGCTTGGGCAGGTACAGGTGGTTCAATGACAGGTTTTGTAATTGGTCCGTTCAAATGTTAGCTTGGCAATGATTGGGTTAAATCAGTCTCCATAGACTTTGTGATGTAAAAAAGTATCAGAAGGGATTCCCCGAGCACAGAGATTTGGAGAGATTTTGCATATTGCGTTGACTGGTGCCATGGCATCTGGGACAGACCAGGGAGCATTTACGTGGAGATGGTGCTTCTACCCAGAGTGTAATGGTAATGCTGCTGCACTTTGAAATGATTCACAGTGATAACCCTTATTGGTGATAGTGATTAGATTTTATTCAGTATAAATAAGACCTGACACATGCTCATGTTTGAGCAATAGTATCAGAGTTCGGGAAAATGGGATAAAGGGTTAATTGACTCCCTGAACCCCATTTTCTAACATCGCTGTGTCAAAAATAAAATCTCATCTCCCCCTCTGGCTCCTTTGCCAATTACCTTAGAGGGACTCACTTTCTGTTAAAGAGCCTGCCAACCCCTCTCACCCACTTTCCCTAAAGTGAAGAAATCTAATCATGAAAAGGCCAAAAAAGTCAAATAACTTTTACTGATAAAAGTTTATTAATGAAACAGAACATGGTTAAAAAGAAACAGAAAATTACATGAGGATCAAAGACAACCAGAGTAAAAGGATGTGCATGATGTTCTGGACCCAAATGGTTTCTCTTCTGCTCCTCTGTACCCTGTTCCTATGACTCCCGCTTTGGACACAGGAGCATTGAACCCCGGGGGTTGTGTCACCATCAGCTCTGGTCACCCCCTCACGTGTCAAGATTGGTTGGAGGCCCATTTCCCAGTCAGTCCTCCAGCGCCTTCCTGTCTCTCTATCAGTGCGACGCCCATGGCAGTTTCCCAACTGGGGCGCAGGCCCCATTATTCTCAGCTAAATTCAACCCTCAGCTCCGTCGCCGGGCTGTCATTGACACCAGTAATAGAGAGACAGAAAGGTGCTGGAGGCTCAAATGGGAAGTCAAAATTTATAGTTCTAAACCAACACTTCAACATTTGTCAGTCAATACATGTTATTTACACCGGGGTTTTTATTATTCGATTTAGAGCCTGGAAGTAAAACGCTTTGGGACGTCTTTGGTCATGAGAGACATGATGTAAATGGTTTTGTTAAAGCTAAGATTGATGTTACCTGATCTTTTTATGTGTCATTTAATTGATTTCAGCCACCCCCAACTTGCCATTTCATAAATTCACTTTGGTTCGGACAAGATTTTAACCAATTAAGGCAAAGACAGAATTCTCTGGAAAGTAAATTTAAAAAGAAGCTTATTAAAAGAAAAATATTTACTTAACAACTTTAAGACATTGACTTGTACAACTTCATGTGGGTGATCAGTCTGTCAAAGCGTAACCCTCTCTGGCTCCTTCTTTGACAGTAATTCTTGTGGAATTCGGCCTCAGGAGTCTGGCTCCTTCGCTGACAGTAATTTCCTTGGAACTCGGCCTCGGGAGTCTTCAGTACTTGGCTAGCAAGGAAGACCTTCAGAACCTCTACTTTTAACCCCAAAGTGGCCATTACCTCACGTCAGGGTTGGGTCGTTGACATGACAATTGGTAATTTGGCTACTAGATTAATTTAATTGGATCCCCAATTACTTACACCACCACCACCTCACATTATCTTCGACAGGAATACAATAGAACTGTTTCATATTATCCCTTTATCTGATTCTATACAATCCTTTATTCACAGAGTTTCAAATGTTGAGGCAAATCAGAGCTTGAAGGTCTCTCTTGCCAGTACATTTATCTTCATTGCACATTTATAGACAGCAATTTAGTTTTTACATTTTGACAGCAAATCAAACTCTGATTCATTATTGATTCATTAATTGTAACTCAATTAAGGCTCACTACTTATTACTGACAGGTAGTTAATTAAAACAGCAATTGCTGAAAAAAGAGACATGGTGAAGCTTTTCATCTTGCACTCATCAGAACATTCACAAGAATACCAAATGTAAGTGGAACAATAATTTATACTTCATGAGAAGAGAGTGCTGATTGTTGGCAATGGACTCTGATTGGTCAAGATAAAAACAAAAAACTGCGGATGCTGGAAATCCAAAACAAAAACAGAATTACCTGGAAAAACTCAGCAGGTCAGGCAGCATCAGCGGAGAAGAAAAGAGTTGACATTTCGAGACCTCATGACCATTCCACAGAACTGAGTGAATATAAGGACCAATAGATTCAAATCTGTTCTTCACACCTTTTTCAGACAGTGAATTCCAAATCAGAACAACTCACTGTGTTTTAAAACAAATCATTCAGAAACGTCATCACCATCTTCAACACCTCTGTGTTCTTTTGTCTGTGACATCTTTTGATTATCTGCTCCTATCACTGCTTGCTTGTCCCTACAACCACACCACCCCCCCCCCCCCCCCCCCCACCCCCCCAACCTTAAATCAGCTTATATTTCATCTCTCTCCTTATATTCACTCAGTTCTGTGGAAGGGTCATGAGGACTTGAAACATCAACTCTTTTCTTCTCCGCCGATGCCAGACCTGCTGAGTTTTTCCAGGTAATTTTGTTTTTGTTCTGATTGGTCAAGGCATTGCCCTGGGGAATGCACCAGTTAGCTGATGACTGACAATTAACTGCCAAACTTTACTTAAATTCATACTGGGCAGGTTGACTCTGATTGGTCAAAGCACTGCCCTGAGGAATGAACCAGAGCATGGCTGTCGCCTGTTTTGTTCAGTTGAAACAGGTGAATGTGTGTACATGTTCATTCTGTCTGCAAAGAACAGGGCTCTGTGTATTAATATTTGTAGCTTCTAGAACGCATAAGTGCAAGTCCTACTGATAATCTTAAATTGGTTGTCAGTGTTTTTCTCAGAACACTCAGGATTGTTTAGCAAGTGTTTCCATTCGCGGAATCACATCTAATGTTGGTCACTGTGGTTTTAGATTTGCAAACCTCAGTATAACGCAGGTTCATTACTTAACAATTACCTGTTTCATCACTGGGCTTTTAATACAGGATCAATGTATTGTTAATGAAGAAAAGTTACAGATGTGAAACAGCTGCAGGAAGTCTTATGTTAGAGTTGACATGGTTTCCTTGACCTTGGTACTTAAAGCAGTGAATATAGTATAAAAGTGATGGATTTTTAAATTTGGTTACCCATCCCTATCTCCAGTTTTCTTCATTACAACAGTGAAAACACTTCAAAAGTACTTCATTGGCTGTAAAATGCTTTCGGAGGTCCTGTGGTCATGAGAGGTGCTTTAGGATGCATTTTTTTTCCAATTGTCCACAAATTTGGATACATTACACTCGGTCCCCAAATCAACATCATTAATAACGAATGAATCTTAATTTTGTGGAATAACCATGTCTTTGGCACCATTTCAAATACTCTGTGAAAATCCAAACACACTATACTCTGAATGATTTGTTTTAAAACACAGCGAATTGTTCTGATTTGGAATTCACTGTCTGAAAAAGGTGTGAAGAGCAGATTTGAATCTATTGGTCAAAAAGGAACTGGACAGATTCTGGAAAGGAGAAGAAAATTGCAGGGCGATGGGATTAATTGGACAGCTCTTTCAGAGAGCCAGCATAGGCATGATGGGCTGAGTAGCCTCCTTCTGTGCTCTATGAGCCTCAGATGCAGCAGTGAAAGCGTGTGGTAATCACTGGAACCCACTTCATATGAGGGTGGTTGAAGCAGAGATGTTGGAATGTTTTCAAAAGGAAGTTGGATAGGCTCTTGAGGGAAATAAACTTGCAGGAATACGGGGATGGAACAGGGGAATGGGACTGAGTGGTTTGCTCTACAGAGAGCCGGCATGGATGTAATGGGCCGAATCACCACACTCGCTTCAGTAAAGACTTACTGATCTAAAAGAGTGTCTCCAACTGACTGAAGTCCCTCATTCCTGGGGCCTTCCTCGTCAATCTCCTCTGCACCCTCTCGAAGAACTTCACATCTTTCCTAAAGTGTGGGGCCCAGATATAGGGTTCCACTCTAGAGGGATAGAATTGAAAAGCAGGGAGATTATGTTCGAATTATGTTTCAAACCATGGTTAGACTACACTGGGAGTACTGTCAACATTTGTGATCTCCATTTACAAAAAGGAAAGAGACACTGGAGAAGGGGGAACAAAGATTCACAAGAATAAAACCAGAACTGAGAGCATTTAACACTCAGGAAAGGCTGGGGCTGCTTTTCTCTAGAAAAGAGAAGACTGAAGGGTGACCTGATGGAGTCTTTAAGACGTTGAAGGGGTTCAGTTGAAATTCAATGAAAATCAAACCCTCTGACCCTCCCATTTCACCAGCTGTCAGAATGAACACGGTTCAGTCCTGGATGTGATTATCAGCAGAATCCAACCCCTGGAATTACTTGTGAACTCGCTGGTGTCTCAGCAGGTGGGATGTATCACTGAATCCCTGTCCACACTCCGAGCAGGTGAATGGCCTCTCCCCAGTGTGACGTCGCTGGTGCTTCTGCAAGTTGGATGGATCACTGAATTCCTTCCCACACACAGAGCAGGTGAATGGCCTCTCCCCGGTATGAACCCGCTGGTGTTTCAGCAGTTGGGATGATGATCTAAACCTCTTTGTGCAGTGAGAACAGCTGAATGGTCTCTCCTCAGTGTGAATGCGCTGGTGGTCCCTCAGTTCCCGAAGGCTTTTGAAGCCACCCCCACAGTCAGAACAGTGAAAAGGTCTCTCATTAGTATGAGTGACGCGGTGTCTCAGCAGGTTGGATAACTGAGTAAATCCCTTCCCACACTCAGTGCAGGTGAACGGCCTCTCCCCGGTGTGAACTCGCTGGTGTCTCCGCAGGGTGGATGAATCGCTGAATCCTTTCCCACACTCAGAGCAGGTAAATGGCTTCTCCTCGGTGTGAACTCGCTGGTGCGTCAGCAGGCTAGAGAACTGAGTGAATCCGTTACCGCATTCGGAGCAGATGAACGGCTTCTCCCCGGTGTGGACTCGCTGGTGTGTCAGCAGGCTAGATAACTGAGTGAATCCCTTCCCACACTCCAAGCAGGTGAACGGCCTCTCCCCGGTGTGGACTCGCTGGTGTGTCAGCAGGCTGGATGACTGAGTGAATCCTTTCCCACACTCCAAGCAGGTGAACGGCCTCTCCCCAGTGTGTACTCGCTGGTGTGTCAGCAGGTTGGATAAAGCACTGCATCCCTTCCCACACATGGAGCAAGTGAACGGCCTCTCCCCGGTGTGAATGCGTCGATGAGTTTCCAGTGCAGACGGAGAAGGGAATCCCTTCCTACAGTCCCCACATTTCCATGGTTTCTCCATGGTGCAGGTGTCTTTGTGACTCTCCAGTTTTGACGATCAGTTGAAGCCTCGTCTTCACATAGGACACGTGTTCAGTCTCTGCCCACTGTGAATAGTACGATGTATTTTCAGTCTGTGTAACAGGTTAAATCTCTTTCCACAGTCAGTGCACTGGAACACTCTCACTCAGGGGTGCGTTTCTTGATGTTATTTCTATGACAAGGATGTTTAAAATCTTCTAAAGCAAACAGAACTGGTAAAAATTTCTTCTAGATTCAACGTCCGCTGATGTTCAGGTCCCGCTGAATCGCGTGACTCTGTCACGTTGTTTGGTATCCATCTGTCAATCCTCTGCTTCTGACATCCTGTAAAAGTTTTCAAAAGTCATCACTGTTAGTACAGGATAGAAATTCAGGACAGACAGTTCTAGTTTCTATGGAACATTCTTTCCTCTCTCGTTCCCCAAAACCTGTAAATCTCTGTCCCACACACTCTCCCTCCATTCTCACCTGATACACACCCTCCCAATTCTCCTGAAGGACCGATTCCTGCCGATCAACAGATCCATGCTCACTGCTTCCTGTCCAACAGGACCTGAAAATCTTCCTGCAGGCTGCTAGCCCAAATAAATCTGACTAACGTACAGTACGGTATTACTGCATTAAAGATAGTGGGGGAATGGGAGGAATTTCAATTAGACAGTGAGTGGTCAGGCACTGGGACTCGCTGCCTACAAGGGTGATGCAAGCAGAGACGATCAATGATTTCAAAATGAAATTGGGTGAGTACTTGAAGGAAGTAAACTTACAGGGGAACAGGGATATAGAGGGGGAATAGGACTGACTGGATTGCTCTAAGAGAGTCGGTATGGACTGAATACAATCTTTCTCTACTATTATGACTCTGACTGGAAATATATAATGTAGCTACGGTACTATATTATGAGACTAAAAATAATCACAAATGAACTTTATTACTGAACCACGCATTTTCAATAGAAATAGAAAATAAAAATAAAATGATGGAAAAATCTCAGCAGGTGAAGAGCGTGTGAAAGGGCAGAGGGAGGGGTCCAGGTGGAGGGAGATTATTGGAGACGGGTGCTAGGATCTGTTCAGTGGGGTGAGGGGGAGGACTCCGGGTCAAAGAAGGGAGCACTTAGGCAAAGGAGCAAGAGATCAAAGTCACGGCGAGCTCGAAATTCATTAAGGTGAGGGTGTGAGGGGATAAAGCTGAGTCCTTTGCTAAGGATGGATCATTCAGCATCAGACAGGGAGAAGGTCAGAGGGTATTGTGTATTCCAGGTCAGGGGTGAGATTAGAAGAGAAAGGATCAGAGGGAAGTGAAGGGAAGAGAGATCTGGAGGGGGACTGGTACCCATCGGATATTGGAACTAGCCACCATTTATACCTGAAAGAACGAGAAAAAGTTTTTTTTTTAAGTGTCGAATGAGTGGAAGGATGAATGAAACCGCGGGGTATTTTAATTCCTTTCCTCTGCTTGTCTCTGACTTTTTTTAGTTAGTAGCACATCTGCTCCAGGCACATAGAAAAACAAAAACAGAAATACCTGGTAAAACTCAGCAGGTCTGGCAGCATTGGCGGAGAAAAGCACAGTTGATGTTTCAAGTCCGTCAGCTGTGCTCTTCTCCGCCGATGCTGCCAGACCTGCTGAGTTTTTCCAGGTATTTCTGTTTTTGTTTTGGATTTCCAGCATCCACAGTTTTTTGCTTTTATTTTTGCTCCAGGCATATGTATTGTTTCTTTTCTAGTCCCATCTCCATTCCCTTTGGCCCTGGAGTAATAACTTTTCTGTCATTTAATCTCTCCTGTCTTCCACCCTATCCTTTTGTCCTTGTTCCATCCATCCCTCGCTCAAAACCTAGGACATCTCTAACTTTTCCCAGTTCGGATGAAAGGTCACACACTGGAAACATTCACTCTGTTTCTCTCTCTCTATACAGATGCTGCCAGACTTGCTGAGTTTTAATTCCAGCATTTTCTGTTTTGATTTCAGACTTCCAGCATCCGCAGGAATCTGCTTTTCGATGAATTGTCTTCCCACAGCCCATTTCCACAGGCAGCCCCAAGAGTCACAGCCTCTGGATCCCTCACTTTTTTTTTGCAAAAATATACTTTATTCATAAAATATCTTCAACAACGTTCCAAACCATTTCAAAATCACCATCACAAAGGTACAATCAGGTTCAAGTTTTACAATATGTATCACAAGGTACATCAGTACAAACAATGAATATTTCAATCATTTGCAGACTTTTTGCAAAAATATACTTTATTCATAAATCTTCAATAACATTTCAAACCATTTCAAAATCACCATCACAAAAATACAATCAGGTTCAAATTTTACAACTTGAATCACAAGGTGTATCAGTACAAACAATGACTATTACAATCATTGGCAGACATTCATTTTAAGCTGTACAGCCTGAGGGGCTCTTTACAGTTCCCAGCCCCTCGGTGTGCTATGGCAGAAAGGTCTTAGGCAGCGACCCTTCCCCATTGCGCCTTTGCGGCGGCTGCCCCAAGCTTTAGTGTGTCCCTCAGCACGTAGTCCTGGACCTTGGAATGTGACAGTCTGCAACACTCGGTCGGGGACAACTCTTTGCGCTGGAAGACCAACAAGTTACGGGCAGACCAAAGAGCATCTTTTACCAAGTTGATGATCCTCCAGCTGCAGTTGATGTTTGTCTCGGTGTGTGTCCCTGGGAACAGCCCGTAGAGCACAGAGTCCTCTGTCACAGAACTGCTCGGGATGAACCTCGACAGCAACCACTGCATCCCTCTCCAGACCTTCTTTGCAAAGACACAATCGACAAGGAGGTGAACAACGGTCTCTTCCCCACCACAGCCATCTCGAGGGCAACGTGCAGAGGGGGTGAGACTCCTGGCGTGTAGGAAGGATCTTACAGGGAGGGCCTTTCTCATTTTGAGCTGTAGGATTTTTTTTTTTTGCAAAAATATACTTTATTCATAGATCTTCAAAGACATTTCAAACATTTTAAATCACCATTACAAAAATACAAACAGGTTCAACTTTTACAAACTGAAACACAAGGTGTATCAGAAAAAACAATGAATATTTCAATCATTGGCAGACATACATTTTAATCTGTACAGACTGAGGGGCTCTTTACAGTTCCCAGCCCCCCAGTGCACTGTGGCAGAAAGGTCTTAGGCAGCGACCCTTCCCCATTGCGCCTTTGCGGCGGCTGCCCCAAACTTAACTGTGTCCCTCAGCACGTAGTCCTGGACCTTGGAAAGTGCTAGTCTGCTACACTCGGTCGGGGACAACTCTTCGCGCTGGAAAACCAACAAGTTTCGGACAGACCAAAGAGCGTCTTTCACCGAGTTGATGATCCTCCAGCTGCAGTTGATGTTTGTCTCGGTGTGCGTCCCTGGGAACAGCCCGTACAGCACACAGTCCTCTGTCACAGAACTGCTCGGGATGAACCTCGACAGCAACCACTGCATCCCTCTCCAGACCTTCTTTGCAAAGACACAATCTACAAGGAGGTGAACAACGGTCTCTTCCCCACCACAGCCTCCTCGAGGGCAACGTGCAGAGGGGGTGAGACTCCTGGCGTGTAGGAAGGATCTTACAGGGAGGGCCTTTCTCACCACCAGCCAAGCTACATCTTGGTGTTTGTTGGAAAGTTCTGGTGATGAGGCATTCTGCCAAATGACTTTGTTAGTCTGCTCAGGGAACCATCCCACAGGATCCACCCTCTCCTTTTCCCTCAGGGCCTTTAAGATGTTACGTGCCGACCACTGCCTGACGGATTTGTGGTCGAAGGTGTTTCTCTGCATAAATTTTCCCACGAGGGACAGGTGGTACGGCACGGCCCAACCACTTGGAGCGTTCCGCGGCATCGTGGCCAGACCCATCCTTCGCAACACCAGGGATAGGTAGAACCTCAGCATGTAGTGACACTTGGTGTTTGCATACTGAGGGTCTACGCACCGCTTGATGCAGCCGCACACAAAGGTGGCCATCAGTATGAGGGCAATGTTGGGCACGTTTCTTTCCCCCTTTAGCTAGAGGACACGATCCATTTTCGACCTCCAGATAAAGCGGAAGATGGCTCGGGTGATCGCCACCACACAGGAGTGTGGAATGGGCCAGACCTGCGCCACGTACAGCAACAGCGAGAGTGCCTCACACCTGATGACCAGGTTCTTACCCGCAATGGAGAGGGAGCGTCGCTCCCACATGCCCAGTTTCCTTTTCACCATAGACACTCGCTCCTTCCAGTTTCTAACGCGTGCCCTGGTCCCTCCGAACCATATCCCCAGCACCTTCAGGCCGTCAGCCCTGACAGTGAAGGGGACAAAGGATCGGTCAGCCCAGTTCCCAAAGAACATGGCCTCGCTCTTCCCACGATTTACCTTGGCTCCCGAGGCCAGTTCGAACTGGTCGCAGATGTGGATAAGTCTGTGCACCGACAGCTGATCAGGGCAGAAGATGGCGACATCGTCCATGTACAGGGAGACTTTGATTTGAGTGCCTCCACTACCTGGGATCGTCACTCCTCTTATGCCCGGATTCTTCCTGATGGACTCAGCAAAGGGTTCTATGCAACACACGAAAAGAACAGGCGAGAGAGGGCAGCCCTGCCTGACTCCAGATTTAATAGGAAAGCTATCTGATTCCCACCCATTGATTGAGACTGCACTACTGATGTTAGTGTAGAGCAGTTGGATCCAATTGCGAATTCCCTCCCCAAACCCCATTTTGGAGAGCACATCCACCATATAGGTGTGCGATATTCTGTCAAAGGCCTTCTCCTGATCCAGGCTGATGAGGCAGGTATCCACACCCGTGTCCTGTACGTAGGCAATCGTATCCCTGAGCAGCACGAGGCTGTCAGAGATCTTCCTGCCCGGCACAGTGCAGGTCTGGTCAGGGTGGATCATCGATTCCAGAGCGGATTTGACCCGATTGGCGATGACCTTGGACAGAATTTTATAGTCCACATTCAACAGTGAAATGGGTCGCCAATTTCTAATTTCCTCCCTTTCCCCCTTGTGCTTGTAGATGAGGGTGATAATGCCTTTCCTCATGGATTCTGACATACTGCCGGCCAGGAGCATACTGTCGTACACTTCTAGCAGGTCTGGGCCGATCCAGTCCCACAGAGCCGAATACAACTCCGCCGGCAAGCCGTCGCTTCCGGGAGTTTTACTCTTCTCGAAGGACTCAAGGGCCTCAGTCAGTTCGTCAGGAGTTAGCGCTTTGTCCAGACTCTCCCGTGTACTGTCATCTAAGACCTCCGTGATAGAGGACAGGAAGGACTGGGAGGCCGTGCTGTCTGTGGGCTTTACGTCATACAATCTGGCATAGAAGGATTTGCTAATCCTCAAAATGTCAGATTGCAATGACTTAACTGAGCCGTCTTCTTCCTTCAGGCTGCTGATCACAGAGCTCTCTCTGTGTACCTTTTGGAAGAAGAAACGTGAGCACGTCTCATCCTGCTCTACAGAGCGGACTCTGGAACGGAAGATGATCTTGGAGGCCTCCGAGGCAAAGAGCGAGGCTTGCTGGCTCTTCACCTCTTGGAGTTCCTCCTTGATATCGACCCCCATCGACCGCAGCCAGAGCAGATTCTGCATGTTTTTCTGGAGTCGGGACATTTCCCTCTGTTCCTTTCTAGCTTTCTGGGTGCCTTTGAGGACAAAAAACCTCTTGATGTTTCCCTTGATCGCTTCCCACCAGTGTGTCAGTGACTCAAAGTGGGGTTTCATGGTTCTCCAACCTTTGTAATCCCTCTTGAGCTCCTCAATGTTCTCTGGGGTCAGCAGTTGCATGTTTAGCTTCCATACCCCCCTGCCAACCCTCTGGTCCTTCTCTAAGTGGCAGTCAACCAGTAGGAGGCAGTGGTCAGAGAAGAACACCGGCTTGACATCGGTGGATCTGACTGCAAATGCGCGGGACACAAACAGGAAGTCTATCCTGGAACAGACGGACCCGTCAGGCCGCGACCAGGTGTATCTACGTTGCGCTCCATCTGCAGGGTTGCTGAAGACGTCGTGCAGCTTGGCATCCTTTACTGTTTCCATCAGGGATCTGGATGTAGCGTCCAATCTGCTGTCGGCCCTGCCGGATCGTCCAGCCACATCGATGATGCAGTTGAAGTCACCGCCCAGAATGACTGGCCTGGAGGTTGCCAGCAGCAGTGGGAGCTGCTGAAAAACCTCCAGCCGCTCAGCCCCTTGTGACGGGGCATAGACGTTAATTAAACGGAGTGGAGCATTCTTATACATTACGTCTACTACGAGGAGACGCCCGCCCACCACCTCCTTAACCTGGGAGACGGTGAAGCTGCCTCCCCGCAGCAGAATCCCCAGGCCGGAGGAACGAGAGTCGTTTCCTCCTGACCAGATCGATGGCCCATGGGACCACCATCATGACCATTGCCTGTAGGTGCTGAGGTGCGGTATCGCACACTCCTGTAGAAACAGCAGGTCAGCTTTGACCTTGGCAAGGTAGTCCAAGGTCGCAACACATCGCGTAGTAGATTTAATGCTACGCACATTTATGGATACAATCTTTACTCCCATTTTAAAGCAGTTAGTCGCTTACCAAACCTGTTGTCTCTGAGAGTTCCTTCATGCCCGTGGTGTGCTCAAATTGCTTCACTTGGGATGGGCTGGGGGAAGCGTCCTGAACCTCCCTATTGGAGATGTTCTGCTCGGGTGGCATCTGGGGGTCCGTGCAGAGAGCGGGGTTTGAAATGTCCTCTGTTGGAGAAGCTTCTCCAATCCTCTCCCCCTCTGGGGTGTTGCTGCTCCCGGCTTCCCGGAGCTGGGGTGCGCTGAGCGCCTCACTGTTCCCAGATTCCTGGGGTTGTGGTGCACTGACCTCTTTGGGTTGTGGGCCAAGTTGGGGTGCGCTGGTCTCCTCATTGTCACCAGTGTTCTGGAGCTTGGGTGACTCGTCCTCCAACTCCCTAGCTGCCCTGGCCCTTCTTCGTCCGAAGAGCTGCTGCTCTTGTTATCCGTGTTGGACTGGCCCTTCTTCGTCCGAAGAGCTGCTGCTCTTGTTATCCGTGTTGGATAGGAGACGGCTCTTGACTCTTGTCTGGGAAGTGGCTTGGTTTCTTTTTAGCCCCTTCTTCCTTTTGGCTCTCTTCACCAGCTGCCACTCCCCCTGCTGCTTTCCCACTGCTGCCTCCTCCTCCTCCGTTGATTTGTTCTCCTGAGGAGTGGGAGGTTCAGGGGGCAGTGCTGTTGATCGGCTGTCTGCTGCCTCAATCTTTTCCTCCACCTTGTCTCTCTCTGTGTCCTCCTTTGTCCTGATGTTTTCCCTGGGGGCCTTGGTGGTTGGTGTGACACGAGGCATTTCTTCTGCTTCCCCCTTGTTGGCTTTAGCTGTCTGTGCATAAGTACGGCAACGTTTGGGGCAGGTCTTGTAGAGGTGACTTGCCTCGCCACACAGGTTGCAGCACTTAGCCTGTTTACAATCTTTTGTCTGGTGCCCTTCCTTTTTGCAGTTCTTGCAGAGGACAGCACTGCAATTGGCTGCCACATGACCAGACTTGCCGCATGAGCGACAAAGTTTGGGTTGCCCAGCATAGACAAGGTAACCACGGCTTCCCCCGATAGCGAATCTGGAAGGGGGGTGGAAAACGGCTCCCTTACCGTCGGTCTTGAGCGTTACCTTAACCTGGCGTTTATATGTCCAGATCCCCAAATTATCTTTAACTTCAGTGCAGCTCCCAACCTTATCGAAGTACCTGGTAAGGAAGGTGAGCACGTCAGTGACAGGGACGTAGGGGTTGTACAGATGCACTGTCGCAACCCGTTCACGATGCAACGGTAGAACAAAGAGCGGCTCCGCCGTCAGGGTCTTCATTTCTGGCAGGTCTTTCTTTTCCTCAAACACCTTCAGGAGTTTGACACAAGCTGCCACATGCTTGAAGGTCACATCAAAGAAACCAGCGCTGGGGAAATCCTGTAGGCAGTAGATATCCGCAGCCTCAAAACCACACAGCTTGAATAGGATCCTCTTCGTGAAGAAGGTCCTATCTATTCCTGTTCCTTGCTCGCTACCCTTCACCATGGTAAGGGGTTTGACTGGTTATAGCCATTGCTCTTTCCCTGGCAGAAACGCGATGAAGTTCTCTCCCCTGCCAGGTAAGTTTGAGCTGTAGGATTCCCCCATTCAGCCTTTTTGCTCTTCTTTTCCCAGCTGCTTAGACTTCCTTCCTCTCCATCTCCCATTCACAGCTTCACTGTTCAATTACTGAACTCTTCCCATTTCTCCTGAAAACCTCAACCTCTCAAACCCTGTCTGTTTCTCTTCTCTTTCTTTTCAACACAAACAAACTGTTTTACTCACAGATGTTGCACAGGAGGAAGTTTTAGTCTGGGTGAAACTCAATCTGCATTCACACAAAACCCGCGCTCTGATTGGCAGGAAGACCAGAGTCCTTCCGGTCCTCCCACTCTTCTCATTGGTCAATCCCTCAACATGACGGGAAGAGGGCGGGCTCTCCCCCGCACATGCGCAGCTTCCCCTCTCGAGTTCGCCGTGCGCCTTCTCGCTCTGGCCGGAGCCGTCAGCAGGTTGTCTGGAAACCTTGGCTCGAGGAGGTGGAGGGGGAACAATGGGTGGGGGCGGGGCTCCCTTGAATTTCTATTCTGTACTGACAGTGATGACTTTTGTGAACTCCTTTTACAGAATATTAGAAAAGGAGGATTTACAGATAGAAATCTCAAAGGAAATATCAGGCCACAATCTGACAGTTCAGGTCTATTCATCAGGACGTAAATGACATGGGCCTTTGAATGTAGAATGAGAAGTGTTTGTCCTGTCTGCTTTAAAAGATTTTTAACAGCAGTGTAACTTGAAAAAAATTGAGACAGACACACCCGAGTGAGTGTGTTCCAGTGCATTGTCTGCACAGCCTGAAAAAACATTGCATGATTCAAAGTGCAGAGAGATCATGCACGTGTTCTGTGTCTGGGCAAGGCTCCAACTGATCAAAGATCCTTGACTGACACAAGGATACCTACACCATGGAGAAATCATGGAAATGTGGGGACTGTGGGAAGGGATTTCGTGTCCCCTGTGAGCTGGAAACTCATCGGCGCAGTCACAGTGGAGAGAGACCATTCACCTGCTCCGTGTGTGGGAAGGGATTCACTGATTCATCTACGCTGCAGAGGCACCAGCAAGTTCACACCGGGGACAGGCCATTCAACTGCTCCGTGTGTAGGAAGGCATTCAGAGATTCCTCCGCCCTGCTGACACACCAGCGAGTTCACACTGGGGAGAGGCCGTTCACCTGCTCTGAGTGTGGGAAGAGATTCAGAAATTCGTCCACCCTACAGAGACACCAGCGAGTTCACACCAAGGAGAGACCATTCACCTGTTCTGTGTGTGGGAAGGTATTCAGAAATTCCTCCACCCTGCAGAGACACCAGCGACTTCACAGTGGGGAGAGGCCATTCAGCTGTTCAGAGTGTGGGAAGGGATTCTCTCACTTATCCAGCCTGCTGAGACACCGACGCTTTCACACCGGGGAGAGGACATTCACCTGCTCTGTGTGTGGGAAGGGATTCACTCAGTCATCCACTCTGCTGAGACAGCAAAGCACCCAGACCAGTGAGAAACCTGTTCAATGCTCTGACTGTGGGAGTTCCTTTAAAAACCCAACACTGGTGGACCGTCAGCTCAGCATTCACACTGAGGAGAGGCCGTTCAGCTGCTCTCACTGCGCAAAGAGCTTTAGAACATCGTACGATCTCCTGAGACATCGGCGAGTTCACACCAGGGAGAAACCGTTCATCTGCTCTGAATGTGGAAAGGGATTCACTCAGTTATCTAGCCTGCTGACACACCAGCGTGTTCACACTGGAGAGAAGCCATTCACTTGCTCCGTGTGTGGGAAGGGATTCAGTCAGTTATCCAGCCTGCTTAAACACCAGCGAGTTCACACTGGAGAGAGGCCATTCACTTGCTCCAACTGTGGGAAACGATTCACTCAGTTATCCAGCCTGCTGAGACATAAGGCAGTTCACACCGGGGAGAGGCCATTCACCTGCTCTGAATGTGGGAAGGGATTCACTCAGTTATCCAGCCTGCTAAGACACCAACACATTCACACAAGGGAGAGACCAGTCAACTGCTCCGCATGTGGAAAGGGTTGCACTTGTTCATCCGAGCTGCTGAGACACCAGGGCAGTCACACCGATTAGAGACCTTTTAGATGCTCTGACTGTGGGTCTTAGTTGCATCAGTTGAAGTTAAGTATATACAATTGGAGGGAATTGAGTGAATGGTTACTTGAGCACATATAAAGAGACACTTCCTGGCCAAATTGGCCATCAACAGGTCCAGGCAGCTGGTGGCGAGGGGGTCGTTGGGCCCGACTGCCCAGTTTCTATGGCTACATTCATGACAGGGTATCCCTGCAGAGGGAGCATGTGGTGTGCGCTGGCCGCTGGAGGCATTACGTGACTGGTGGGCGCCGCAGGGACTGGGGCACATCACTGACTCCCTACAATCACATTTTGGTTTAACCTACGTAATTTTCCTTTGTGGTTTTGTCTTTCATTGCATTTCCCCTTTAAGGGACTTCCCCTTTAATTTTTTCAATTGATCTTTTGTTAATTTGTCCCCTTTAATTGTTAATTTGATATTCAAAAGAGTATGAAGAGCACTTACTGACATAGAGTGGTGTGGAATCAGGAGGTATATACCTGTAATGTTTCACTCCGTGAATAAATGTACACCAAGTAAAGATTGGCTCCAGTTTCTTCCTTCACCATCAGGCTGTCAGGATTATAACATGGTAACAGAGAATGCTTGTCTAATGCTGGAGATTGGTAACTAGAGGAAAATTAAATTTCAGACAGAAACTTACAATCCGAGTTGCTTTCGTGAGAAATGGCTGAAAGCAAGTGGAAATGGAACCGGTTCATAATCTTAAAGACTTCCATCAGGTCACCCTTCAGTCTTGTCTTTTCTGGAGAAAAGTGCCCAGGCTGTTTAACTTTTTATGAAGGTTAAATGCTCTCAGTTCTTGTGAATCTTTGTTGCCACTGCTCCAGTGCCTCTATCTCCTTTTTCTAAATGGAAATCACAAATGTTGACAGTACTCCCAGTGTAGTCTAACCATTGTTTTAAACAAGTAGAACATAACCTCCCTGCTTTTCACTTCTATCCCTCTAGAATGGAACCCTATATCTGGGCCCCACACTTTAGGAAAGATGTGAAGTTCTTAGAGAGGGTGCAGAGGAGATTGATGAGACTGGCACCAGGGATGAGGAACTTCAGTTATTTGGAGAGACTGGAGCAGCTGAAATTGTTCTCTAGATCACAGAGTTACTCGGACAGAGAAGTAGGCCATTCAGCCCATTGAGTCAATGCCAACTCTGCAGAGCAAACCAGTCAGTTCCATTGCCCTGTTCTACCTCTGTAGCTCTGCAAATTTATTTCCCACAATTGCCCCTACATTTTAATTTTGAAATCGCTCATTGTCGCTGCTTCCCCCCGCCAGCCTCTCAGGCAGCGAGTTCCAAGTCATCACCAGTCACTGTATAAAAATACTTCTTCCTCACATCCCTCCTGCAATTGCTGCTGAAAACTTTCCCCCTCATCCGTGCATCATCAGCGAATAGGAACAGCTTTTCTTAATCCACCTTATCTAAACCTGTCATAATCTTGTACACCTCCATCAAATCTCCCCTCACCCTCCTTTACCCCAAGGAGAACAATCCCAGCCTGACGTCTATAATAAAGAGCAAACAGAATATGTTAATGCCTGAAATCAAATGGGAATGTTTGATTTCAGTTTTACCAATATTAGCTAAATATTGTACTGGACAGTAAAGCAATTGGAATAACTCACCTTGGGTGTGGTTCAGTGGAATATATTAATCTGGTGTCCACCTACGTTCCAGTGAAAGTCAGGAAATTGTAGGTGAAATGAATAAACTGATCACGTTGCCCTCGAGGTGGCTGTGGTGGGGAAGAGACCATTGTTCACTTCCTTGTGGAATGTATCTTTGCAAAGAGGGTCTGGAGAGAGATGCAGTGGTTTTTGTCAAGGTTCATCCCAAGCAGTGCTGTGACACAGGACTCTGTGTTCTACAGGCTCTTCCCAGGGACACACTGTGAGACAAATATCAACTGCAGCTGGAGGATCAACTCGGTGAAAGACGCTCTTTGGTCTGCCTGAAACTTGTTGGTTTTCCAGTGCAAAGAGTTGTCCCTGACCGAGTGTTGCAGACTGGCACATTCCAAGGTCCAGGACTATGTGCTGAGGGATGCACTAAAGCTTGGGGCAGCCGCCACAAAGGCCCAAAGGAGAAAGGTCGCTGTCTAAGACCTTTCTGCCATAGTGCACCGAGGTGCTGGGAAAGGTATAGATCCCTTGTGCTGTACAGCTCACAATGAATGTATGTAGTGAATACTAATTGTATTATAATTGTATTGAAGCACTTCAGAGTGCAACGTGATGTATGTTGATAACTCCAATACCATTGTCCTGTCTGACTGTCTGTAATGACCATATTGAAACGATTGTAATATTCATTGATTGTGTTGAAGCACCTCGTGATCCATGTATAAAAGTTGAATCTCATTGCACTTTTTGTGATGGCGATTTAGAAATGTTTTGTAATGTTCTTTCAGATATTTTATGAATAAAGTATACTTTTCAGAAAAAAAAATCGGTCCAATACTAATCAGTTCCTCATGCTCACTAGTCCCTTAGTTCTCTAGCATTTTGGGGACGATTTCTGTATCTTCCTCTGTAAGGACAGACACACATTGTTTAGTTTCCCTGCCAATTCCTTATTCCCCTTTATAAATTCTCCTGTCTCTGCCTGGAATGGACCCACATTTCTCTTTGCTAATCTTTTCCTTTTCACATACCTATAGAAGCTTTTACAGTTGCTTTTAATGTTTCTCGCCAGTTTGCTCTCATGTTCAATTTTCGCTTTCTTCATCAGTTTCTTGGTCTTCATTTCCTGAATTCTAAAAAAGCTCCAATCCTCAGGCTTATTATTATTTCTGGCCACTTTATGAGCCTCTTCCTTTGATCTAATGCAATCTTTGTCTTTTCTGTTATCCACGGTTGCATCACTTCTCCTGTTGGATTTTTATTCTTTAAAGGAATCTATATTTGTTGTAACTATGTAATAATTCCTTCGATGCTAGCTATTGCCTGTTTACCGTCATAAACTTTCATGTAGTTTCCCAATCTACCACAGCCAACTTGACCCTCAAACTGTGATAGTTTTCTTCTGTGAGAAACACCCAGATAAATTATACAGAAGAACCACCTAACCAGCACAGCCTATCTCCATGGCAACCTGGAATGCTTTGGGGGGGTTCCAAACAGGATTGCAAACTAAATATCTTTTACATTCCAAACACCCTTTCATTCTGTGATCCCTGTGAAATATGAAACTAGATATTCGCAACAAGTCTCAAAGAGCATCAGCCACTGGGGCAAAGTCATAAGACTGGCCAGTCCAGCAGAAAGAAACCCTCCAATCTTCCCAATTCATCAACTGTCAGAATGAACATGGTTCAGTCCTGAATGTGATTAACAACAGCAATAACAGCAGAATCCAACCCGTGGAATCACTTGTGAACTCGCTGGTGTCTCAGAAGGTGGGACGACTGAGTGAAACCCTTCCCACACTGAGAGCAGGTGAACAGCCTCCTCCCGGTGTGAATTGGCTGATGTCTCAGCAGGTGGAGTAACTGAATAAATCCCTTCCCACACTGAGAGCAGGTGAATTGCCTCTCCCTAGTGTGAACCCGCTGGTGTGTCCGCAGATGGGATAACTGAGTGAATCCCTTTGCACGTGCAGAGCATGTGAACGGCCTCTCCCTAATGTGAACCTGCTGGTGTCTCTGCAGGTGGGATAACTGAGTGAATCCCTTCGCACATGCAGAGCAGGTGAATGGCCTCTCCCCAATGTGAAATCGCTGGTGTCTCAGCAGGTTGGATGACCGAGTGGATCCCTTCCCACATTCAGAACAGCTGTACAGCCTCTCCCTGGTGTGAACTCGCTGGTGTGATTGCAGTCTAAATAACTGACTGAATTCCTTCCCACGCTCAGAGCAGGTGAACAGTCTCTCCCCGGTGTGAACTTGCTGGTGTGACTGCAGTCTAAATAACTGACCGAGTCCCTTCCCACACTCAGAGCAGGTGAACGGCTTCTCCCTGCTGTGAACTCGCTGGTGTGTCTGCAGGTTGGATAACTGAGCAAAACCCTTCCCACACTCAGGGCAGGTGAATGGCCTCTCCCCAGTGTGAATGCGCTGATGATTTTCCAGCTCAGATGGGGCTTTGAATCCCTTCCCAGAGTCCCCACATTTCCACGGTTTCTCCATGGTGCGCGTGCCCTTGTGTCTCTCCAGGTTTGACGCTCAGTTGAAGCCTTGTCCACACACAGAACTTGTGTACAAACTCCCTGCTGTGAATGGTGTGATGTTGTTTCAGTCTGTGTAACTGATTAAAACTCTTTCCACAGTCAGTGCACTGGAACACTCTCACTCAGGTTTGTGTGTCGGTGCTTTTCTAGTCACATTGACATTAAAATCTTTTAAGGCAGACAGAACAGAGAAACATTTGTCCATCTAGATTCAAAAGCTGATGATATTCAGGTCCCAATGAATCCAGTGACTCTGTGAGAACCTAACCTTTGATTTCAGATTTCTGTCTGTAAATCCTCCCCTGCTGATATCCTGTAAAAAGAATTCACAACCGTCATCATGATCAGTACAGGTTAGAAATTCAGATCAGGCAATTCTAGTTTCTATGGGACATTCTTTACTGTCTCGTTCCCCAAAAGCTGTAAAACTCCAATCACACACTCTCTCTGCATTCTCACTCTGCTCTACCTAATATACACCCTCCCAATTCTCCTGAAGGTTCATGTTGATCGACAGATCCACGCTCACCACTTCCTGTCAGGACACAGAAATCATAAGAAATAGGAGCAGTATGAGGCCATTTGGCCCATCGAGCCTGCTTGGACATTCAATGAGATTATGGCTGATCTACCTCAGCACCAGTGTCCCACACAATCCCCAATATCCCTCAATATCTTCACTGTCGAAAACGTATCAATTTCTATCTTGAATATATTTAATGACTGAGCTTCCACAATCCTCTGGGGTTGAGAATTCCAAAGCTTCACCACCCTCTGAGTGAAGAAATTCCTCCTCATCTTCATTTTCGCTCCATTTTCCTGCCGGCCCCACATAACCTCAACCCTCTTGTCCATCAAAAATCTGTTGCTCGTCCTTGAATATATTCAATGAGCCAGCCTCCTCTGGTCCCTGTGGAAGAGAATTCCAACATGCTGAGACACCAGTGAGTTCACTCTGGCTAGAGGCCATTCCCCTGCTCTGAGTGTGGGAAACAGCCCTCTGAGGAACAAAATTCCTCCTCATCTCCGTCTGCAATGGGAGACACCTTATTTTTAAACTGTGTCCCTATTTCTAAATTCCCCCATGAGTGGAAACATCCTCTCAGCATCTATCCTGTCAAGCTGCCTCAGAATCCAATATGTTTCAGTAACATTCTTCTCAACTCCAATTTGTATAGGCCCAACCTGCTCAATGTTTCCTCATAAGACAATCCCTTCATCCCAGGAATCAGCTGAGTGAACCTTCTCTGCCTTTATATTTCTTGCTAGTTGTCGGTCATACTCGAGTTTCTATTTTTGTTCATGACGCTTTGCTGGTATCTAAAACTTTTCCATATTTGTGGCCCACCAATAATCTTTGCAGCATTGAAAATCATCAAGCAGGTTGCTAGTCTTAAAAATATGTCTGTGCCTATAGTAATGGGCCAAGTGTAATATACAGTACAGGATTATTTGAACAGAGATATAGGTGGGATATGAGGAAGGACTTTATTTCGGCAGCAGGTGCTCATGTCCTGGAACTCGCTGCCTCTGAAGATGTTGGAAGCGGAGACAATCAATAATTCCAAAATAAGATTGGTTGATCAGCTGAAGGAAGTAAACTTGCAGGGGAACGGGGATATAGGGGCAAACTGGATTGCTCGACAGAGAGTTAGCATGTACTCGTGTACCGAATGGGCTCGATCTGTGCTGAAATGACTCTAGGACCGAAATAAATAACGTAGCTACAGTACTATATTACCAGACTAGAAATAATAATAAATGTATTTTGATACAGAACCATAAATAATGCATCTAATATGCACCATATAACAACACCAGACATATCTCTGTCCTATATTAATTCACTGTCCCCTTAAATGTCAGCCATCTCCTGGGGAAACCACCCCTTGAATTGTGAACATTAGGAAAGAGACCATCCTTTTAGCCAGACAAATAAATGTGTCATAAAAACAAAAAAAACTGCGGATGCTGGAAATCCAAAACAAAAACAGAATTACCTGGAAAAACTCAGCAGGTCTGGCAGCATCGGCGGAGAAGAAAAGAGTTGACGTTTCGAGTGCTCATGACCCTTCGACAGAACTTGAGTTCGAGTCCAGGAAAGAGCTGAAATATAAGCTGGTTTAAGGTGTGTGTGTGGGGGGCGGAGAGATAGAGAGACAGAGAGGTGGGGGGGGGGGGGTGTGGTTGTAGGGACAAACAAGCAGTGATAGAAGCAGATCATCAAAAGATGTCAACGACAATAGTACAATAGAACACATAGGTGTTAAAGTTAAAGTTGGTGATATTATCTAAACGAATGTGCTAATTAAGAATGGATGGTAGGGCACTCAAGGTATAGCTCTAGTGGGGTTTTTTTTATAATGGAAATAGGTGGGAAAAGGAAAATCTTTATAATTTATTGGAAAATAAAGAAAAAAAAAAGAAAAAAAAAGAAAAAAAAGGAAAAAAAAAAGAAAAATAAAAAGGAAGGGGGAAACAGAAAGGGGGTGGGGATGGGGGAGGGAGCTCATGACCTAAAGTTGTTGAATTCAATATTCAGTCCGGAAGGCTGTAAAGTCCCTAGTCGGAAGATGAGGTGTTGTTCCTCCAGTTTGCGTTGGGCTTCACTGGAACAATGCAGCAAGCCAAGGACAGACATATGGGCAAGAGAGCAGGGTGGAGTGTTAAAATGGCAAGCGACAGGGAGGTTTGGGTCATTCTTGCGGACAGACCGCAGGTGTTCTGCAAAGCGGTCGCCCAGTTTACGTTTGGTCTCTCCAATGTAGAGGAGACCACATTGGGAGCAACAAATGCAGTAGACTAAGTTGGGGGAAATGCAAGTGAAATGCTGCTTCACTTGAAAGGAGTGTTTGGGTCCTTGGACAGTGAGGAGAGAGGAAGTTAAGGGGCAGGTGTTGCATCTTTTGCGTGGGCATGGGGTTGTGCCATAGGAGGGGGTTGAGGAGTAGGGGGTGATGGAGGAGTGGACCAGGGTGTCCCGGAGGGAGCGATCCCTACGGAATGCCGATAAGGGGGGTGAAGGGAAGATGTGTTTGGTGGTGGCAACATGCTCTATTATAAAAAAAAACCCACTAGAGCTATACCTTGAGTGCCCTACCATCCATTCTTAATTAGCACATTCGTTTAGATAATATCACCAACTTTAACTTTAACACCTATGTGTTCTATTGTACTATTGTCGTTGACATCTTTTGATGATCTGCTTCTATCACTGCTTGTTTGTCCCTACAACCACACCATCCCCGCCCCCCCCCCCCCCCCCCTCCACCTCCACCTCTCTGTCTCTCTATCTCTCCGCCCCCCACACACACACCTTAAACCAGCTTATATTTCAGCTCTTTCCTGGACTCGAACTCAAGTTCTGTCGAAGGGTCATGAGCACTCGAAACGTCAACTCTTTTCTTCTCCGCCGATGCTGCCAGACCTGCTGAGTTTTTCCAGGTAAATAAATGTGTCAAACTGAGGGAGCAAAGGATGTCAATGTCTTTAAGAGAGGGAGAGAGACCTGGGCCAACCTTTCCAGAGTCTGCACCCTCCCTGGATTCACGTCTTTTCCCTTCAGTTCCTGCAAGTCAACAATTTGCCCCCAGAATGAGAAAAGAAATGGAAAGGGGGAGAAAAGAAAGTGTTTTACTCACAGATGTTGGACACAGGAGGAAGTTTTAGTTTGTGTGAAGCTCAATCTTCATTCACACAAAGCCCGCGCTCTGATTGGCTGGAGGACCAGAGTCCATCCGGTCCTCCAATTCTTCCCATTGGTCAATCCCTCAATATGACGGGTCGAGACGGGTTCTCCACCGCACTTGCGCAGCTTCCCCTCTCTCGAGACACAAACAGAATTACCTGGAAAAACTCAGCAGGTCTGGCAGCATCGGCGGAGAAGAAAAGAGTTGACGTTTCGAGTCCTCATGACCCTTCAACAGAACTGAGTTTTTCCAGGTAATTCTGTTTTTGTTTTGTATTTCCAGCATCCGCAGTTTTTTGTTTTTATTTTTTTTCCCCTCTCTCGATTTCTCCGTGCGGCTCCTCACTCTGGCCGGAGCCGTCAGTCTGTTGCCTAGAAACCTTGGCTCGAGGAGGGGGAGGGGGAACAATGGGTGGGGGCGGGGCTCCCGTGTCCGCGCGCATGGCCTGTAGACTGGGACCTGAGGACGTCAGCGCGGAGCAGACTAATTCCTATTGGCTGATTCAAGCAGGGTTCCATTGTGGACGTCACAATGTGGAAGTTGGACAATGAGCTTTAGACTAAAACTTCCTCCTGTGTCCAACATCTGTGAGTAAAACACTTTCTTTTCTCCCCCTTTCCATTTCTTTTCCCATTTTGGGGGAAATTGTTGACTTGCAGGAACTGAAGGGAGAGGAAGTGAATCCAGGGAGGGTGCAGACTCTGGAAAGGTTGGCCTAGGTCTCTCTCTCTCTCTCAAAGACATTTACATCCTTTGCTCCCTCAGCTTGTCACATTTATTTGTCTGGCTAAAAGGATGGTTTCTTTCCTAATGTTCACAATTAAAGGGGTGATTGTTGACATTTAAGGGGACAGTAAATTAATGTAGATTAATGTCTAGTGTATATTCTTTATGGTTCTTTAGCAACAGAGATATTCATTACAGGACAGAAGGAGCCCATTTGGCAACTCGAGTCCATGTTGACTCTCTGTAGAGCAACCCATTCATCCCATTCCCTCTTTAAATCCCCATTCCCCTGCAATCGTATTTTGTTCAAGTACCCATTCAATTTCATTTTAAAATCGTGGATCTTTTCCACTTCTACCATTTTCATATGCAGCGAGTTCCAGGTCATGTACAATCACTGCCTAAAAAAGATTCTTCCTAAGATTCTCCCTGTCTCTCTGATCATGAAATATACTTATATGAAGATTTTCACATTTTGGACGGGAAATAATGAATTGCATCTGTAAATCAGCATGAATCAGCCCCTTCAGGAAAATTGGGAAATTGTATATTAGGTACAGCAAAGTGAGAATAGAGGCAGACTGCGTGAGATAGGGTTTTGCAGCTTTTGGGGAATGAGAGAGGAAAGAATGTTCCATAGAAACTAGAATTGTCTGTTCTGAATTTCTATCTGTACTGACAGTGATGACTTTTGTAAATTCCTCTTACAGGCTGTTAGAAGGGGAGGATTTACAGACAGTAATCTCAAACCAAACTTCACATCAAGATCTGACAGAGTCACTCAATTCATCAAGATCTGAATATAATGGGCCTTTGACTCTGAGAGAAATGTTTGTCTATTTTGTCAGCTTCATAAAATTTCAAACATTAGTGTGATTGGAAAAGCACCGATACACATACATCCAAGTGAGGGTGTTTCCAGTACACTGACTGTGGGAAAGAGCTTTAACCAGTTCTACCGTCTGAAAAAAAAATCACTCCATTCACCACGGAGCAAAACTGTACACGTGATCTCTGTGTGAACGAAACTTCAGCTGATCATCGAATCTGGAGAGACACAAGGACACCCGCACCATGGAGAAACCGTGGAAATGTGGGGACTGTGGGAAGGGGTTCACATCCCCCTCGAAGCTGGACACCCATCGACGCATTCACACTGGGGAGAAGCCGTTCATCTGCTGTGTGTGTGGAAAGGGGTTTGCTCAGTCATCAAACCTGCTGTCACACAAGCGAGTTCACACCGGCGAGAGGCCGTTCATCTGCTTTGTGTGTGGGAAGAGATTCACTGAGTCATCCAGCCTGCAGAGACACCAGAAACTTTTCAGCTGATTACAGATTTTGGAATCTGCTGTTACTGCTGCTGTTAATCACATCCAGGACTGAACCATGTTCATTCTGACACTGAGTGAAGTGGGAGGGTCGGATGGTGTCTTTCTGCTGGACTGGCTGGTCTCACGATTTTGCTCCCAATGGGCTGATGCTCTTTGAGATGTGTTGTGAATATCTAGTTTCATATTTCATATGAATTACAGAATGAAAGGGTGTTTAGAATGGAAAAGATATTTCATTTGAAGCTGTTTGGAACTCCCCAGAACATGCCAGGTTGCCATGGAGATGGGCTGTGCTGGTTGGAAGGTTCTTTTGTTTAATTTTTCTGGGGGTTTCTCACAGAAGGACACTACAAAGGTACAAGTCTAAGTTGCCTGTGGTAGATTGGGAAGCTACATTAAAAGTTATGATGCTAGACAGACAATTTAAGGAATGCAGAGGCAGTGGCTTAGTGGTATTGTCACTGGACTAGTAATCTAGAGACACAGGGCAATGCTCTGGGCTCATGGGTTCAAATCTCACCATGGCAGATGGTGCAATTTAAACTCAATTAATAAAAATCTGGAATGAATTGGAATAGTGTTGCTAGCTTCCCCACGACAAATTGAGCCAATCAGCTTGGAGTCCCTACTAACTGTGAACTATAACTTGTATCTAAACAGGGTGTCCTGGAACACCTGGTGCTCTGAAGCCTTCCTGACCTTAACACCAGTTTTTTTTTAAAGCAAAATTACAGTATCTGGAACTTAAAGGGACAGGCAATTGAAGACTTTTCATCATTAAGGTTACATACAGTATCATTTGGTAACATAAGCCTTATTAATTACAAAATGTGTTATCGAGGTGAAGTCGAACAGCCAACATTGATAATGTGGCTGAATCCAGCTATTTAGTGACTTTTTAGTGGCTGCAACGTACTGACATCACCAAACCTAAACAAGTAGAACTTTCACACTCCTTAACCTTGTGTTAATCCTCACAATGAGGTGAATCTGGGTAACATTTTCACCAATCTGATCCACATACTGTCGAGGTGCAGCCACTGTCTAACACCGCACAGTTGAATGAGTCTGTGACTAAGATACTCATCACTGGATCAAAGCTCCTTGTGACTAGTACAATTCCTGCAGAGTGATCATCATCATCATCTTCAGCCTCAGAATTCTCTTTATCATGTGTCACTTTGAAGATCCTGATTTTCCACTTTGGGCAGTTCATCACATAATGATACTTTGAGTCAGACCTGAAACACCTGTTAATTGTTCCCTGGTCATTCCTGGGGTTCATTCACCTATTAGTTCGAATCCTGTCTCTTGTTGTGATATCCAGATCTGCTAAAGATGCTTTCACCCTCATTCGAAACCTGTCAAAAACCAACTATCCTTCACTGGCATCCACTAGATCATAGGGACATGTGATTTAGGAGCAGGAGTAGTCCATTCAGCCCTTTGAGCCTGCTCTGCCATTCAATAGGTTAATGGCTGATCTGGTTGTGGTCTGAACTCCACTTTCCTGCCTCCCCCTCCTTAACACTTGACTTCCTTTCCGATCAAAAATCTGCCTAACTCTGCCTGGAATAAATTCAATGACCCAGCCTCTACTGATTTCTGGGGAAGAGAATTCCACATACTATCCACCCTCTGAGAGAAAAAAATTCTCCTCATCCCAATCTTAAATGGTGGACCTCTTATTCTTAAAACTGTGTACGCTGGCTCTAGTCTAGCCCACAAGTGGGAACATCCTTGTGGTATCTACCCTATCAGAACCCCTCAGGATCTTATATGTTTCACTAAGATCACCTCTCATTCTTTTAAGTTCCAATGGGTATCTGCCCGACCCAACCTTTCTCCATAAGATAAGCCCCTCAGCCTAGGAATGAGTCAAGTGAACCTACTCTGTACTGATTCTAACGCAATTATTTTGTTTTCAAATAAGGAGAGCAAAACTGTACACCGTGTTCCAGATGTGGTCTCTCCAAGGCCCTATACAGCTGCAGTAAAACTCCCTTACTTTTATATTCCATTCCCCTCGCAATCAACACCAACATTCCACTTGCCTTCCAAATCGCTTGCTGTGCCTGCGGATTAACTTGTTGTGATTCATGTACTAGGACACCCAGTGTCCCTCTGTACCTCAGAGTTCTCTCCATTTAAATAGTAGAATAATAATATTATCATAGTAATGATGTAATAATCTCTGTGTATTACCTGAGTGACCAGCAAATTGACGTAGAATCAATAAGCTTAGAGAGATGAATGCTGTCAAGAAAACAAGGAATTGTAATATTTTTCTTCTGCTAATAACCCTGTCATGTTTATTATAAATGAGAAAACAGGTTGTTGGGGTGTCAATATGGTAATTGGATTAAGAGCTAGATTGACTAAAGCCAACAGTAAGAAGTGGTTTTGATGTGTTAATGAACCAAGAGGAAATTCAATCAGAGTTTTACATAAAAAAAGGTAATAAAACAATATTGTTTTACATAAAGCAATTTTTAAAAAATTTGTTCATGGGATGTGGACATCACTGGCTAGGACAGTCTTTACCCTTGCTCAGAGGGCATTTAAGAGTCAAGCACATTGCTGTGGGTCTGGAGTCACAGGTAGGCCAGACCAGGTAAGGAGGAGATTTCCTTCCCTAAAGGACATTAGTGAACCAGGTGGATTTTTTTTTTACAACAATTGACAATGGCTTCATGATCATCATCAGACTTTTAATTCCAGATTTTTATTGAGTTCACATTTCACCATCTGCCATGGTGGGATTTGAACCCGGGTTCCTAGAGCATTACCCTGGGTCTGTGGAATACCTGTCCAGTCACAATAGCACTATGCCACCATACTGAATGTTGAATTCAGTTGTAATATTGAATTAAGTTGTTTTAGTTCAAAGGGGGATATATCCAGGTTGTAAAAGATGTAAGGAAGGTAAAGATAGGGTAAGTTTGTTTTTACAAGTCTAAGAACTAAAGTAAAGAATGAGTGTAATCAGTTCTGGGAAGAAAGCATTTCTGAAGAGACTGGTTGAGACAATAGGGAGATCAAAGGGAAGGAAAACATTTAAGGAAATACTGAAGCCTATGTGAGGGGGTAGCTGCTGAGATCTCCCAGAAGACAGCAGGATAGCTGGTCAGATCTCCCAGAAAACAAGTGAACAAGGCCAGAATGGAAGATCTAGTTGCTGCCAGCCTGAGAAGATACTCCAAGGAAAAAAGCACTATGTGGTAAAAATTACTGGAAGCCTATAAATTTTAGAACCTATAAGCATAGTTGCTGAACAGAATAGGGGAAGGTTAGCTCTGAGGGTAGTTAAGTCAAGATTTATGGAACTGTTTTAAAGTACAGTTTACTGTGTGAAGCTCTTCTTGTATTTAAGTATAATTGTACTCTTTTTATCCTTTTAATGAATGTTTACTATAAAATCACCACAAATAGTCAGGGCCATTATTTCCTGATTTCAGAACCTCTCCTCATAATATCCATATTGTAAAAACCATTTTGGCAGCTGTTTCAAGTTTCCCATTGGGATTTGGGCAGCTCAGCATTTACCATCAGCTGCGCCATAACAATGCGTGGCTGAAAGACCGGTGTGGGAGAAATGGGTTTCCATTCATGGGGCACTGACACCAGTACTGGGGAAAGTGAGAGCTGTACCATTGGGACGGTTTCACCTGAACCGTTCTGGGACCAATGTTCTGGGGAGTCTTATAACAAGGGTGGTAGAGAGGGCTTTAAACGAAATAGTGGGGGGAAGGGATCATGCAAGAGGAGATGTGGTAAATCAAAGGGAAATAATGAGGTAACAGAGCAAAGTAGTGATTTGGATAATGATAACCAGAGTGTGGCAGGAAGGGACAGAGAGTACAAACTTTAGATTGCACCAGCAGGTAGGACCAGAGAGTGCAAAAATGGTAAAAAGGCAGAGTTAAAATCTCTGTATCTGAATGTGTGCAGAGTTCCTAATAAAATTGATGAATTGTTAACACGGATAGAATTAAATATGTATGACTTGATAGCCGTTACAAAACATGGTTGCAGGGTGATCAAGGGTGGGACCTACATATTGAAGGGTATTTGATATTTCAAAAATATAGGAACCTAGGAAAAGGTGGTGGGGTAGCTCTGTTAATGAAGGATGACAGTACAGTCGTGAGAGATGGCCTTGGCTCCACACAGCAAGACGTCGAATCAGTTTGGGTAAAGATAAGAAATAGTAAAGGTAATGGGTCACTTGTGGGAGTAGTTTTAGGCCTCCTAGCAGTAGTTACATGGTAGGACAGGGTATACAGGAAGAAATAAATGGGGCTTGTAAGAAAGGGACAGCAATAGTCATGGATGACTTTAATCTACATGCTTGGGGAAATCACATTGGCAAAGGGTGTCTGGGCCAGGAGTTAATTGTCTTTCTTGTAAATCTCATCAATGAACCAAGCGGAGGAAGATCCAAACCTCCATCAGTATCCAACTGACAGGCATCCAGCTCACTAAGTACTTTGCTTCTGATTTTACTTTTGTTAGGAATTGACAATGCCAGTGAGTTTCAATCCTTCACCATTAGGCAAGCACTCTTTGTTACCATGTTATAATCCTGACAGCCTTATTGTGAAGGAAGAAACTGGAGTCAATCTTTACTTGGTATTTATTTATTCAGTAAGTGACTCTTTATAGGCGCTTCCATAGCCATCCAATCAATGCCCTCCA
The DNA here is from genome assembly GCF_017639515.1 of Carcharodon carcharias. Lineage (NCBI taxonomy): Eukaryota > Metazoa > Chordata > Chondrichthyes > Lamniformes > Lamnidae > Carcharodon > Carcharodon carcharias. The sequence continues at coordinate 1,321,081 of NW_024470624.1, forward strand.
CCTTTATATACTTAACCTCAATTGAAACAATTAACACCCAGCGTCAGAGCATCTAAAAGGTCTCTATTCGGTGTGACTGCCATGGTGTCTCAGCAGCTCGGATGAACAAGGAGCAGGTGAATGCCCTCTCTCCTCTGTGTGAACTCGGTGATGCTTCCGCAGGCTGGATGTATCAGCGAATTCCTTCTCACACTCAGAACAGCTGAAAGGTTTCTCCCCACTGTGAACTTGCTGATGTCTCAGCAGGTTGGAGGATTGAGTGAATCTTTTCCCATACATGGAGCAGGTGAACAGCCTCTCCCCACTGTGAACTCTCCGGTGCTTTCGCAGGTTGGATGAATTTGGGAATCGCTTCCCACAATCTGAGCAGGAGAACGGCTTCTCTCCAGTGTGAATGCATTGGTGTGTAAGCAGATTCGTTGAACAAGTGAATCCCTTCCCACACATGGAGCAGGTAATGGCCTCTCCCCAGTGTGAACCATCTGGTGTTTCAGAAGGTTGCTTAACCGATTGAATTCCTTCTCACACATGGAGCAGGAAAACAGCCTCTCCACCGTGTGAACTACACGGTGGTTCTGCAGGGTGGATGATCTACTGAATCCCTTCCCACAAATGGAGCAGGTGAACGGCCTCTCCCCGGTGAGAACTCGCTGGTGTGCAATGAGCTGGGATGACTGAGTGAATCCCTTGCCACATACGGAGCAGGTGAATGGCCGCTCCCCACTGTGAACTCGCTGGTGTGCAACCAGGTGGGATGAGTGAGTGAATTCCTTTCCACACTCAGAGCAGGTGAACGGCCTCTCCCTGGAGTGAACGCATCGATAAATTTCAAGCGCAAATGGGGTACGAAATCCCTTCCCACAATCCCCACATTTCCACGGTTTCTCCATGGTGTGAGTATCCTTGTGTCTCTCCAGGTTTGATGATCAGTTGAAGCCTTGTCCACACATGGAACATGTGTACGGTCTCTCCCCGCTGTGAATGGTCCAACACTTTTCTGTCCGTATAACCGGTTAAAGCTCCTTCCACAGTGAGTGCGCAGGAACACACTCACTCGGGTGTGTGTATCTCGGTATTTTTCCAATCACGCTGATTTTAAGACCTTCTGAAGCAGGCAGAACAGACAAACATTTCTCCTTCTGGATTCAAAGACCAATGATATTCAGGTCCCGATGAGGTGAGTGACTCTGAGATCTTGATATGACGTTTGGTTTGAGATTTCAGTCAGCAAATCCTCCTCTTCCATTTTCCTATAAAAGGAGTTTACAAAAGTCATCGTCAGTACTGAATATCAATTCAGAACAAACAATTTGAGATGCTGTGGAACATTTTTTCCTCTCTCATTCCCCAAAAGCTGTAAATCTCCATCCCACACACACTCCCTCCATTCTGACATTCCTGTGCCTAATATACACCCTCACAATTCTCCTGAAGCTGCTGATTCATGCTGATCGACAGATCCATGCTCACTACATCCCGTCCAAAAGCTGAAAGTCTACATATAAGTATATTTACTGATCAGAGATAACGGGAGAATCTGGGGAAGAACTTTATTTCATCCGAGGGAGGTCACGAGCTGGAATTCGACAATGACAAGGGTGGTGGAAGCAGAGATGATCCATAATTTCAAAATGAAATTGGATGGACACGAAAGTAACAAATTTGCAGGGCTATGGAGATACAGAGGAATGGGACTGACTGGATTGCTCAACAGAGAGTTGGCAAGGACTGGAGTTGCCGAATGGATTCCTTCTGTGCCGTAATGACTCTATGACTGGAAATATATAACATAGCTACAGTACTAGAAGACTAGAAATTATGATCAATTAACTTTATTACAGAACCTTAAACAATATATCTAATGCATGCCATATAACAACACTAGAAATATCTCTGTCCTATATTAATTTACTGTGCCCTTAAATGTCAGCCATCTCCTGGGGAAACCACCCCTTTATTGTGAACATTCGGAAAGAGACCATCCTTTTAGCCAGACAAATAAATTCTGACTAGGCACTTTACAGCCTTCCAGACTGAATATTGAGTTCACCATTTTTGATCATGAACTCTCTCCTCCATCTCCACCCCCTGTCCAATTTTCCTCCTCCTTTTTCGTTTTTCCAATAATTTATATAGATTTTTCTTTTCCCACCTACTTCCATTATTTTTAAGTGTATTTCCATCCAATGTTTTATCTCTACCTTTTAGCCTATTTCGATCCCTTCCCCCCACCCCAACCCCACTAGGGCTATCTGTACCTTGCTCGCCCTGCTTTCTACCCTTAATTAGCACATTCCTTTAGATAATATCACCACCTTCAACACCTCTTTGCCCTTTTGTCTGTGACATCTTTTGGTTATCTCTACCTATCACTGGCCCTCTATCCAGCTCTTCTTATCCCACTGCCCCCTTTAAACCAGCTTATATTTCACCTCTCTTCTATTTTTACTTAGTTCTGTTGAAGGGTCATTCGGACTCGAAATGTTAACTGTCCGTGGATGCTGCCAGACCTGCTGAGTTTTTCCAGGTATTTTTGTTTTTGTTTTGAAATAAATGTGTCAATCTGAGGGGGCAAAGGATGTCAATGTCTTTAGGAGAGAGAGAGACCTGGGCCAACCTTTCCAGAGTCTGCATTCTCCTTGGATTCACTTCCTTTCCCTTCAGTTCCTGCAAGTCAGCAATTTGCCCCCAGAATGAGAAAAGAAATGGAAAGGGGGAGAAAAGAAAGTGTTTTACTCACAGATGTTGGACTCAGGGAGGAAATTTTAGTCTGTGTGAAGCTCAATCTTCATTCACACAAAGCCCGCGCTCTGATTGGCTGGAGGACCAGAGTCTTCCCATTGATCAGTCCCTCAACACGACGGGAAGGGTGCGGGCTCTCCCTCGCACATGCGCAGCTTCCCCTCTCCCGTTCTCCGAGCGGCTTCTCGCTCTGGCTGGTGACGTCACCCGGTTGGTCTTTGACTCTCGGACGAGAAAAATTTCTCTCCTGTCTGTGGGAAAAGGTTTCAAACATCAGGCAGCGTCCTGCGTGTTGTCAAGATTCAAACTGATCACCCAATCTGGATAGACTCAAGGACACAGACTTTGTAGAGAAACCGTGGAGATGTCGGGACTGAGCAAAGATATTCACCAACCTGTTCACACTGAGGAGAGGGAGAGGCCATTCACCCGCTCCATGTGGGAAGTGGTTACAGATCCTATCAGCTGCTGACTGACCCATCAGCGACTTCACACTGAGGAGAGGGAAAGGCCATTCACCCGCTCCATGTGGGAAGTGGTTACAGATCCTATCAGCTGCTGACTGACCCATCAGCGACTTCACACTGAGGAGAGGGAGAGGCCATTCACCCGCTCCATGTGGGAAGTGGTTTACAGATTCTATCAGCTGACTGACCCATCAGCGACTTCACACTGAGGAGGGGCCGTTCATGTGCTCAGTGTGGAAAGGGGTTCATTCAGTCAACCCACCTGCTGACAGAACAGTGCAGTCACCCAGGGGAGTTTCCGTTCACCTGCTCCAAGTGTGGGAAGAGATTCACTTGGTCATCCAATCGTGAACCATATTCATTCTGACAGTAGCTCAATTGCTGTTTGTCGGTGTTTATGCTCCAGGTGAGCCTCTTCCAATTCAACTGCACTGACCCGTCAGCAGAACCATCTATTCCTTTCTCCCTTGAGTGTTCATCTTTCGAGGAAACTGTATCCACTGACAAAAGGGTTGTTGATCTGAGGACGCAGATTGAAGGTGATTGACATAAAAGCCAGAGGGGAAATGAGGAAGATAAATCTTTACACAGTGAGGTGTTGTGATCCGGAATGCACTGCCTGAAAGGCTGGTGGAAGCAGATTCAACAAAGGGAATTGGATAAATCCTGGAAGGGGATGAGTTTTCAGGGCTCATGGGGAAAGGGCAGGATAGTGGGACTATTGAGTAGCTCTTTCAAAGAGCCAGCAGTGGCACGATGAGCTGAATGGCCTCCTTCTGTGCTGTGAGATTCTGTGAACACAGATAAATAAATGTGGGTCTGTAATTTGTACAGTGATGTCAACAATGTCTGGAATTCCCATCATGCCCCTGCCATCTCTTTGAAAGGACTCTCTGATTCATCCAACTGCTCTGTTCTTTCCCCACAGCCATGCAAATTCCTTCCTTTCAAGTACTTGCTCTTTGAAATATACTATTGAATCTGCTTGCAGGCAGATCAGAGCAACTCGCTGTGTTAAAAAAAAAGCATAGAAACTAGAAAATAGGAGGAGTAGGCTATTCGGCCCTTCGAGTCTGCTCCGCCATTCATTATGATCATGGCTGATCATCCAACTCAATAACCTGCTCCCGCTTTCTCTCCATACCCTTTGATCCCTTTCGCCCCAAGAACTATATCACTCCTTCTTGAAAACATACAATGTTTTGGCCTCAACTACTTTCCGTGGTAGCGAATTCCACAGGCTTACCACTCTCTGGGTGAAGACATTTCTCCTCATCTCAGTCCTAAATGGTCTACCCCGTATCCTCAGACTGTGACCCCTGGTTCTGGACTCCCCCAGCACCGGGAACATCCTTCCTGCATCCCCCACCCTGTCTATTCTTGTTTGAATTTTATCGGTTTCTTTGAGATCCCCCCTCATTCTTCTGAACTCCAATGAATACAATCCTAACTGCCTCAATCTCTCCTCATACGTCAGTACCACCATCCCAGGAATCAGTCTCATAAATCTTCGCTGCACTCCCTCTGTAGCAAGAACATCCTTCCTCAGATAAGGAGACCAAAACTGCACACAATATTCCAGGTGTGGTCTCACCAAGGCCCTGCATAATTGCAGCAAGACATCCCTGCTCCTGTACTCGAATCCTCTAGCTATGAAGGCCAACATACCATTTGCCTTCTTTACCACCTACTGCACCTGCATGCTTAACTTCAGTGTCCGGTTTATGAGGACACCCAGGCCTCGTTGCACATTCCCCTCTCTCAATTTATAGCCATTCAGATAATAATCTGCCTTCCTGTTTTTGCTATCAAAGTGGATAACCTCACATTTGTCCACATTATACTGCATATTCCATGCATTTTCCCACTCACTCAGCTTGTCCAAATCACGCTGAAATATCTCTGCATCCTCCTCACAGCTCACCCTCCCACCCAGCTTTGTGTCATCTGCAAATTTGGAGATATTACATTTAGTTCCCTCATCTAAATCATTAATATATATTGTGAATAGTTGGGGTCCCAGCACCGATTCCTGTGGTACCCCACTAGTCACTGCCTGCCATTCAGAAAAAGACCCTTTATTCCTTCCCTTTGTTTCCTGTCTGCCAACCAGTTTTCTATCCATCTCAATACACCACCCACAATCCCATGTGCTTTAATTTTACACGCCAATCTCTTATGTGGGACTTTGTCAAAAGCCTTCTGAAAGTCCAAATAAACCACATCCACTGGCTCCCCCTCATCAACTCTACTAGTTACATCCTCGAAAAATTCCAGTAGATTTGGCAAGCATGATTTCCCTTTCATATATCCATGCTGACTCTGTCCGAGTCTACCACTATTTTCCAAGTGCTCAGCTATTAAATCTTTTATAATGGACTCTAGAATTTTCCCCACTGCCAAAGTCAGGCTGAATGCTCTATGAAATCTCATCTCTCTCTCTGGCTCCTTTGCCAATTACCTTAGAGGGACTCACATTCTGTTAAGGAGCCTGCCAACCCCTCTCACCCACTTTCCCAAAAGTGCAGAAATCCAATCATGAAAAATCTGGAAGAATCAAATATTTTTACTGATAGAAGTGTTTTAATGAAACAGAACATGGTTAAAAAGAACATAGAATTAGTTGAGGATCAAAGACAACCAGAGTGAAAAGACGTGCACAATGTTCTGGACCCAAATGGTTTCTCTTCGGCTCCTCTGTAACATGTTCCCATGACTCCCCGCTTTGGACACAGAGACACTGAACCCTGGGGGTCAGGTCACCATCAGCCCCAGTCACCCCATCCCGTGCCCTGATTGGTTGGAGGCCCATTTCCCAGTCAGTCCTCCAGCACCTTCCTGTCTCTCTATCAGTCCGACGCACATGGCAGTTTCCCAACTGGGGTGCAGGCCCCGTTATTCTCTGCTAAATTCAGCCCTCAGCTCCGTCGCCGGGCTGTCATTGACACGAGCAATAGAGAGACAGAAAGGTGCTGGAGGATCAATGGGAATCTGAAACCTGTGGCTCTGAACCAACACTTCAACATTTGTCAGTCAAATACATGTTATTTACATCAGGGTTTTTATTATTGGCTTAGACATTGGAAGAAAAAAGAGCGGGATCATAAAGGATTAATTTCCCTTTCTAATGTTGTACTGTCTACTGTGTCAGCCATGGCTCAGTGGATCACACTCCCACCTCTGAGTCAGAAGGTTGTTGATTTAAGTCCCCATCCAGGGACTTGAGGACTAAAATCACATCCAACATTCCAAGTGCCAGCACTGAGGGAGTGCTGTACTGTCAGAGCTGCTGTCTTTTGGACGAGGTGCAAACCCAAGGGCCCTGTCTGCTGCTTCAGGTGGACATAGAAGTTCCCATGGCCACTATTTTGAAGAAGATCAGGGGAGTTATCCCTGGTGTCGTGGCCAATGTTTATCAATCAACATCACTAAAAACAGATCATCTGGTCAGTATCACATTGCTGTGTGTGGGATCTTGCTGTGTGTAAATTGGCTGCTGCGTTTCCTACATTACAACAGTGACTGCCCTTCAAAAGTACTTCATTGGCTGTAAAGCGCTTTGGGACATCCTGTAGTTGCAAAAGATACTATATAAATGCACACTTTTAAATTTAAGATTGATGTTACCTGATCTTTTTATCTGTAATTTAATTGATTTCAGCCACCCCCAACTTGCCATTTAAGAAAATCACTTTGGTTCAGACAAGACATCAACCAATTAAGGTAAAGGCAGAATTCTCTGGATAGTAAATTTAAAAATAAACTTATTAAAAGAAAAATGTTTACTTCACAACTTTAAGACATTGACTTTTACAACTTCATGTGGGTGATCAGTCTGTAGAAGCGTAACCCTCTCTGGCTCCTTCTTTGACAGTAATTCTTGTTGAATTCGCTCTCGGGAGTCTGGCTCCTTCTCTGACAATAATTTCCTTGGAACTCGGCCTCGGGAGTCTTCAGTACTTGGCTAGCAAGGGAGGCCTACAGAACCTCTACTTATGTCCCCAAAGTGACCATTACCTCACTTCAGAGTTGGGCCTTTTGTAACATGACAATTGGTCAGTTTGGTTCCTAGCTAAATTAATTGGATCCTCAATTATGTCCAGCATCTTCTCTCATTGTCTTAGACAGGAATACATTAAAACTGTTTCGCTATCCCTTTATCTGATTCTATCCAATCCCTTCTTCATACAGATTCAAATGTTGAGGACAATCAGAGCTAGAAGGTCTCTCTTGACAGAACATTTATCTTCCTTGCACATTCTTTACATACACAGCAATTAAGGTTTTACATTTCTACAGCAAATAAAACTCAGTCTTTTACCATAACTACTGATTCATTATTGATTCATTAACTGTAACTTAATTAAGGCTCACTACTTATTCAATCATATGTTACTGTTTGTTAATTAAATCAGTAATTGCGGAAAAAAGAGACGTCGAAGTTGCACTCACCAGAACATTCGCAAGAATAAAAAATGTAAAGGGAACAACAATTTATACTTTATGAGAGGAGAGTGCTGATTGGTTGGCAAATGGACTCTGATTAGTGGATGCATTGCCATGGAGAATGCACCGTTTAACTGATGGCTCGTGTCATTCTCATAAATCCTCTCTCCAGCCTCGAGACTCAATGGAACAGAGGCAAATGCATTTATTTCAGATCTACCTGTCACGGTAGAAGAAACACTATTTACTATCCAGGATGAAATAAATGTCCTTCATCAGCTTTTGTGAATCATTTTAGTGGAAATGGGCACTCTCAGACTCAAAAAGCATCAGCCACTAAAAGCAAAGTCGTGAGACCGGCCAGTCCAGCAGAAAGAAACCCTCTGACCCTCCCGCTTCACCAAGTGTCAGAATGAACATGGTTCAGTCCTGGATGTGATTAACAGCAGCAATAACAGCAGAATCCAACTCCTGTAATCACTTGTGAACTTGCTGGAGTGTCAGCAGCTGTAGTGACTGAGAGAATCCGTTCCCACACTCAGAGCAGGTGAATGGCTTCTCCATTGGTCAGTGGTGTTTCCGCAGGCTCGGGAACTGATTGAATCCCTTCCCACACTCAGAGCAGGTGAATGGTCTCTCCCGGAGTGAACTCGCTGGTGTCTCAGCAGGTTGGATGAATCAGTGAATCCCTTCCCACATTCAGAGCAGGTGAATGGCCTCTCTCCACTGTGAGCTCGCTGGTGTCTCAGCAGGTTGGATAAGTGATTGAATCGCTTTCCACACAAAGAGCAGGTGAGCGGCCTCTCCCCAGTGTGAACCCGCTGGTGCATCACCAGGTTGCAAGACTGAGTGAATCCCTTCCAACACACAGAGCAGGTGAACGGTCTCTCCCCCGTGTGAACTCGCTGGTGTGTCAGCAGGTGGGATGTATGACTGAATCCCTTGCCACACTCTGAGCAAGTGAATGGCCTCTCCTTGGTGTGAACGCGCTGGTGTGTCAACAGGTGGGATGAATCCCTGAATCCCTTCCCACACTCGGAGCAAGTGAACGGCCTCTCCCCAGTGTGAACATGCTGGTGTTTCCGAAGGGTGGATGAATCAGTGAATCCCTTCCTACACGTGGAACAAGTGAACGGCCTCTCCCCAGTGTGAATGCGTCGATGAGTTTCCAGCGCAGACGGGAACCGGAAACCCTTCCCACAGTCCGCACATTTCCACAGCTTCTCCATGATGCAGGTGTCCTTGTGACTCTCCAGGTTTGATGATCAGTTGAAGCCTCGTCCTCACACAGAACACGTGCACAGCCTCACCCCGCTGTGAATAGTGTGATATATTTTCAGGCTGCGTAACTGGTTAAAGCTCTTTCCACACTCATTTCACTGGAACACTCTTACTCAGGTGTATGTGTCTCGGTTTTTACCCAGTCACACAGATGATGAAAACCTTTGGGATCAGACAGAACAGACAAACATTTCTCCTTCCAGATTCAACGGCCGATGATATTCAGGTCCTGATGAATTAGATGACTCTATCAGATCTTGACACAATGTTTGTTTGAGATTTCAGTCTGAAAATCCTCCCTTTCTCATATCCTGTAAAAGGTGTTTACAAAAATCATTTGTCAGTACAGGATAGAAATTCAGAACAGACAATTCTAGTTTCTATGGAAAATTCTTCCCTCTCTTGTTCCCAAACTCTGTAAATTTCCGTCCCACACACTTTCCCTTGATTCTCATTTTGCTGTCCTGAATATACACCCTCCCAATTCTCCTGAAGGGGCTGATTCATGCTGATCGACAGATGCAAACACATTGCTTCCCGTCCATGATGTGAAAAGCGTCAAATAAGAATAATGCCTGATCAGAGAGACAGGGAGAATCTGAAGAAGATTTTTTTTAAGGCAGTGATTGTCCATGATCTGGAACTTGCTGCCAACAAGGGTGGTGGAAGTGGAGATGATTCATGATTTTAAAATGAAATTGGATAGGTACTTGAAGGAAATAAACTTGCAAGGGAACAGGGATATAGAGGGGGAATGGGGCTGTGTGTAGCTCTACATAGAGTCAACATGGACTTGAATTGCTAAATGGTCTCCTTCTGTGCTGTAATGACTATATCTGTTACTAATGAATCATAAATAACTTCCACTAGACATATCTCTGACCAATATTAATTTACTGCCCCCGCAAATGTCAGCCATCTCCTGGGGAAACCACCCCTTTAATTGTGAACATTAGGAAAGAGACCATCCTTTTAGCCAGACAAATAAATGCGTCAAGCTGAGGGAGCAAAGGATGTCAATGTCTTTAAGAGAGAGAGACCTGGGCCAAGGCCAACCTTTCCAGAGTCTGCACCCTCCCTGGATTCACTTCCTTTCCCTTCAGTTCCTGCAAGTCAACAATTTGCCCCCAGAATGAGAAAAGAAATGGAAAGGGGGAGAAAAGAAAGTGTTTTACTCACAGATGTTGGACACAGGAGGAAGTTTTAGTCTGTGTGAGGCTCAATCTTCATTCACACAAAGCTCGCGCTCTGATTGGCTGGAGGACTAGAGTCCTTCCGGTGTGTCCGGGTTCCCATTGGTCCATTCCCTACCTGAAGACAATAAGGGGCGGAACCCCACGAAGGAGAGACTTTGCCCGCCAGCCGCGCTGAGATGTTGTCCAATGGGAAAGGCTGAATGATGGAACAGACAATGGTTCCCCCGGTCAATCAGAGCGCGGGCTTTGTTCCGGTCCCAACCTCACTCCCGCACATGCGCATTCCTTCCGAAAACCCGCAGGCTGACATGTGCAGGCCATCGTCTCCCCAACACATAAAAACAAAAAACTGCGGATGCTTGAAATCCAAAACAAAGAATAAAAAATACCTGGAAAAACTCAGCAGGTCTGGCAGCATCGGCGGAGAAGAGCACAGTTAACGTTTCGAATCCTCATGACCCTTCAACAGAACTAAGTAAAAATAGGAGAGGGCTGAAATATAAGCTGGTTTAAGGCGGGGGGGGGGGGGGGGGGGGTGGGTGGCGGGGGGGGGGGGGGGGTGGGTGGGTGGTGGGTAGAGAGAGAAGGGGGTGGGGGTTGGTTGTTGGGACAAGCAAGCAGTGATAGGAGGAGATAACCAAAAGATGTCACAGACAAAAGAACAAAGAGGTGTTGAAGGTGGTGATGTTATCTAAAGGAATGTGCTAATTAAGAATGGAGAGCAGGACAGCCAAGGTACAGATAGCGCTAGTGGGGGTGGGGTGAAATAAGACTAAAAGGGCATAAAAGGTTTAGATAAATGATTGGTGGTATACATTCAAAATAATGGAAATAGGTGGGAAAAGAAAAATCTACATACATTATTGGAAAAAATAAAAAGGAGGGGGAAGAAACGGAACGGGAGTGGGGATGGAGGAGGAAGTTTAAGATCTAAAATTATTGAACTCAATATTCAGTCTGGAAGGCTGTAAAGTGCTTAGTCGGAAGATGAGGTGATGTTCCTCCGGTTTGCGTTGAGCTTCACTGGAACAATGCAGCAAGCCAAGGACAGACATGTGGGCAAGAGAGCAGGGTTGGGTGTTAAAATGGCAAGCGACAGGGAGGTCTGGGTGATGCTTGTGGACAGACTGAAGGTGTTCTGCAAAGTGGTCACCCAGTCTGCGTTTGGTCTTTCCAATGTAGAGGAAACCGCATTGGGAGCAACGAATGCAGTAGACTAAGTTGAAGGAAATGCAAGTGAAATGCTGCTTCACTTGAAAGGAGTGTTTGGGCCCTTGGATGGTGAGGAGAGAGGAAGTGAAGTGGCAGGTGTTGCATACCTTGCGTTTGCATGGGGAGGTGCCGTAGGAGTGGGTTGAGTAGGGGGTGATGGAGGAGTGGACCAGGGTGTCCCGGAGGGAACGATCCCTACGGAATGCCGCTATGGGGGGGTGAAAGGAAGATGTGTTTGGTGGTGGCATCATGCTCGAGTTGGCGGAAATGGCGGAGGATGATCCTTTGAATGCAGAGGCTGGTGGGGTGATAAGTGAGGACAAGGGGGACTCTATCATGTTTCTGGGAGGGAGGAGAAGGCGTGAGGGTGGATGCGCAGGAGATGGGCCGGACACGGTTGAGGGCCCTGTCAACCACTGTGGGTGGAAAACCTCGGTTAAGGAAGAAGGAGGACATGTCAGAGGAACTGTTTTTGAAGGTAGCATCATCAGAACAGATGCGACGGAGGCGAAGGAACTGAGAGAATGGGATGGAGTCTTTACAGCAAGCGGGGTGTGAGGAGCTGTAGTTGAGGTAGCTGTGGGAGTTGGTAGGCTTGTAATGGATATTGGTGGACTGTATCACCAGAAATTGAGACAGGGAGGTCACGGAAGGGAAGGGAAGTGTCAGAGATGAACCATGTGAAAATGATGGAAGGGTGGAGATTGGAAGCAAAATTAATAAATTTTTCCAGGTCCCGACGAGAGCATGAAGCAGCACCGAAGTAATCATCGATGTACCAGAGAAAGAGTTGTGGGAGGGGGCTGGAGTAGGACTAGAACAAAGAATGTTCCCCATACCCCATAAAGAGACAGGCATAGCTGGGGCCCATGCGGGTACCCATATCCACACCTTTTATTTGGAGGAAGTGAGAGGAGTTAAAGGAGAAATTGTTCAGTGTGAGAACAAGTTCAGCCAGACAGAGGAGAGTAGCGGTGAATGGGGATTGTTCAGGCCTCTGTTCGAGGAAAAAGCTGAGAGCCCTCAGACCATCCTGGTGGGGGATGGAGGTGTAGAGGGATTGGACGTCCATGGTGAAGAGGAGGCGGTTGGGGCCAGGGAACTGGAAATTGTTGATGTGGTGTAAGGTGCCGAGCCCGAAATTCATTGAAAAGAGGGCGTAAGGATATGAAACTAAGTCCTTTGCTGAGCACTCCCCAACATAGGCGCAGCTTCCCCTCTCCTTTGGACATTCACAGTCCCGGACCGCCTGCCCGCACGGCGGATAGAGCGGTTTCCCAAGCGCGGGGCATTGTGGGGGTTTGGCCGCCATTACTCATCTGGAGTCCAGTCTACAAACTCCTGGGACTGGGATAGAAAGTGGGGGTGGGGGGGCGCAGTGACCCTGCCCTGACACAAAGTACATATGGGTAGTCACTGGATTTGATTGTGACGCCCCATTAGCAAAACAGTTCGTTCACTTCAAGTGTAAAGATTTAGACACCTGGGTGACATATTGGGGAGGGCAATAGGTGAGTGTGAAACTGAACCCGAGAGTCAGCACCTTCAGGGGAGGATAATTTGGTGGAAAAGCTGGAGTAGAATCGTCGGGTAAGTTACTGTTACAATCAATAAGAATGTGGGCGATTGCGGGGGACAGAGATTTCTAGATCAAGTGGGAGAAACTTGTTCCATGACAACTAGAATTGTCAGACCTGTACTGACAGTAATGACTTGATGACATCAGCCCTATCGCACCCTGTCATAACCTTAAAGTCCTCTATCAGGTCAGCCCTCAGCCTTCTCTTTTCTAGAGAAAATATTCCGTACCTGTTCAATCCATCCTGTAACCAAAACACTCTCAGTTCTGGTATCATCCTTGTGAATCTTTCTTGCACCTTCTAGAGTCCCCTGTCAGTGTTAATGGGGTATGTAAATATTGGTTGCAGGCACCTAATTACTAGGTTCCAAACTGAACCCCTAAGTTTCAAATTGACCTTCTCAAATGCTTTAATTTGAAAGAGACTTGACCATCAGGCAAGACCGGACTCTGAAATAACAAATCATGTCAGTGTTTATTTGAAAGAAATAGGTATTCTTATGAAATAGACGAGTGACTTTCCCCAACTCAATTTGGCAACAACCCAGAGAGAAGTGTGAATCTTCCTCAGGTTCCTGAACCAACAGCAATTTCCCACAATCCTGCCCCAGGGGTCACTCAGTATCTCCACAGCTAGAGACCAACTTGCAAGGCCAAGATGGTTCTTAACAGCAACTTTTAACCCTTGAATTAACATCACCTCATCTCGAATCAGGTCTGTCATCATTAGACAATTGGTCATTGTTGTTACTGGGTTAACTTGATTGTATTTAACTATTTCCGTACATTGTTCCATGGAGTAGAACAATGGGACTGTTCAGAACCTTTCTTATATCTGAGTTTAGACAAGCCTCCATGCATCCTCTTACAGGTGCCTGAGACGGCCATGGACTGTAGTGGAGTGATCTCTGTTGCCACGGACAGTGTTTACAGCAGTAAATTAATATTTTAAACTTTGAACATTAGCATCCTGTTGAGTCTTAACAACAACTTGATTAATTACTTATTCTTCAGTTATACATTGAGTCTCACTACTTATTTCAGTGTGTTTCTGGCATGTTAGTAATTCCACGGTAACTCTTGATTAATTACATGTAAAGGATGATACAGAATACATGGCTTTTTTAGCCCAGTGTTAGTATAAAATGCCGTCTTGACCCTGTTAGCTTAATACAGTGAATGTAGTGTAAAAACTCCCTAAGGATGGTCGAGTCAAACTAAAATCTACTGTCCAGGTCAGCTTACACCTCTCTATCCCTTTTATAATGATGGGGACCCAGAAACTTCAGGCTATTCCAAGCATGGTCTAACCAAGCTTCAATACAAGTTAAACATCATCTCTCTGCTTTTCAATGCTAGTTCTCTAGAAATGAACCACATATGTGGGCCCCATAATTCAGGAAGGATGTCAAGGCCTTGGAAAGGGTGCAGGGATTTAGTACGGGGACAGGAATGAGGAACTTCAGTGTTGTGAACACACTGGAGAGACCGCGGTTGTTCTGCTTGGAGCAGTGAAGGCTAAGATATTTGATAGAGGTGATCAAGATCATGAACGGTTTACATCGAGGAAATAAAGAGAATCTGTTTCCACTGACAAATGGGTTGTTAACCAGAGGACACAGATTGAAGGTGATTGACATAAAAGCCAGACGGGAAATGAGGAAGATAAATCTTTACACAGTGAGGTGGTGTGATCCGGAATGCACTACCTGAAAGACTGGTGGAAGCAGATTCAACAAAGGGAATTGGATAAATACTGGAGGGGGACTAGTCCTGGGGCCTAATATTTATCCCTTAATATCAGTAAAAACAGGAGACATGGTAATCATCACATTGCCAACTGTGGGATTTTGCTGTGCACAAATTGGCTGCCACATTTCCCGTTGTGGCTACACTTCAGAAAGAGCTTAGTTGGCAGTGAAATGCATTGAGAAACCCTGATGGGGGGGTGGGGGGGGGGGGGCAGGAACTCCCGGTGTGGACCAAGGCTGCTTTCCTTCAGAGGCCACTGAATCCATTGTGGGAAGTGGCCATCTAAAGAGGGAGCCTTGACTTGCTGGTCTGAGAATTCAGCCCTTTTCTCCCTGTGTAATGCTGGCTGAAAATAGACATTGGGGCTGTTCAATGTACTGAAAGTGATTTGCTCTTGTTCTCTTTGTCTGAAACTAAACTGGAAAGAAAGGGATAAAATTCTGAAACGCCACAAAGGGAATTCCAGACATTATTGAAATCACTGTACATATTACAGACACATTTATTTATCTGTGATCAGAGAATCTCACAGCACAGAAGGAGGCCATTCAGCCTGTGCTGGCTCTTTGAAAGAGTGACTCAATTAGTCTCACTATCCTGCCCTTTCCCCATGTGCCGTGCAAACTGGTTCCCTTCCGGTATTTATCCAATTCCCTTTGTTGAATCTGCTTCCACCAGCCTTTCAGGCAGTGCATTCCAGATCACAAAACCTCACTTTGTAAAGATTTATCTTCCTCATTTCCCGTCTGGCTTTTATGTCAATCACCTTCAATCTGTGTCCTCTGGTTAACAATCCATTTGTCAGTGGAAACATTTTCTCTTTATTTCCTCGATGTAAACCGTTCATGATCTTGTTGTGAGGAGCCCGTTTTTGGATAATTTGAAGAACATTAAATTTTGGACATTCTCCCTCCTGAGTTATTTTTAAAAGTCTGGAATTTTAATTCAGGGCTGTGAATGGGCTATTCTTCAATAAACCACAGCTGAATTAAGCTACCCAGCGGGAACACCTGGAGGGGGAAGAGATACTTTGTCTATCTAAATTAACAAAGAATGCTGTTGCCAGGCTGAAGGCTCTTGCTGATTGTTTAAAAACATCTGGCCTAAGAGAAGTATTCTTTGAACATCTTAGTCCTTTAGAACCCTGAGTCTGAGAGTATGTGTGTGCCCTAGAATCAAGCAAAAAATACTCTCTCTTTCCCTTTCTCTGCCCCACCTTTGTCTTAAACCTTCCTCAAAAATGTCCCATCAGCGTAATTTGTCTATTTTTCTAAGGTCTGCAGAGTTGTGACAAATAAGAGTCATCAAGGACAGTTTTACCAAAAAATCCATCTGAAGAAATCTCCAGACCTATTGTGACCAGATCAACAATATTGTGATCTCTTCAGATGTTATCCTTTTAAAAGAAACTTTGCCATACTCCAGCTTCTCCAGGGGACTGTGTTTGTTTTGTCCTGTTGTGTGTATGTGTGTGTATGGAGGTGCAAATATTTTTTTTTAAAAGGGGAAAATCATTGCACTTCTAAACTACAAGCTGTATGTTAACTAGTTCATTCACTTATTTTTAAAAAGTAATTTGTTTTATAATAATTCAATCTTTTGTGTTTACTGAAAGAAGCCTGGTTACAGTTTTTTCCAGCTGGGAATAACAGTATCAAAAGGTAACAATTGACCTGTTTTGTGAGTGAATTAAACATTTAAACAATTGTTATGACCCGTGAAGATGTGGGGCTAGAATTAACTGCGCAATCCTCCCATCTCGGTCCATAACATTGTCTAACCTCAGATAAAAAGAAAGATCCTGAACAGTCCAATTGTTCTGCTCCATGGAACAATGTACGGAAAGGATTGAAACCAATAAAACTAACCTAGTAACGACAATGACTAATTGTCTAATGACAACAGGCCGAATTCGAAATGAGTTAATATTAATTCAGGCGTTAAAAGTGGATTTCAAGAACCATCTTGGTCTTGTGAGTTGGACTCTATTCGTGGAGAAACTGAGGGACTCCTGGGGCAGGATTGTGGGAAATCGCTGTTGGTTCAGAAACCTGAGGAAGATTCACACTTCTACCTGGGGTGATCGCCCAATTGAGGTGGGGAAAGTCGCTTGTGTATTTCATAAGTAAACCTTTTTCTTTTAAATAAGTATTTTTTGCTACTCCAGAGTCCAGTCTTGCCTGATGCTTAAGTCTCCTTTGAACTAAAGTATCTTCGAGGGTCAATTTGGAATTGAGAAATTAGGTGCCTGCAGCCAAATTAAACTGAGCCTAAATTTTAATTATACACCCCTTTTAAAGTGACAGAGAACATCGAGAAGATGCAAGAAAGATTCACAAGGATGATATCAGAACTGAGAATGTTTAAGTTAGAGGATAGAGTGAACAGGCTGGGGAAGCCAAGGCTGAGGGTTGACCTGATAAAGGACTTCAAGATTATGAATGGGTGCAACAGGATTGACGTTATCAAGTCATCACTGTCAATACAGGATAGAAACTCAGAAGTGACAATTCTAATTATTGTAAGACATGTTTCTCCTTCAAATTATAAACATCTGCGATCCCCCAATGCAAGCCCTCCTCCCTATTGAATTTAAAACTAATTCATCCTACTATCCTACTCCTGTTTTTCCCCAATTCTCCTCCCCTGAAGATGCTGACTCCCGGGTTCAATTTTACACTCACCTATTGCACTCCCCAATATGACCCCAGTTGTCTAAATCTTTACACCCGAAATTAACAATACTGTTTTGCTAAGGGGACGTCACAATCAAATCCAAATCTACCCACATGTACTTTGTGTCAGGGTGAGGTCACTATGCCCTCCACCCCCACTTTCCATCCCAGTCCCAGAGGTTTGGAGCTGGGCTCCGGATGGGCAATGGCGATGGCAGCGCCCACAATCCCCCTTGTTGGGAAAACCGCTCTAGCCGCCACGCGGGCTGGCGGCCCGGGACTGCGCATATCCAAGGGAGATGGGAAGTTGCGCATGAGCAGAGAATGGAGTTTCCCATTGGCCAACCGCTCAACTCACCTGGGGGTTAAAGGGTCTCCCGCGCCAAAGAAGGCTTCCACTGCCCCATTGTCTTCATGCGGGGGATTGTCCAATAAGAACAGTTGAAGGACCGGAAGGACTCTTGTCGTCCAGCAAATCAGAGTGCGGGCCTTGTGTGAATGAAGATTGAGCTTCACCCAGACCATAACTTCCTCCTGTGTCCAACATCTGTGAGTAAAACACTTTCTTTTCTCCCCCTTTCCATTTCTTTTCTCATTCCGGGGGGAAATTGTTGACTTGCAGGAACTGAAGGGAAAGGAAGTGAATCCAGGGACGGTGCAGATTCTGGAAAAGTTGGCTCGGGTCTCTCTCTCTCTTAAAGACATTGACATCCTTTGCTCCCTCAGCTAGACACATTTATTTGTCTGGCTAAAAGGATGGTCTCTTTCCTAATGTTCACAATGAAAGGGGTGGTTTCCCCAAGAGATGGCTGACACTTAAGGGGACAGTAAATTAATATCGGACAGAGATATGTCTTGTCTTGTTATAAGGTATATATTTTATATAAATTATTCATGGTTCTGTATTAAAGTTCATTTATTATTATTTCTAGTCTTATAATATAGAACTATAGCTACATTATATATTTCCAATCTTGGAGTCATCACTAGACTTCCTGCCGACTCTGTGGAGCAATCCAGTCAGTCTCATACCCCCTCTATATCCCCATTCCCCTATAAGTTTATTTCCTCCATGTGCCCATCAAATTGAATTTTGAAATCATTGATCATCTCCACTTCCACCAGCCTCATAGGCAGCGAGTTCCAGGTCATCACCACTTGCTCCCAAAGAAAGTTCTTCCTTGCATCCTCCCTCCATTTCCAAGCAAGTAACACAGTTCTAGTGCACAGTATTACACACATTTTTATTCCAGTAATTTAGAAATCAAAAGGCTAGCAGCCTGCATAAAGAGTTTCAGGTCCCTGTGCCCAGGACAGGAAGCAGTGAGCACGGATCTATCTGTTGATCAGCATCAGTCAGCACCTGCAGGACAATTGGGAGGGTGTATATTAGGTACAGCAGAGTGAGAATGGAGGAAGAGTGTCTGGGATGACTGTTGGGATAAAAGAGGAAAGAATGATCCACAGAAACTAGAATTGTCTGTTCTGAATTTCTATCCTGTACTGACAGTGATGACTTTTGCAAACTTCTTTTGCAGGATATTAGAAGGGGAGGATTTACAGTCAAATATCTCAAACTAAGCACCATGTTGTGATCTGATGGAATCACTCAATTCATCAGGAGCTGAATATCATCGGTCATTGAAACTCAAAGGAGAACTGTTTGTCTGCTTAAAATGATTTTAAACATCAGGGGGACGGGAAAAGCACTGAGACACACACACACCTGAGTGAGAGTGTTCCAGTACAATGACTATGGAAAGAGCTTTCACCAGTTACACAGGCTGAAAAATTAACACACCATTCCCTGCAGGGAGAGACCGTACACATGTATGTGTGGATGATGCTTCAACTGATCATCAAACATACAAAGAAATAAGGACACCCGCACCATAGAGAAACCATCAACATGTGGGGATGGTGGGAAAGGATTCCAGTTCCAATCTAGTGCTGGAAACTCATCAACATGTTCACACTGGAGATAGGCCATTCAACTGCTTTGAGTGTGGGAAGAGATTCACTCAGTTATCCAACCTGCTGACACACCAGCGGGTTCGCACCGGAGAGAGGCCATTCACCTGCTCTGAGTGTGGAAAGAGATTCAGTCGGTTATCAAACCTGGTGACACACCATCGATTTCACACTGGAGAGAGACCATTCACCTGCTCCGTGTGTGGGAAGGGATTTAGTGATTCATCCACTCTCCTCACACACCAGCGAGTTCACACTGGAGAGAAGCCATTCACCTGCTCTGATTGTGGGAAAGGATTCAGTTGGTCATCCAACCTGCAGACACACCAGCGAGTTCACACTGGGGAGAGACCGTTCACCTGCCCTGTGTGTGGGAAGGGATTCACTCAGCTATCCAAGATGCTGACACGCCAGCGAATTCACACCGGGGAGAGGCCGTTCACCTGCTCTGAATGTGGGAAGGGATTCTCTGATTCATCCATCCTGCTGAGACACCAGTGAGTTCACACTGGGGAGAGGCCATTTCCCTGCTGTCAGTGTGGGAAGGGATTCACTCAGTTATCCAGCCTGCAAACACACCAGCGAGTTCACACCGGGGAGAGGCCATTCACCTGCTCTCAGTGTGGGAAGGGATTCACTCAGTTATCCAGCCTGCAGAGACACCAGCGAGTTCACAAGTGATTCCAGGGTTGGATTCTGCTGTTACTGCTGCTGTTAATCACATCCAGGACTGAACCATGTTCATTCTGATGGTGTGGGAGGGTTGGAGGGTTTCTTTCTGCTGGACTGGCTGGTCTCATGACTTTGCTTCCAGCGGCTGATGCTTTTTGAAACATGTTGCAAATACCTGGTTTCATATTTCATATGAATCACCAAATGAAAGGGTGTTTTGAAAATCATCAATTTTTAGTTTGCATTTCAGTTTGGAACCTCCTGAAACATGCCACTTTGCCATGGAGATGGGCTCTGGGGGTTAGAAGGTCCTTTTGTTTAATTTATCTGGATGTTTCTCAGAGAAGACAGTCACAGATTTGGTCTTGGGTACTTTGCAACTCACTCGGTTGGTGAGGGTGGAAAAGAAGCTGGAAGATTTGCCTCACTTGGAGCTGGAGGAAGAAATCTGCAGTGACGCTCACCCAGAAAGGCAGTTCATCCTGTGGCAGAAAGCAGTCTTACACAACAAACATACGAATGAGGAGCAGGAGTGGGCTATTTGGACCTTCAAGTCTGCTCTGCCATTCAATAAGATCATTGCTGATCTGATTGTGTCTCAATTCTACTTCACTGTCTACCAGCTATAACTTTTGACTCCCTTGTCAATGAGGAATCTTTCTCACTCAACCTTAAATATACTCAATGACCCTGCTTCTGCTAATTTCTGTGGAAGTGAATTCCACAGACCAGTGACCCTCCGAGAGAGAAAAATTCTCCTCATCTCCATCTTCAATGGGAGACCCCTTTATATTTAAACTGTGTCCTCTCGTTCTAGTCTCTCCCACAAAGGGAAACATCCTTTCAGCATCCACCCTGTCAAATCCCCTCAGGATCTTATGTTTCAATAAGATGACCTCTCATTCTTCTAGACTCCAGTGGATACAGAAAGGGAGGAAACAGATAAGGAAAGAGACAGAGAGCTTCAAAGAGAGGGCAGATTAGGTGAAAGGGCCAAAATTTGGCAGATGGAGTTTAATGTGGATAAGTGTGTGGTTATCCATTTTGGTTGGAAGAATAAAAAGGCGACTTATTATTTTAATGGAGAGAAACTTCAGAATGCTTCAGTGCAGAGGGATCTGCAGGTACAGCAGGTAATAAGGAAGGCACATGGAATTTTGGCATTTATTGCTAAAGGAGTTGAGTATAAAAATAGGGAAGTGTTGTTGCAACTGTGCAGGGCATTGGTGAGACCGCGCCTGGAGTACTGTGCACAGTTTTGGTCCCCTTACTTGAGGAAGGATGTAGTTGCACTGGAGGCGATTCAGAAGAGGTTCAGTAGATTGATTCCAGAGATGCGGGGCTTGTCTTATGAGGAGAGATTGAGCAGTTTAGGCCTATTCTCGCTAGAGTTTAGAAGGATGAGAGGAGATCTAATTGAGGTATATAAGATGCTAAAGGGGATAGACAAAGTAGACGTGGAGCAGATGTTTCCCCTTCTGGGGCATTCTGGAATGAGAGGCCATAATTTTAGGCTAAGGGGTGGTAGATTTAAATCATAGATGAGGAGGAATTACTTTTCTCAAAGGGCCATGAATCTGGAATTCACTACCTCAAAGTGCAGTGGATGCGGGACGCTGAATAAATTTAAGGAGGAGACAAACAGATTTTTAATTAGTAATGGGTTGAAAGGTTATGAGGAGAGGGCAGGAAATTGGAGTTGAGGCCAAAATGAGATCAGCTCGAGGGGCTGAATTGCCTACTCCTGCTCCTAGTTCTTATGTTCTTATGTTCTAAACAAACTGGAAACTTTGAACTGGCTAAAGAAAAGCTTAATTTAGCTGGTGAAAGAGAACCTAATAGTTCACATGAGGAGTCGAGTCCCACTTCGAGTTTTGATTTGACAAAGAATCTTCGCCTATCACCTCATTTCACTGAGGACGGAATTTGGGGATATTTTATCTCGTTAGAGAAAGTTGCTACAAAGCCAGAGTGGCCAAAGGAGAGACAGAATTTGTGAATCGCATGGAAAACTCAAAGTACTAGAAAGAAAAATCAAAGTTCAAAATGAAGCAGCTGTCGACATCATTCACAGAGAGTTAAATAAAATTCATCCTCAATGGGATGTGGAAAAACTGAAAGATTACAAATTGTTTCATGATCAGACCAAACAAGAATATCAAACCTGAAATGAAAACAGAAAATGCTGGAAAAACTCAGCAGGTCTGGCAGCATCTGTGGAGAGGGAAACAGAGTTAACATTTCGAGTCCGTATGACTCTTCTCTGAATTTCCAGCATCTACAGTATTTTGCTTTTATCTTAAGAATATCAAACCTTTCTGCCTGATCACAAAAAGTATCTGAGTGATATTCTCAAAGTGACCAAGGAAGATTTTGACCAACATAAGAATGAGTTGTTGGTCTTGTGGAGGCTGCAGCTTACTTGGAGTTTGTGTGAGGGGAAAAGAGGCTGGAAGATTTGCCCAGCTGGAAGTTGGAGGAAGAAATCTCCAGGGGTCCTGATGGTGAAAGGCAGTTGGCCTTGTGGCAGAAAGCAGTCAGCGTGAACAGTGAGCTTGGACAGAGCTGTGAAGAAGCTGTGGGAGCCGACTTGGAAAAAGCAGTTGGTCTGTCCAATGTCAGCTCAAGAAGACAGTGGAATCCTCAAAGAGAGAAAGCTCTGGAAGTCTGGGTGCCAGACTGGGAAACTGGGCACAAATCAAAGTAAATTCCAGAAGGCTGTGGCATACCTTTGGGCTGGTAGCTAAAGAAAGTGAATGAGCCTTCAACATTTTGTAAGATAAGGGAACTCTTGGGGAGGGAGTGAAAGAAAAACTGGATTCACAGCTCACGTAGTTTTAACTATGGTTTTCAGGTAAAGTGCTTACTTTGTTCAGTTTTTTTATATATACAGTAAAGTTCATTTTCATTTAAAAATGTGAAATTTTGTGGCCTAGTTCTTTAAGTTAATCACTGGCTGTTCAGATTTCTCTTTAAACATGAACAGTCCTGACTGGGATGGTAACATTCTAGTTTGGTGCCTGGCGAGGAAAGTGACCAGAAATGGTCAGTGAGAATCTCCACACAGAGCGAGACAGCAGAAGCCAGTCAGGCTCAGGAAGAGGTGAACAGATAATGGGTGTATTCAAGTTACTGAATGGGGCAATGTGGCCTGTTTGTTCTTGTTTGTCATGGGGAGCCGATCGGAACCAAAGAGTCTTTCTGTTCTGTAATGGGATGTGGGCTGGCTGGGCCAGCATTTATTGCCTTTTCCGTAACTGCCTCTTGAGAAGGTGGTGATGAACCGCCTTCTTGAACAGCTGCAGTCCATGTGGTGTAGGTACACCCACAGTGCTGTTAGGGAGAGAGTTCCAGGATTTTGAGCTGGCGACAGTGAATGAACTGGGATATATTTCCAAGTCAGGATGGTGAGTA
This sequence comes from Carcharodon carcharias, assembly GCF_017639515.1. Taxonomy (NCBI): domain Eukaryota; kingdom Metazoa; phylum Chordata; class Chondrichthyes; order Lamniformes; family Lamnidae; genus Carcharodon; species Carcharodon carcharias. The sequence continues at coordinate 1,344,488 of NW_024470624.1, forward strand.
GCTTGCAGGGGAACTTGCAGGTGGTGGTGTTCCCATGTGTCTGCTGCCCTTGTCTTTCTAGGTGGTAGAGGTTGTGGGTTTGGAAGGTGCTGTCTCAGGAGTCTTGGTGAGTTGCTGCAGTGCATCTTGTGGATGGTACACACTGGCTGCTACTGTGTGTGTGTGGGTGGTGGATGGGACACCAATCTACCACTAGACATATCTCTGACCAATATTAATTTACTGCCCCTGTAAATGTCAGCCATCTCCTGGGGAAACCACCCCTTTAATTGTGAACATTAGGAAAGAGACCATCCTTTTAGCCAGACAAATAAATGTGTCAAACTGAGGGAGCAAAGGATGTCAATGTCTTTAAGAGAGAGAGAGACCTGGGCCAAGGCCAACCTTTCCAGAGTCTGCACCCTCCCTGGATTCACTTCCTTTCCCTTCAGTTCCTGCAAGTCAACAATTTGCCCCCAGTATGAGAAAAGAAATGGAAAGGGGGAGAAAAGAAAGTGTTTTTCTCACAGATGTTGGACACAGGAGGAAGTTTTAGTCTGTGTGAAGCTTCGTCTTCATTCACACAAAGCCCGCGCACTGATTGGCTGGAGGACCAGAGTCCTTCTGATCCTCTAATCTTCCTATTGGTCAATCCCTCAGCATGAAGTGAGGGGGGGGCGGGCTCTCTCCCCGCACATGCGCAGCGTCCCCTCGCCCTTGGACATGTGCAGTCCTGGGCTGGCCGACCGCGCGGCAGATTGAGCGGTTTCCTCAGCGCGGGGGATTGTGGGACCTGCGGCCGCCATTACTCATCCGGTGCCATGTCGCCAAACTTCTGGGACTGGGATGGAAAGTGGGGGTGGGAGGCGCAGTGTCCTCGCTTTGACACAAAGTACATGTGGGTAGTCAATGGATTTGATTGTGATGCCCCCTTAGCGAAACAATTTGTTAACTTCAGGTGTAAAGATTTCGATGCCTGGGTGACATATTGGGGAGGGCAATCGGTAAATGTGAAATTGAACCCGAGAGTCAGCACCTTCAGGATAGGAGAATTGGGGGAAAGCTGGAGGAGAATAGTAGGATGAATTAGTGTTTCAATCAATAAAGCAGAGGGAGTATGTGGTGGACAGAGATTTACAGTGCGAGAGGGTGAAACATGTTCAATGTGAACTAGAATTATTAATTCTGAATTTCTCTCCTGTACCGAAAGTGATGATTTGATGACATCAACCCCATGGCACCTGTCCATACCTTGAAAGTTCTCTATGAAGTCAGCCCTCAGCCTTCTCTATTCTAGGGTAAAAGTGCCCAGCCTGTTAAATCCATCATGTAACTGAAACACTCTCAGTTCTTGGATCATCCTTGTGAATCTTTCTTGCCCTTTCTCAAGGCCCTCTCTATCCTTAAAAAAAACAGACACACAGAATATTTCACAATATTCCAAGTGTGTTCTAACCAAGGCTTGATATAAGTTTAACCTGATGTCTCTGCTTTTCAATGCTATTTCTCTAGAAATTAACCCCATATATGGGCCCCACAATTCAGGAAGTATGTCAAGGCCTTGGAAAGGGTGCAGGGATTTCATATGGGGACAGGAATGAGAAACTTCAGTTATGTGAACACATTGCAGAGGCCGGGGTTGTTCTCCTTGTAGCAGTGAAGGCTAAGAGGAGATTTGATAGAGATGTTCAAGGTCATGAATGGTTTACATCGAGGAAATAAAGAGAAACTGTTTCCACTGACAGAAGGGTTGTTAACCAGAGGACACAGATTGAAGGTGATTGACATAAAAGCCAGAGGGGAAATGAGGAAGATAAATCTTTATACAGTGAGGTGTTTTGACCTGGAATGCACCGCCTGAAAGGCTGGTGGAAATAGATTCAACAAAGGGAATTGGATAAATACTGGAGGTGGACTTGTTTGCAGGGCTCATGGGAAAAGGGCAGGATAGTGGGACTATCTGAATAGCTCTTTCAAAGAGACAGCATGGGCCAAATGGTCTTCTGTGCTGGAAGTCTGTGATCACAGATAAATAAATGTGTACCTGCAATATGTACAGTGATGTCAATAATGTCTGGAATTCCCATTGGACCCCTGCCATCTCTTTGAAAGGACTCTCTGATTCACCCAACTGCTCTGCTCATTTCCCACAGCCCTGCAAATTCTTCCCTTTCAAGTATTTGCCCTTTGCAAAGATACTATTGAATCTGCTTTTAGGCAGATCAGAACAACACGTTGCATCAAAAAATAACATCTCACCTCCTTATCTGGCTCCTTTGCCAATTACCTTACAGGAACTCACTTTCTATGAAAGAGACTGCAAACCCCTCTCACTCACTTTCCCTAAAGTGCATAAATCTAATCAGGAAAGGTTCAAAAAAAATCAAACATTCTTAATAATCAAAGTTTATTAATGAAACAGGATGCGGTTAATAAAGAACAGAAAATTACTTGAAGATCAAAGGCAAGCAGAGTAAGAGCATGTGCGTAATGCTCTGGACCCAAATAGTTTCTCTTCAGCTCCTCTGTATCTTGTTCCCCTCAATCCCTGCTCTGGACTGGGACACTGAGCCCCCGGGGGGCAGTGGGGGAGTCACGTCATCATCAACTCTGGTAACCCCCTCCGCTGCCCCGACTGGCTGGAGGCCCATTTCCCAGTCACTCCGCCAGCACCTTCCTGACTCTCTATTAGTGCAACGCCCATGGCAGATTCCCAACTGGCGTGCCGGCCCAGTTATTCTCAGCTAAATTCAGCCCTGAGCTCCGTCACCTGGCTGTCATTGACACGAGCAATAGAGAGACAGAAAGTTCTGGTGGATCAAATGGGAAGTCGAAACTTGTGGCTCTAAATCAACACTTCAATATTTGTCTATCAAATACATGTTTTTTATATGGGCTTTCTATTGTTAGCTTTAATCACTCGAGGCAAAGGGTAACTTTCCCTTTCTAACTTCATATTGTCTAAAATGTGTTACATCCAGGATGGGAGGAGTGTGCAGATTATCTAGCCCTGCGACACACAGGTCACACCATTAATTTAAAAGTTTAATTCACTCACCAAAATGGCCAGTGATTTACCTTTGTTACTGTTAGACCAGGATAAAAGAGACTTTAACCAGATTCTTTCAATAAACTCAGAATGATTGATTTATTATATAAAAAAATATTTTTAAACACAATTTGCAAGAACTGGTTAACAGGTAATTATAATCTGGAATTGTAACTATCTATCCCACTTAAAATACTCCAGGACACACACGTACACACACACACAAACTAAGGACAACCATGCAGGGTCTCTGCAGAGATGGGCTTTGGAGAATAGATTTCATGAAGAAAAAGGATAAAGACGGGAAGGTTTTGACACAGTTGATCTTGAATTCGCTCATGTGAAGACAGAATCCTAGTTCCAGTAGATCCCTGGAGGTTCTCACCAATGGAGCTTCGGCGTGGAGGAAAGTAGAGCTGGATCAATCCTTCTCCTCTCAGCCACTCAGTTTTTCAAAGATGGACAATTTTCACTGAGATGAGGATTCTTAGCTGGATACTGTTAATCAATCTACTTGTGGCTAGACGAGGAGAATGTGAGCAGTGCAGCTTTTCACTTTCTCCATTCAGTCCCAACAGAATTTTAAAAAAGCAAGCTCACCTCTGTCATGTGGTTTCCAGTAAATTACTCACCTTTGTCTTTAAACCAGTTTCTTACCTCTATCCATGTAAATAATTGCAGTGCAAACACTTCTTTCCCCCTCAAGTACCCTGCTGCTCAGGTGATTTCTTGGAAAAGCCATGCTTGCTCCCAGTCCAAAGCTAAACTTATGACCCTTTTAAAAGAAACCCAGGTCAGCTTCCAAATGCATTGATAATGCTGTTTCCTCCACATTGTGAAAGAAAATATTGTCATGGAAAATATATTTCTATTATGTGTCAGCTGTGGCTCAGTGGATCACACTCTCACTTCTAAGTCAGAAGGTTCAAGTCCCAGTCCAGAGACCTGAGGGCAAAAATCACATCCAACACTCCAAGTGCTAGAACTGAGGGAGTGCTGCACTGTGGGAGCTGCTGCCTTTTGGATGAGACACTAACCCAATGGCCCCGTCTCCTGTTTCTTTTGGACTTAGAAGTTCCTGTGGCCAATATTTTGAAGAAGAGCAGGGGAGTTATCCCCAGTGTCCTGGTCAATATTCATCATTCAGTCAACATCACCAAAAACATATCATTTGGTCATTATCACATTGCTGTTTGTGGGATCTTGCTGTGTGTGATTGGTTACCGTGCTTCCTAAATTACAACAATGACTGCGCTTCAAAAGTATTTCATTGGCTGTAAAGCACTTTGGGGTGTATTGTGGACATGAAAGGTGCGATGTAAAGGCAAGTTTTTAAATTTAAAATTGATGTCACCTGATCTTGTTATCTGTAAGTTAACTGATTTCAGCAACCCCCGACTTGCCATTTAATAAATTCACTTTGCTTCAGACAAGACTTTAATCAATTAAGGCAAAGGCAAAATTCTCTGGATAGTAAATTTTAAAAGAAGTTTATTAAAAGAAAAAGGTTTACTGAACAACTTTAAGACATTGACTTTTACAACTTCATGTGGGTGATCAGTCTGTCGAAGCGTAACCCTCTCTGGCTCCTTTTTTGACAGTAATTCTTATGGAATTCACACTCGGGAGTCTGGCTTCTTCTCTGACACTAATTTTCTTGGAATTCGGCCTCGGGAGTCTTCAGTACTTGGCTAGCAAGGGAGACCTTCAGAACCTCTACTTTTATCCCCAAAGCGACCATTACCTCATGTCAGAGTTGGACCAGTTGTAACATGATAATTGGTCAGTTTGGTTACTAGATTAATTTAATTGGATCCCCAATTACTTACACCACCTTCTCTCAGTATATTACACAGGAATACAATAGAACTGTTTCACAATATCCCTTTATCTGATTCTATACCATCACTTATTGATACAGATTCAAATGTTGAGGCTAATCAGAGCTTGAAGGTCTCTCTTGCCAGTACATTTATCATCCCTTCAACTGCCGGCGTCTCTCACAGTTCCTTTCAACTCCCGACACCTCTCACACATCCCTTCAACTCCAGACTCATCTCGCGCTTCCCTTCAACTGCCGGCTCCTCTGGCGCTTCTCTTCAACTGCGCGCATCTATCGCCCTTGTCTTCAACTGCCGGCTCCTCTCGCACTTTCCTTCATCTCCCTGAACCTCTCGCACTTCACTTCAACTGCCTGCGTCTCTCGTGCTTCCCTTCAACTACCGGCTCCTCTCACGCTTCTCTTCAACTGCCAGCTCTTCTGGCGCTTCCCTTCAACTGTCGGCGTGTCTCACACTTCCCTTCAACTCCCGACTCCTTTCGCACTTCTCTTCAACTGTTGCCGTCTCTCACGCTTCCCTTCAACTCCCGGCTCCTCTCGCGCTTCCCTTCAACTGCCGGCTCCTCTCGCGCTTCCCTTCAACTGCCGGCTCCTCTCGCGCTTCCCTTCAACTGCCGGCTCCTCTCGCGCTTCCCTTCAACTCCCGACTCCTCTCACGCTTCCCTTCAACTGCCGGCGTCTCTCGCACTTCTCTTCATCTGCCGGCTCCTCTGGCGCGTCTCTTCAGTTGCCGGCTCCTCTCGCGCTTCCCTTCAACTCCCGACTCCTCTCACGCTTCCCTTCAACTGCCGGCGTCTCTCGCACTTCTCTTCATCTGCCGGCTCCTCTGGCGCGTCTCTTCAGTTGCCGGCTCCTCTCGCGCTTCTCTTCAACTGTCAGTGTCTCTCGCTCTTCACTTCGACTGCCAGCTCTTCTCGTGCTTCCCTTCAACTGCCAGCTCCTCTCGCGCTTCTCCTCAACTGCCAGCTCTTCTCGCGCCTCCCTTCAACTACTGGCTCCTCTCGTGCTTCCCTTCAACTCCAGACTCCTCTCGCGCTTCTCAACTGTCTGCGTCTCTCACTCTTCCCTTCAACTCCCAACTCCTCTCGCGCTTCCCTTCAACTGCCGGCTCGTCTGCCGCTTCTCTTCAACTGCCGGCGCCTCTCGCGCTTCCCTTCAACTACCGGCTCCTCTCGTGCTTCCCTTCAACTGTGGGCATCTCTCACAGTTCCCTTCAACTCCCGACTCCTCTCACACTTCCCTTCAACTCCCGACTCCTCTCACACTTCCCTTCAACTCCCGACTCCTCTCGCGCTTCCCTTCAACTGCCGGCTCCCCTGGCGCTTCTCTTCAACTGCCGGTGTCTCTCGCGCTTCTCATCAACTGCCAGCTCCTCTCGCTCTTCACTTCAACTACCAGCTCCTCTCGCTCTTCACTTCAACTGCCAGCTCTTCTGGCATTTCCCTTCAACTGTCGGCGTCTCTTACACTTGCCTTCAACTCCCGACTGCTCTCGCGCTTCCCTTCAACTTCCGATTCCTCTCACACTTCCCTTCAACTCCCGACTCCTCTCGCGCTTCCCTTCAACTGCCTGCTCTTCTGGCGCTTCTCTTCAACTGTGGGCACCTCTCGCCCTTTTCATCAACTGCCTGCTCCTCTCGCAATTTCCTTCATCTCCCTGCTCCTCTCGCGCTGCCCTTCATCTCCCTGCTCCTCTCGCACCTCTCTTCAACTGCCTGTGTCTCTCGTTCTTCTCTTCATCTGCCGGCTCCTCTCGCGCTTTCCTTCAACTGCCGGCATCTCTCACACTTCCCTTCAACTGCCGGCTCCTCTCGCTCTTCACCTCGACTGCCAGCTCTTCTCCCGCTTCCCTTCAACTACCAGATCCTCTCGCGCTTCTCTTCAACTGCCAGCTCTTCTCGCGCTTCCCTTCAACTACCGGCTCCTCTTGCGCTTCTCTTCAACTGCCGGTTCCTCTCGCGTTTCCCTTCAACTCCCGACACCTCTCGCGCTTTCCTTCAACTGCCGGCTCCTCTGTCGCTTCTCTACAACTACCGGCTCCTCTCGCACTTCCCTTCACCTACCGGTGACTCTCGCGCTTCTTTTCAACTGCCAGCTCCTCTCGCTCTTCCCTTCAACTCCCGGCTTCTCTCGTGCTTCCCTTCAACTGTCGGTGTCTTTCACACTTCCCTTCAACTGCCAGCTCTTCTGGCGCTTCCCTTCAACTGTCGGCGTGTCTCACATGTCCCTTCAACTCCCAACTCCTTTCGCACTTCTCTTCAACTGTTGGCGTCTCTCACGCTTCCCTTCAACTCCCGGCTCCTCTCGTGCTTCCCTTCAACAGCCGGCTCCTCTCGCGCTTCCCTTCAACTGCCGGCTCCTCTCTCGCTTCCCTTCAACTCCCGACTCCTCTCGCGCTTCCCTTCAACTGCCGGCTCCTCTGGCGCTTCTCTTCAACTGCCGGTGTCTCTCGCACTTCTCATCAACTGCCAGCTCCTCTCGCTCTTCACTTCAACTACCAGCTCCTCTCGCTCTTCACTTCGACTGCCAGCTCTTCTGGCATTTCCCTTCAACTGTCGGCGTCTCTCACACTTGCCTTCAACTCCCGACTGCTCTCGCGCTTCCCTTCAACTTCCGACTCCTCTCACACTTCCCTTCAACTCCCGACTCCTCTCGTGCTTCCCTTCAACTGCCTGCTCCTCTGGCGCTTCTCTTCAACTGTGGGCACCTCTCGCCCTTTTCATCAACTGCCTGCTCTTCTCTCACTTTCCTTCATCTCACTGCTCCTCTCGCGCTGCCCTTCATCTCCATGCTCCTCTCGCACCTCTCTTCAACTGCCTGTGTCTCTCGTTCTTCTCTTCATCTGCCGGCTCCTCTCGCGCTTTCCTTCAACTGCCGGCATCTCTCACACTTCCCTTCAACTGCCGGCTCCTCTCGCTCTTCACCTCGACTGCCAGCTCTTCTCCCGCTTCCCTTCAACTACCAGATCCTCTCGCGCTTCTCTTCAACTGCCAGCTCTTCTCGCGCTTCCCTTCAACTACCGGCTCCTCTTGCGCTTCTCTTCAACTGCCGGTTCCTCTCGCGTTTCCCTTCAACTCCCGACACCTCTCGCGCTTTCCTTCAACTGCCGGCTCCTCTGTCGCTTCTCTACAACTACCGGCTCCTCTCGCACTTCCCTTCACCTGCCGGTGTCTCTCGTGCTTCCTTTCAACTGCCAGCTCCTCTCACGCTTCCCTTCAACTCCCAAATCCTCTCGCGCTTCTCTTAAACTGTTGGTGTCTCTCGCTCTTCCCTTCAACTCCCGGCTTATCTCGTGCTTCCCTTCAATTGTTGGCGTCTTTCACACTTCCCTTCAACTGCCGGCTCCTCTCGCTCTTCACTTCAACTGCTGGCTCCTCTCGCACATCTCTTCAACTGCCTGCATCTCTCGTTCTTCCCTTCAACTACTGGCTCCTCTCACGCTTCTCTTCAACTGCCGGCTCCTCTCGCGTTTCCCTTCAACTCCCGACTCCTCTCGCGCTTCCCTTCAACTGCCGGCTCCTCAGTCGCTTCTCTTCAACTACCGGCTCCTCTCGCGCTTCCCTTCAACTGCCGGCGCCTCTCGCGCTTCCCTTCAACTGCCAGCTCCTCTCGCGCTGCCCTTCATCTCCCTGCTCCTCTCGCACTTCTCTTCGACTGCCTGCATCTCTCGTGCTTCCCTTCAACTACCGGCTCCTCTCGCGCTTCCCTTCAACTGCCGGCGTCTCTCGCGCGTCCCTTCAACTGTCGGCGTCTCTCACAGTTCCCTTCAACTCCCGACTCCTCTCACACTTCCCTTCAACTCCCGACTCCTCTTGCACTTGGTTTCAACTGCCGGCTCCTCTGGCGCTTCTCTTCAACTGCTGGTGTCTCTCGCGCTTCTCTTCAACTGCCAGCTCCTCTTGCTCTTCACTTCGACTGACAGCTCTTCTCGCGCTTCCCTTCAACTACCGGCTCCTCTCGCGCTTCTCTTCAATTGCCGGCTCCTCTCGCGCTTCCCTTCAACTGCCGGCTCCTCTGATGCTTCTCTTCAACTGCCGGCTTCTCTCGCGCTTCCCTTCATCTCCCTGCTCTTTTCGCGCTTCCCTTCATCTCCCTGCTCCTCTCGCACTTTTCTTCAACTGCCAGTGTCTCTTGCGCTTCCCTTCAACTGCCGGGTCCTCTCGCACTTCTCTTCAACTGCCGCCGTCTCTTGCACTTCCCTTCAACTGCCGTCATCTTTCGCGCTTCCCTTCAACTGCCAGCTCCTCTCGCGCTTCCCTTCAACTGCCGGCACCTCTCGAGCTTCCCTTCAACTGACAGCTCCTCTCGCGCTTCCCCTCAACTGCCGGCGTCTCTCGCGCTTCCCTTCAACTGCCAGCTCCTCTCGCTCTTCACTTCAACTGCCAGCTCTTCTGGTGCTTCCCTTCAACTGTCAGAGTCTCTCACACTTCCCGTCAACTCCCGACTGTTTTCGCGCTTCCCTTCAACTGCCAGCTCCTCTGGAGCTTCTCTTCAACTGCCGGTGTGTCTCGCGCTTCTCTTCATCTCCCTGCTCCTCTCGCGCTTCCCTTCAACTGCCGGCGCCTCTCGCGATTCCCTTCAACTCCCGACTCCTCTCGCGCTTCTCTACAATTGTCGGCTCCTCTCACGCTTTCCTTCAACTCCCAACTCCTCTCGCGCTTCCCTTCAACTACCAGCTCCTCTCGCTCTTCACTTCGACTGCCAGCTCTTCTAGCGCTTCCCTTCAACTGTCGGAGTCTCTCACACTTCCCTTCAACTCCTGACTGCTTTCGCGCTTCCCTTCAACTCCCGACTCCTCTAGCGCTTCTCTTCAACTGTCTGCGTCTCTCACTCTCCACTTCAACTCCCGACTCCTCTCGCACTCCTCTTCAACTGTTGGCGTCTCTCACGCTTCCCTTCAACTCCCAACTCCTCTCGCACTTCCCTTCAAATGCCGGCTCCTCTGGCTATTCTCTTCAACTGCCGGCTCCTCTCGTGCCTCTCTTCAACTGCCGGCGTCTCTCACGCTTCTCTTCAACTGCAGTCGTCTCTCACGCTTCCCTTCAACTGCCGGCTCCTCTCATGCTTCCCTTCAACTCCAGACTCCTCTCGCGCTTCCCTTCAACTGCACGCATCTCTCACGCTTCCCTTCAGCTGCCAGCTCTTCTCGTGCTTCCCTTCAACTACCAGCTCCTCTCGCGCTTCCCTTCAACTGCCGGCCCCTGTGTCGCTTCTCTTCAACTGCCGGCACCTCTCGCGCTTCCCTTCAACTACCGGCTCCTCTCGCGCTTCCCTTCAACTGCCAGCGTCTCTCGCACTTCCCTTCAACTGCCGGCTCCTCTGGCGCTTCTCTGCAACAGCCGGTGTCTCTCGCGCTTCTCATCAACTGCCAGCTCCTCTCGCTCTTCACTTCGACTGCCAGCTCTTCTGGCGCTTCCCTTCAACTGTCGGCGTCTCTCACACTTCCCTTCAACTCCCAACTCCTCTCGCGCTTCCCTTCAACTGCCTGCTCCTCTGGCGCTTCTCTTCAACTGTGGGCACCTCTCGCCCTTTTCATCAACTGCCTGCTCCTCTAGCACTTTCCTTCATCTCCCTGCTCCTCTCGCGCTGCCCTTCATCTCCCTGCTCCTCTCGCACTTCTCTTCAACTGCCTGTGTCTCTCGTTCTTCTCTTCATCTGCCGGCTCCTCTCGCGCTTTCCTTCAACTGCCGGCATCTCTCACACTTCCCTTCAACTGCCGGCTCCTCTCGCTCTTCACCTCGACTGCCAGCTCTTCTCCCGCTTCCCTTCAGCTACCAGATCCTCTCGCGCTTCTCTTCAACTGCCAGCTCCTCTCGCGCTTCCCTTCAACTGCTGGCTCCTCTCGCGCTTCCCTTCACCTGCCGGTGACTCTCGCGCTTCCATTCAACTGCCAACTCCTCTCACACTTCCCTTCAACTCCCAAATCTTCTCGCGCTTCCCTTCAACTGCCGGTGTCTCTCGCGCTTCTCTTCAACTGCAGTCGTCTCTCACGCTTCCCTTCAACTGCCGGCTCCTCTCGCGCTTCCCTTCAACTCCAGACTCCTCTCGCGCTTCCCTTCAACTGCCCGCATCTTTCACGCTTCCCTTCAACTGCCGGCTCCTCTCGCGCTTCCCTTCATCTCCCTGCTCCTCTCGCGCTTCCCTTCATCTCCCTGCTCCTCTCGCACTTCTCTTCAACTGACTGCATATCTCGCGCTTCCCTTCAACTCCAGACTCCTCTCGCGCTTCCCTTCAACTGCCCGCATCTTTCACGCTTCCCTTCAACTGCTGGCTCCTCTCGCGCTTCCCTTCATCTCCCTGCTCCTCTCGCGCTTCCCTTCATCTCCCTGCTCCTCTCGCACTTCTCTTCAACTGCCTGCATATCTCGTGCTTTCCTTCAACAACCGGCTCCTCTTGCGCATCCCTTCAACTGCCGGCGTCTCTCACAGTTCCTTTCAACTCCCGACTCCTCTCACACATCCCTTCAACTCCCGACTCATCTCGCACTTCCCTTCAACTGCCGGCTCCTCTGGCGCTTCTCTTCAACTGCGCGCATCTATCGCCCTTGTCTTCAACTGCCGGCTCCTCTCGCACTTTCCTTCATCTCCATGAACATCTCGCACTTCGCTTCAACTGCCTGCGTCTCTCGTGCTTCCCTTCAACTACCGGCTCCTCTCACGCTTCCCTGCAACTGCCAGCTCTTCTGGCGCTTCCCTTCAACTGTCGGCGTGTCTCACACTTCTCTTCAACTCCCGACTCCTTTCGCACTTCTCTTCAACTGTTGGCGTCTCTCACGCTTCCCTTCAACTCCCGGCTCCTCTTGCGCTTCCCTTCAACTGCCGGCTCCTCTCGCACTTCCCTTCAACTGCCGGCGCCTCTCGTGCTTCCCTTCAACTGCCAGCTCCTCTCGCGCTTCCCTTCAACTCCCGACTCCTCTATCGCTTCTCCTCAACTGTCTGCGTCTCTCACTCTTCCGTTCAACTCCCGACTCCTCTCGCACTTCTCTTCAACTGTTGGCATCTCTCACGCTTCCCTTCAACTCCCAACTCCTCTCGCACTTCCCTTCAAATGCCGGCTCCTCTGGCTATTCTCTTCAACTGCCGGCTCCTCTCATGCCTCTCTTCAACTGCCGGCTTCTCTCGCACTTCTCTTCAACTGCAGTCGTCTCTCACGCTTCCCTTCAACTGCCGGCTCCTCTCGCGCTTCCCTTCAACTGCCAGCTCCTCTCGCGCTTCCCTTCAACTGCCGACTCCTCTAGCGCTTCTCCTCAACTGTCTGCGTCTCTCACTCTTCCCTTCAACTCCCGACTCCTTTCGCACTTCCCTTCAAATGCCGGCTCCTCTGGCTATTCTCTTCAACTGCGCGCATCTATCGCCCCTGTCTTCAACTGCCGGCTCCTCTCGCACTTTCCTTCATCTCCATGAACCACTCGCACTTCGCTTCAACTGCCTGCGTCTCTCGTGCTTCCCTTCAACTACCGGCTCCTCTCACGCTTCCCTGCAACTGCCAGCTCTTCTGGCGCTTCCCTTCAACTGTCGGCGTGTCTCACACTTCTCTTCAACTCCCGACTCCTTTCACGCTTCCCTTCAACTGCCGGCGTCTCTCGCACTTCTCTTCATCTGTCGGCTCCTCTGGCGCTTCTCTTCAGTTGCTGGCTCCTCTCGCGCTTCTCTTCAACTGTCAGTGTCTCTCGCTCTTCCCTTGAACTCCCGGCTTCTCTCGCGCTTTCTTCAACTCCCGGCTCCTCTCGCGTTTCCCTTCAACTCCGGACTCCTCTCGCGCTTCCCTTCAACTGCCGGCTCCTCTGTCGCTTCTCTTCAACTACCAGTTCCTCTCGCGCTTCCCTTCAACTGCCGGCGCCTCTCGTGCTTCCCTTCAACTGCCAGCTCCTCTCGCGCTTCCCTTCAACTCCTGACTCCTCTAGCGCTTCTCCTCAACTGTCTGCGTCTCTCACTCTTCCCTTCAACTCCCGGCTCCTCTCGCGCTTCCCTACAACTGCCCGCATCTTTCACGCTTCCCTTCAACTGCCAGCTCCTCTCGCGCTTCCCTTCAACTCCCGACTCCTCTAGCGCTTCTCCTCAACTGTCTGCGTCTCTCACTCTTCCGTTCAACTCCCGACTCCTCTCGCACTTCTCTTCAACTGTTGGCATCTCTCACGCTTCCCTTCAACTCCCAACTCCTCTCGCACTTCCCTTCAACTGTCGGCGTGTCTCACACTTCTCTTCAACTCCCGACTCCTTTCGCGCTTCCCTTCAACTGCCGGCGTCTCTCGCACTTCTCTTCATCTGTCGGCTCCTCTGGCACTTCTCTTCAGTTGCTGGCTCCTCTCGCACTTCTCTTCAACTGTCAGTGACTCTCGCTCTTCCCTTTAACTCCCGGCTTCTCTCGCGCTTTCTTCAACTCCCGGCTTCTCTCGCGCTTCTCTTCAACTCCCAGCTTCTCTCGCGCTTCTCTTCAACTGTCGTCGTCTCTCACGCTTCCCATCAACTCCCGACTCCTCTGGCGCTTCCCTTCAACTGCCGGCTACTCTCGCTCTTCACTTCGACTGCCAGCTCTTCTCGCGCTTCCCTTCAACTGCCAGCTCCTCTCGCGCTTCTCCTCAACTGCCAGCTCTTCTCGCGCTTCCCTTCAACTATTGGCTCCTCTTGCGCTTCTCTTCAAATGCCGGCTCCTCTGGCGTTTCCCTTCAACTCCCGACTCCTCTCGCGCTTCCCTTCAACTGCCGGCTCCTCTGTCGCTTCTCTTCAACTACCAGCTCCTCTCGCACTTCCCTTCAACTGCCGGCGCCTCTCGTGCTTCCCTTCAACTGCCAGCTCCTCTCGCGCTTCCCTTCAACTCCCGACTCCTCTAGCGCTTCTCCTCAACTGTCTGCGTCTCTCACTCTTCCGTTCAACTCCCGACTCCTCTCGCACTTCTCTTCAACTGTTGGCATCTCTCACGCTTCCCTTCAACTCCCGACTCCTCTCGCACTTCCCTTCAAATGCCGGCTCCTCTGGCTATTCTCTTCAACTGCCGGCTCCTCTCATGCCTCTCTTCAACTGCCGGCTTCTCTCGCACTTCTCTTCAACTGCAGTCGTCTCTCACGCTTCCCTTCAACTGCCGGCTCCTCTCGCGCTTCCCTTCAACTGCCAGCTCCTCTCGCGCTTCCCTTCAACTGCCGACTCCTCTAGCGCTTCTCCTCAACTGTCTGCGTCTCTCACTCTTCCCTTCAACTCCCGACTCCTCTCGCACTTCCCTTCAAATGCCGGCTCCTCTGGCTATTCTCTTCAACTGCCAGCTCCTCTCATGCCTCTCTTCAACTGCCGGTGTCTCTCGCGCTTCTCTTCAACTGCAGTCGTCTCTCACGCTTCCCTTCAACTGCCGGCTCCTCTCGCGCTTCCCTTCAACTCCAGACTCCTCTCGCGCTTCCCTTCAACTGCCCACATCTTTCACGCTTCCCTTCAACTGCCAGCTCCTCTCGCGCTTCCCTTCATCTCCCTGCTCCTCTCGCGCTTCCCTTCATCTCCCTGCTCCTCTCGCACTTCTCTTCAACTGCCTGCATATCTCGTGCTTTCCTTCAACAACCGGCTCCTCTTGCGCATCCCTTCAACTGCCGGCGTCTCTCACAGTTCCTTTCAACTCCCGACTCCTCTCACACATCCCTTCAACTCCCGACTCATCTCGCACTTCCCTTCAACTGCCGGCTCCTCTGGCGCTTCTCTTCAACTGCGCGCATCTATCGCCCTTGTCTTCAACTGCCGGCTCCTCTCGCACTTTCCTTCATCTCCATGAATCTCTCGCACTTTGCTTCAACTGCCTGCGTCTCTCATGCTTCCCTTCAACTACCGGCTCCTCTCACGCTTCCCTGCAACTGCCAGCTCTTCTGGCGCTTCCCTTCAACTGTCGGCGTGTCTCACACTTCCCTTCAACTCCCGACTCCTTTCGCACTTCTCTTCAACTGTTGGCGTCTCTCACGGTTCCCTTCAACTCCCGGCTCCTCTCGCGCTTCCCTTCAACTGCCCGCATCTTTCACGCTTCCCTTCAGCTGCCGGCTACTCTCGCTCTTCCCTTCGACTGCCAGCTCTTCTCGTGCTTCCCTTCAAATACCAGCTCCTCTCGCGCTTCTCTTCAACTGCCGGCTCCTCTTGCGCTTCTCTTCAACTGCCGGCTCCTCTTGCGCTTCTCTTCAACTGCCTGCTCCTCTTACTCTTCACTTCGACTGCCAGCTCTTCTCGCGCTTCCCTTCAACTACCAGCTCCTCTCGCTCTTCACTTCGACTGCCAGCTCTTCTGGCGCTTCCCTTCAACTGTCGGCGTCTCTCACACTTCCCTTCAACTCCCGACTGCTCTCACACTTCCCTTCAACTCCCGACTCCTCTCGCGCTTCCCTTCAACTGCCTGCTCCTCTGGCGCTTCTCTTCAACTGTGGGCACCTCTCGCCCTTGTCATCAACTGCCTGCTCCTCTCGCACTTTCCTTCATCTCCCTGCTCCTCTCGCGCTGCCCTTCAACTGCCGGCGTCTCTCGCGCTTCCCTTCAACTGCCAGCTCCTCTCGCGCTTCCCTTCAATTGTCGGTGTCTCTCACACTTTTCTTCATCTGCCGGCTCTTCTGGCGCTTCTCTTCATCTGCCGGCTCCTCTCGCGCTTCTCTTCATCTGCCAGCTCCTCTCGCGCTTCCCTTCAACTGCCGGCTCCTCTCGCTCTTCACTTCGACTGCCAGCTCTTCTGGCGCATCCCTTCAACTGCCAGCTCCTCTCGCGCTTCCCTTCATCTCCCTGCTCCTCTCGCGCTTCCCTTCATCTCCCTGCTCCTCTCGCACTTCTCTTCAACTGCCTGCATATCTCGTGCTTTCCTTCGACAACCGGCTCCTCTTGCGCATCCCTTCAACTGCCGGCGTCTCTCACAGTTCCTTTCAACTCCCAACTCCTCTCACACATCCCTTCAACTCCTGACTCATCCCGCACTTCCCTTCAACTGCCGGCTCCTCTGGCTATTCTCTTCAACTGCGCGCATCTATCGCCCTTGTCTTCAACTGCCGGCTCCTCTCGCACTTTCATTCATCTCCATGAACCACTCGCACTTCGCTTCAACTGCCTGCGTCTCTTGTGCTTCACTTCAACTACCGGCTCCTCTCACGCTTCCCTGCAACTGCCAGCTCTTCTGGCGCTTCCCTACAACGGTCGGCGTGTCTCACACTTCTCTTCAACTCCCGACTCCTTTCGCACTTCTCTTCAACTGTTGGCGTCTCTCACGCTTCCCTTCAACTCCCGGCTCCTCTCGCGCTTCCCTTCAAGTGCCGGCTCCTCTCGCGCTTCCCTTCAACTGCCGGCTCCTCTCGCGCTTCCCTTCAACTCCCGACTCCTCTCGCGCTTCCCTTCAACTGCCGGCGTCTCTTGCACTTCTCTTCATCTGTCAGCTCCTCTGGCGCTTCTCTTCAGTTGCTGGCACCTCTCGCGCTTCTCTTCAACTGTCAGCGTCTCTCGCTCTTCCCTTTAACTCCCGGCTTCTCTCGCGCTTCTCTTCAACTCCCAGCTTCTCTCGCGCTTCTCTTCAACTGTCGTCGTCTCTCACGCTTCCCATCAACTCCCGACTCCTCTGGCGCTTCCCTTCAACTGCCAGCTCCTCTCGCGCTTCTCCTCAACTGCCAGCTCTTCTCGCGCTTCCCTTCAACTATTGGCTCCTCTTGCGCTTCTCTTCAAATGCCGGCTCCTCTCGCGTTTCCCTTCAACTCCCGACTCTTCTCGCGCTTCCCTTCAACTGCCGGCTCCTCTGTCGCTTCTCTTCAACTACCAGCTCCTCTCGCGCTTCCCTTCAACTGCCGGCGCCTCTCGTGCTTCTCTTCAACTGCCAGCTCCTCTCGCGCTTCCCTTCAACTCCCGACTCCTCTAGCGCTTCTCCTCAACTGTCTGCGTCTCTCACTCTTCCGTTCAACTCCCGACTCCTCTCGCACTTCTCTTCAACTGTTGGCATCTCTCACGCTTCCCTTCAACTCCCAACTCCTCTCGCACTTCCCTTCAAATGCCGGCTCCTCTGGCTATTCTCTTCAACTGCCGGCTCCTCTCATGCCTCTCTTCAACTGCCGGCTTCTCTCGCACTTCTCTTCAACTGCAGTCGTCTCTCACGCTTCCCTTCAACTGCCGGCTCCTCTCGCGCTTCCCTTCAACTGCCAGCTCCTCTCGCGCTTCCCTTCAACTGCCGACTCCTCTAGCGCTTCTCCTCAACTGTCTGCGTCTCTCACTCTTCCCTTCAACTCCCGACTCCTCTCGCACTTCCCTTCAAATGCCGGCTCCTCTGGCTATTCTCTTCAACTGCCAGCTCCTCTCATGCCTCTCTTCAACTGCCGGTGTCTCTCGCGCTTCTCTTCAACTGCAGTCGTCTCTCACGCTTCCCTTCAACTGCCGGCTCCTCTCGCGCTTCCCTTCAACTCCAGACTCCTCTCGCGATTCCCTTCAACTGCCCGCATCTTTCACGCTTCCCTTCAACTGCCGGCTCCTCTCGCGCTTCCCTTCATCTCCCTGCTCCTCTCGCGCTTCCCTTCATCTCCCTGCTCCTCTCGAACTTCTCTTCAACTGCCTGCATATCTCGTGCTTTCCTTCAACAACCGGCTCCTCTTGCGCATCCCTTCAACTGCCGGCGTCTCTCACAGTTCCTTTCAACTCCCGACTCCTCTCACACATCCCTTCAACTCCCGACTCATCTCGCACTTCCCTTCAACTGCCGGCTCCTCTGGCGCTTCTCTTCAACTGCGCGCATCTATCGCCCTTGTCTTCAACTGCCGGCTCCTCTCGCACTTTCCTTCATCTCCATGAACCTCTCGCACTTCGCTTCAACTCCCAGCTTCTCTCGCGCTTCTCTTCAACTGTCGTCGTCTCTCACGCTTCCCATCAACTCCCGACTCCTCTGGCGCTTCCCTTCAACTGCCGGCTACTCTCGCTCTTCACTTCGACTGCCAGCTCTTCTCGCGCTTCCCTTCAACTGCCAGCTCCTCTCGCGCTTCTCCTCAACTGCCAGCTCTTCTCGCGCTTCCCTTCAACTATTGGCTCCTCTTGCGCTTCTCTTCAAATGCCGGCTCCTCTCGCGTTTCCCTTCAACTCCCGACTCCTCTCGCGCTTCCCTTCAACTGCCGGCTCCTCTGTCGCTTCTCTTCAACTACCAGCTCCTCTCGCACTTCCCTTCAACTGCCGGCGCCTCTCGTGCTTCCCTTCAACTGCCAGCTCCTCTCGCGCTTCCCTTCAACTCCCGACTCCTCTAGCGCTTCTCCTCAACTGTCTGCGTCTCTCACTCTTCCGTTCAACTCCCGACTCCTCTTGCACTTCTCTTCAACTGTTGGCATCTCTCACGCTTCCCTTCAACTCCCGACTCCTCTCGCACTTCCCTTCAAATGCCGGCTCCTCTGGCTATTCTCTTCAACTGCCGGCTCCTCTCATGCCTCTCTTCAACTGCCGGCTTCTCTCGCACTTCTCTTCAACTGCAGTCGTCTCTCACGCTTCCCTTCAACTGCCGGCTCCTCTCGCGCTTCCCTTCAACGGCCAGCTCCTCTCGTGCTTCCCTTCAACTGCCGACTCCTCTAGCGCTTCTCCTCAACTGTCTGCGTCTCTCACTCTTCCCTTCAACTCCCGACTCCTCTCGCACTTCCCTTCAAATGCCGGCTCCTCTGGCTATTCTCTTCAACTGCCAGCTCCTCTCATGCCTCTCTTCAACTGCCGGTGTCTCTCGCGCTTCTCTTCAACTGCAGTCGTCTCTCACGCTTCCCTTCAACTGCCGGCTCCTCTCGCGCTTCCCTTCAACTCCAGACTCCTCTCGCGCTTCCCTTCAACTGCCCACATCTTTCACGCTTCCCTTCAACTGCCGGCTCCTCTCGCGCTTCCCTTCATCTCCCTGCTCCTCTCGCGCTTCCCTTCATCTCCCTGCTCCTCTCGCACTTCTCTTCAACTGCCTGCATATCTCGTGCTTTCCTTCAACAACCGGCTCCTCTTGCGCATCCCTTCAACTGCCGGCGTCTCTCACAGTTCCTTTCAACTCCCGACTCCTCTCACACATCCCTTCAACTCCCGACTCATCTCGCACTTCCCTTCAACTGCCGGCTCCTCTGGCGCTTCTCTTCAACTGCGCGCATCTATCGCCCTTGTCTTCAACTGCCGGCTCCTCTCGCACTTTCCTTCATCTCCATGAACCTCTCGCACTTTGCTTCAACTGCCTGCGTCTCTCATGCTTCCCTTCAACTACCGGCTCCTCTCACGCTTCCCTGCAACTGCCAGCTCTTCTGGCGCTTCCCTTCAACTGTCGGCGTGTCTCACACTTCCCTTCAACTCCCGACTCCTTTCGCACTTCTCTTCAACTGTTGGCGTCTCTCACGCTTCCCTTCAACTCCCGGCTCCTCTCGCGCTTCCCTTCAACTGCCCGCATCTTTCACGCTTCCCTTCAGCTGCCGGCTACTCTCGCTCTTCCCTTCGACTGCCAGCTCTTCTCGTGCTTCCCTTCAAATACCAGCTCCTCTCGCGCTTCTCTTCAACTGCCGGCTCCTCTTGCGCTTCTCTTCAACTGCCGGCTCCTCTTGCGCTTCTCTTCAACTGCCTGCTCCTCTTACTCTTCACTTCGACTGCCAGCTCTTCTCGCGCTTCCCTTCAACTACCAGCTCCTCTCGCTCTTCACTTCGACTGCCAGCTCTTCTGGCGCTTCCCTTCAACTGTCGGCGTCTCTCACACTTCCCTTCAACTCCCGACTGCTCTCGCGCTTCCCTTCAACTTCCGACTCCTCTCACACTTCCCTTCAACTCCCGACTCCTCTCGCGCTTCCCTTCAACTGCCTGCTCCTCTGGCGCTTCTCTTCAACTGTGGGCACCTCTCGCCCTTGTCATCAACTGCCTGCTCCTCTCGCACTTTCCTTCATCTCCCTGCTCCTCTCGCGCTGCCCTTCAACTGCCGGCGTCTCTCGCGCTTCCCTTCAACTGCCAGCTCCTCTCGCGCTTCCCTTCAATTGTCGGTGTCTCTCACACTTTTCTTCATCTGCCGGCTCTTCTGGCGCTTCTCTTCATCTGCCGGCTCCTCTCGCGCTTCTCTTCATCTGCCAGCTCCTCTCGCGCTTCCCTTCAACTGCCGGCTCCTCTCGCTCTTCACTTCGACTGCCAGCTCTTCTGGCGCATCGCTTCAACTGCCTGCTCCTCTCGCGCTTCCCTTCATCTCCCTGCTCCTCTCGCGCTTCCCTTCATCTCCCTGCTCTCTCGCGCTTCCCTTCATCTCCCTGCTCCTCTCGCACTTCTCTTCAACTGCCTGCATATCTCGTGCTTTCCTTCGACAACCGGCTCCTCTTGCGCATCCCTTCAACTGCCGGCGTCTCTCACAGTTCCTTTCAACTCCCAACTCCTCTCACACATCCCTTCAACTCCTGACTCATCCCGCACTTCCCTTCAACTGCCGGCTCCTCTGGCTATTCTCTTCAACTGCGCGCATCTATCGCCCTTGTCTTCAACTGCCGGCTCCTCTCGCACTTTCATTCATCTCCATGAACCACTCGCACTTCGCTTCAACTGCCTGCGTCTCTTGTGCTTCACTTCAACTACCGGCTCCTCTCACGCTTCCCTGCAACTGCCAGCTCTTCTGGCGCTTCCCTACAATGGTCGGCGTGTCTCACACTTCTCTTCAACTCCCGACTCCTTTCGCACTTCTCTTCAACTGTTGGCGTCTCTCACGCTTCCCTTCAACTCCCGGCTCCTCTCGCGCTTCCCTTCAAGTGCCGGCTCCTCTCGCGCTTCCCTTCAACTGCCGGCTCCTCTCGCGCTTCCCTTCAACTCCCGACTCCTCTCGCGCTTCCCTTCAACTGCCGGCGTCTCTTGCACTTCTCTTCATCTGTCAGCTCCTCTGGCGCTTCTCTTCAGTTGCTGGCACCTCTCGCGCTTCTCTTCAACTGTCAGCGTCTCTCGCTCTTCCCTTTAACTCCCGGCTTCTCTCGCGCTTCTCTTCAACTCCCAGCTTCTCTCGCGCTTCTCTTCAACTGTCGTCGTCTCTCACGCTTCCCATCAACTCCCGACTCCTCTGGCGCTTCCCTTCAACTGCCGGCTACTCTCGCTCTTCACTTCGACTGCCAGCTCTTCTCGCGCTTCCCTTCAACTGCCAGCTCCACTCGCGCTTCTCCTCAACTGCCAGCTCTTCTCGCGCTTCCCTTCAACTATTGGCTCCTCTTGCGCTTCTCTTCAAATGCCGGCTCCTCTCGCATTTCCCTTCAACTCCCGACTCTTCTCGCGCTTCCCTTCAACTGCCGGCTCCTCTGTCGCTTCTCTTCAACTACCAGCTCCTCTCGTGCTTCCCTTCAACTGCCAGCTCCTCTCGCGCTTCCCTTCAACTCCCGACTCCTCTAGCGCTTCTCCTCAACTGTCTGCGTCTCTCACTCTTCCGTTCAACTCCCGACTCCTCTCGCACTTCTCTTCAACTGTTGGCATCTCTCACGCTTCCCTTCAACTCCCAACTCCTCTCGCACTTCCCTTCAAATGCCGGCTCCTCTGGCTATTCTCTTCAACTGCCGGCTCCTCTCATGCCTCTCTTCAACTGCCGGCTTCTCTCGCACTTCTCTTCAACTGCAGTCGTCTCTCACGCTTCCCTTCAACTGCCGGCTCCTCTCGCGCTTCCCTTCAACGGCCAGCTCCTCTCGCGCTTCCCTTCAACTGCCGACTCCTCTAGCGCTTCTCCTCAACTGTCTGCGTCTCTCACTCTTCCCTTCAACTCCCGACTCCTCTCGCACTTCCCTTCAAATGCCGGCTCCTCTGGCTATTCTCTTCAACTGCCAGCTCCTCTCATGCCTCTCTTCAACTGCCGGTGTCTCTCGCGCTTCTCTTCAACTGCAGTCGTCTCTCACGCTTCCCTTCAACTGCCGGCTCCTCTCGCGCTTCCCTTCAACTCCAGACTCCTCTCGCGCTTCCCTTCAACTGCCCGCATCTTTCACGCTTCCCTTCAACTGCCGGCTCCTCTCGCGCTTCCCTTCATCTCCCTGCTCCTCTCGCGCTTCCCTTCATCTCCCTGCTCCTCTCGAACTTCTCTTCAACTGCCTGCATATCTCGTGCTTTCCTTCAACAACCGGCTCCTCTTGCGCATCCCTTCAACTGCCGGCGTCTCTCACAGTTCCTTTCAACTCCCGACTCCTCTCACACATCCCTTCAACTCCCGACTCATCTCGCACTTCCCTTCAACTGCCGGCTCCTCTGGCACTTCTCTTCAACTGCGCGCATCTATCGCCCTTGTCTTCAACTGCCGGCTCCTCTCGCACTTTCCTTCATCTCCATGAACCTCTCGCACTTCGCTTCAACTGCCTGCGTCTCTCACGCTTCCCTGCAACTGCCAGCTCTTCTGGCGCTTCCTTCAACTGTCGGCGTGTCTCACACTTCCCTTCAACTCCCGACTCCTTTCGCACTTCTCTTCAACTGTTGGCGTCTCTCACGCTTCCCTTCAACTCCCGGCTCCTCTCGCGCTTCCCTACAACTGCCCGCATCTTTCACGCTTCCCTTCAGCTGCCGGCTACTCTCGCTCTTCCCTTCGACTGCCAGCTCTTCTCGTGCTTCCCTTCAAATAACAGCTCCTCTCGCGCTTCTCTTCAACTGCCGGCTCCTCTTGCGCTTCTCTTCAACTGCCGGCTCCTCTTGCGCTTCTCTTCAACTGCCTGCTCCTCTTGCTCTTCACTTCGACTGCCAGCTCTTCTCGCGCTTCCCTTCAACTACCAGCTCCTCTCGCTCTTCACTTCGACTGCCAGCTCTTCTGGCGCTTCCCTTCAACTGTCGGCGTCTCTCACACTTCCCTTCAACTCCCGACTGCTCTCGCGCTTCCCTTCAACTTCCGACTCCTCTCACACTTCCCTTCAACTCCCGGCTCCTCTCGCGCTTCCCTTCAAGTGCCAGCTCCTCTCGCGCTTCCCTTCAACTGCCGGCTCCTCTCGCGCTTCCCTTCAACGCCCGACTCCTCTCGCGCTTCCCTTCAACTGCCGGCGTCTCTCGCACTTCTCTTCATCTGTCGGCTCCTCTGGCACTTCTCTTCAGTTGCTGGCTCCTCTCGCGCTTCTCTTCAACTGTCAGCGTCTCTCGCTCTTCCCTTTAACTCCCGGCTTCTCTCGCGCTTCTCTTCAACTCCCAGCTTCTCTCGCGCTTCTCTTCAACTGTCGTCGTCTCTCACGCTTCCCATCAACTCCCGACTCCTCTGGCGCTTCCCTTCAACTGCCGGCTACTCTCGCTCTTCACTTCGACTGCCAGCTCTTCTCGCGCTTCCCTTCAACTGCCAGCTCTTCTCGCGCTTCTCCTCAACTGCCTGCGTCTCTCACGCTTCCCTGCAACTGCCAGCTCTTCTGGCGCTTCCCTTCAACTGTCGGCGTGTCTCACACTTCCCTTCAACTCCCGACTCCTTTCGCACTTCTCTTCAACTGTTGGCGTCTCTCACGCTTCCCTTCAACTCCCGGCACCTGTCGCGCTTCTCTTCAACTCCCAGCTTCTCTCGCGCTTCTCTTCAACTGTCGTCGTCTCTCACGCTTCCCATCAACTCCCGACTCCTCTCGCACTTCCCTTCAAATGCCGGCTCCTCTGGCTATTCTCTTCAACTGCCGGCTCCTCTCATGCCTCTCTTCAACTGCCGGCTTCTCTCGCACTTCTCTTCAACTGCAGTCGTCTCTCACGCTTCCCTTCAACTGCCGGCTCCTCTCGCGCTTCCCTTCAACTGCCAGCTCCTCTCGCGCTTCCCTTCAACTGCCGACTCCTCTAGCGCTTCTCCTCAACTGTCTGCGTCTCTCACTCTTCCCTTCAACTCCCGACTCCTCTCGCACTTCCCTTCAAATGCCGGCTCCTCTGGCTATTCTCTTCAACTGCCAGCTCCTCTCATGCCTCTCTTCAACTGCCGGTGTCTCTCGCGCTTCTCTTCAACTGCAGTCGTCTCTCACGCTTGCCTTCAACTGCCGGCTCCTCTCGCGCTTCCCTTCAACTCCAGACTCCTCTCGCGCTTCCCTTCAACTGCCCGCATCTTTCACGCTTCCCTTCAACTGCCGGCTCCTCTCGCGCTTCCCTTCATCTCCCTGCTCCTCTCGCGCTTCCCTTCATCTCCCTGCTCCTCTCGAACTTCTCTTCAACTGCCTGCATATCTCATGCTTTCCTTCAACAACCGGCTCCTCTTGCGCATCCCTTCAACTGCCGGCGTCTCTCACAGTTCCTTTCAACTCCCGACTCCTCTCACACATCCCTTCAACTCCCGACTCATCTCGCACTTCCCTTCAACTGCCGGCTCCTCTGGCGCTTCTCTTCAACTGCGCGCATCTATCGCCCTTGTCTTCAACTGCCGGCTCCTCTCGCACTTTCCTTCATCTCCATGAACCTCTCGCACTTCGCTTCAACTGCCTGCGTCTCTCACGCTTCCCTGCAACTGCCAGCTCTTCTGGCGCTTCCTTCAACTGTCGGCGTGTCTCACACTTCCCTTCAACTCCCGACTCCTTTCGCACTTCTCTTCAACTGTTGGCGTCTCTCACGCTTCCCTTCAACTCCCAGCTCCTCTCGCGCTTCCCTACAACTGCCCGCATCTTTCACGCTTCCCTTCAGCTGCCGGCTACTCTCGCTCTTCCCTTCGACTGCCAGCTCTTCTCGTGCTTCCCTTCAAATAACAGCTCCTCTCGCGCTTCTCTTCAACTGCCGGCTCCTCTTGTGCTTCTCTTCAACTGCCGGCTCCTCTTGCGCTTCTCTTCAACTGCCTGCTCCTCTTGCTCTTCACTTCGACTGCCAGCTCTTCTCGCGCTTCCCTTCAACTACCAGCTCCTCTCGCTCTTCACTTCGACTGCCAGCTCTTCTGGCGCTTCCCTTCAACTGTCGGCGTCTCTCACACTTCCCTTCAACTCCCGACTGCTCTCGTGCTTCCCTTCAACTTCCGACTCCTCTCACACTTCCCTTCAACTCCCGACTCCTCTCGCGCTTCCCTTCAACTGCCTGCTCCTCTGGCGCTTCTCTTCAACTGTGGGCACCTCTCGCCCTTGTCATCAACTGCCTGCTCCTCTCGCACTTTCCTTCATCTCCCTGCTCCTCTCGCGCTGCCTTTCATCTCCCTGCTCCTCTCGCACTTCTCTTCAACTGCCTGTGTCTCTCGTTCTTCTCTTCATCTGCCGCCTCCTCTCGCACTTTCCTTCAACTGCCGGCATCTCTCACACTTCCCTTCAACTGCCGGCTCCTCTAGCTCTTCATCTCGACTGCCAGCTCTTCTCCCGCTTCCCTTCAACTACCAGATCCTCTCGCTCTTCTCTTCAACTGCCAGCTCTTCTCACACTTCCCTTCAACTCCCGGCTCCTCTCGCGCTTCCCTTCAACTGCCGGCTCCTCTCGCGCTTCCCTTCAACTGCCGGCTCCTCTCGCGCTTCCCTTCAACTCCCGACTCCTCTCGCGCTTCCCTTCAACTGCCGGCGTCTCTTGCACTTCTCTTCATCTGTCAGCTCCTCTGGCGCTTCTCTTCAGTTGCTGGCTCCTCTCGCGCTTCTCTTCAACTGTCAGTGTCTCTCGCTCTTCCCTTTAACTCCCGGCTTCTCTCGCGCTTCTCTTCAACTCCCAGCTTCTCTCGCGCTTCTCTTCAACTGTCGTCGTCTCTCATGCTTCCCATCAACTCCCGACTCCTCTGGCGCTTCCCTTCAACTGCCGGCTACTCTCGCTCTTCACTTCGACTGCCAGCTCTTCTCGCGCTTCCCTTCAACTGCCAGCTCCTCTCACGCTTCTCCTCAACTGCCAGCTCTTCTCGCGCTTCCCTTCAACTATTGGCTCCTCTTGCGCTTCTCTTCAAATGCCGGCTCCTCTCGCGTTTCCCTTCAACTCCCGACTCCTCTCGCGCTTCCCTTCAACTGCCGGCTCCTCAGTCGCTTCTCTTCAACTACCAGCTCCTCTCGCACTTCCCTTCAACTGCCGGTGCCTCTCGTGCTTCCCTTCAACTGCCAGCTCCTCTCGCGCTTCCCTTCAACTCCCGACTCCTCTAGCGCTTCTCCTCAACTGTCTGCGTCTCTCACTCTTCCGTTCAACTCCCGACTCCTCTCGCACTTCTCTTCAACTGTTGGCATCTCTCACGCTTCCCTTCAACTCCCAACTCCTCTCGCACTTCCCTTCAACTGTCGGCGTGTCTCACACTTCTCTTCAACTCCCGACTCATTTCGCGCTTCCCTTCAACTGCCGGCGTCTCTCGCACTTCTCTTCATCTGTCGGCTCCTCTGGCGCTTCTCTTCAGTTGCTGGCTCCTCTCGCGCTTCTCTTCAACTGTCAGTGTCTCTCGCTCTTCCCTTTAATTCCCGGCTTCTCTCGCGCTTTCTTCAACTCCCGGCTTCTCTCGCGCTTCTCTTCAACTCCCAGCTTCTCTCGCGCTTCTCTTCAACTGTCGTCGTCTCTAACGCTTCCCATCAACTCCCGACTCCTCTGGCGCTTCCCTTCAACTGCCGGCTACTCTCGCTCTTCACTTCGACTGCCAGCTCTTCTCGCGCTTCCCTTCAACTGCCAGCTCCTCTCGCGCTTCTCCTCAACTGCCAGCTCTTCTCGCGCTTCCCTTCAACTATTGGCTCCTCTTGCGCTTCTCTTCAAATGCCGGCTCCTCTCGCGTTTCCCTTCAACTCCCGACTCCTCTCGCGCTTCCCTTCAACTGCCGGCTCCTCTGTCGCTTCTCTTCAACTACCAGCTCCTCTCGCGCTTCCCTTCAACTGCCGGCGCCTCTCGTGCTTCCCTTCAACTGCCAGCTCCTCTCGCGCTTCCCTTGAACTCCCGACTCCTCTAGCGCTTCTCCTCAACTGTCTGCGACTCTCACTCTTCCGTTCAACTCCCGACTCCTCTCGCACTTCTCTTCAACTGTTGGCATCTCTCACGCTTCCCTTCAACTCCCAACTCCTCTCGCACTTCCCTTCAAATGCCGGCTCCTCTGGCTATTCTCTTCAACTGCCGGCTCCTCTCATGCCTCTCTTCAACTGCCGGCTTCTCTCGCACTTCTCTTCAACTGCAGTCGTCTCTCACGCTTCCCTTCAACTGCCGGCTCCTCTCGCGCTTCCCTTCAACTGCCAGCTCCTCTCGCGCTTCCCTTCAACTGCCGACTCCTCTAGCGCTTCTCCTCAACTGTCTGCGTCTCTCACTCTTCCCTTCAACTCCCGACTCCTCTCGCACTTCCCTTCAAATGCCGGCTCCTCTGGCTATTCTCTTCAACTGCCAGCTCCTCTCATGCCTCTCTTCAACTGCCGGTGTCTCTCGCGCTTCTCTTCAACTGTAGTCGTCTCTCACGCTTCTCTTCAACTGCCGGCTCCTATCGCGCTTCCCTTCAACTCCAGACTCCTCTCGCGCTTCCCTTCAACTGCCCGCATCTTTCACGCCTCCCTTCAACTGCCGGCTCCTCTCGCGCTTCCCTTCATCTCCCTGCTCCTCTCGCGCTTCCCTTCATCTCCCTGCTCCTCTCGAACTTCTCTTCAACTGCCTGCATATCTCGTGCTTTCCTTCAACAACCGGCTCCTCTTGCGCATCCCTTCAACTGCCGGCGTCTCTCACAGTTCCTTTCAACTCCCGACTCCTCTCACACATCCCTTCAACTCCCGACTCATCTTGCACTTCCCTTCAACTGCCGGCTCCTCTGGCGCTTCTCTTCAACTGCGCGCATCTATCGCCCTTGTCTTCAACTGCCGGCTCCTCTCGCACTTTCCTTCATCTCCATGAACCTCTCGCACTTTGCTTCAACTGCCTGCGTCTCTCATGCTTCCCTTCAACTACCGGCTCCTCTCACGCTTCCCTGCAACTGCCAGCTCTTCTGGCGCTTCCCTTCAACTCTCGGCGTGTCTCACACTTCCCTTCAACTCCCGACTCCCTTCGCACTTCTCTTCAACTGTTGGCATCTCTCACGCTTCCCTTCAACTCCCGGCTCCTCTCGCGCTTCCCTTCAACTGCCCGCATCTTTCACGCTTCCTTTCAGCTGCCGGCTACTCTCGCTCTTCCCTTCGACTGCCAGCTCCTCTCGTGCTTCCCTTCAAATACCAGCTCCTCTCGCGCTTCTCTTCAACTGCCGGCTCCTCTTGCGCTTCTCTTCAACTGCCGGCTCCTCTTGCGCTTCTCTTCAACTGCCTGCTCCTCTTGCTCTTCACTTCGACTGCCAGCTCTTCTCGCGCTTCCCTTCAACTACCAGCTCCTCTCGCTCTTCACTTCGACTGCCAGCTCTTCTGGCGCTTCCCTTCAACTGTCGGCGTCTCTCACACTTCCCTTCAACTCCCGACTGCTCTCGCGCTTCCCTTCAACTTCCGACTCCTCTCACACTTCCCTTCAACT
Source organism: Carcharodon carcharias (assembly GCF_017639515.1). NCBI lineage: Eukaryota > Metazoa > Chordata > Chondrichthyes > Lamniformes > Lamnidae > Carcharodon > Carcharodon carcharias. Next base: position 1,372,580 of record NW_024470624.1, read on the forward strand.
CCCGACTCCTCTCGCGCTTCCCTTCAACTGCCTGCTCCTCTGGCGCTTCTCTTCAACTGTGGGCACCTCTCGCCCTTGTCATCAACTGCCTGCTCCTCTCGCACTTTCCTTCATCTCCCTGCTCCTCTCGCGCTGCCCTTCATCTCCCTGCTCCTCTCGCACTTCTCTTCAACTGCCTGTGTCTCTCGTTCTTCTCTTCATCTGCCGCCTCCTCTCGCACTTTCCTTCAACTGCCGGCATCTCTCACACTTCCCTTCAACTGCCGGCTCCTCTAGCTCTTCATCTCGACTGCCAGCTCTTCTCCCGCTTCCCTTCAACTACCAGATCCTCTCGCTCTTCTCTTCAACTGCCAGCTCTTCTCGCACTTCCCTTCAACTACCGGCTCCTCTTGCGCTTCTCTTCAACTGCCGGCTCCTCTCGCGTTTCCCTTCAACTCCTGACACCTCTCGCGCTTCCCTTCAACTACCGGCTCCTCTTGCGCTTCTCTACAACTACCGGTTCCTCTCGCAATTCCCTTCACCTGCCGGTGACTCTCGCGCTTCCTTTCAACTGCCAGCTCCTCTCACGCTTCCCTTCAACTCCCAAATCCTCTCGCGCTTCTCTTCAACTGTCGGTGTCTCTCGCTCTTCCCTTCAACTCCCGGCTTCTCTCGTGCTTCCCTTAAACTGCTGGCATCTCTCACGCTTCCCTTCAACTGCCAGCTCCTCTCGCGCTTCACCTCCACTGTCGGTGTCTTTCACACTTACCTTCAACTGCCGGCTCCTCTCGCTCTTCACTTCAACTGCTGGCTCCTCTCGCACATCTCTTCAACTGCCTGCATCTCTCGTTCTTCCCTTCAACTACTGGCTCCTCTCACGCTTCTCTTCAACTGCCGATTCCTCTCGCGCTTCCCTTCAACTGCCGGCTCCTCAGTCGCTTCTCTTCAACTACCGGCTCCTCTCGCGCTTCCCTTCAACTGCCAGCTCCTCTCGCGCTTCCCTTCATCTCCCTGCTCCTCTCGAACATCTCTTCAACTGCCTGCATCTCTTGTGCTTCCCTTCAACAACCGGCTCCTCTTGCGCATCCCTTCAACTGCCGGCGTCTTTCACAGTTCCCTTCAACTCCCGACTCCTCTCACATTTCCCTTTGACTCCCGAATCCTCTCGCGCTTCCCTTCAACTGCCGGCTCCTCTGGCACTTTCCTTCATCTCCCTGCTCCTCTCGCGTTGCCCTTCATCTCGCTGCTCCTCTCGCACTTCTCTTCGACTGCCTGCATTTCTCGTGCTTCCCTTCAACTACCGGCTCCTCTCGCGCTTCCCTTCAACTCCCGGCGTCTCTAGCGCTTCCCTTCAACTCCCGACTCCTCTCGCGCTTCTCTTCAACTGCCGGCTCCTCTCGCGTTTCCCTTAAACTCCCGACTGCTCTCGCGCTTCCCTTCAACTTCCGACTCCTCTCACACTTCACTTCAACTCCCGACTCCTCTCGCGCTTCCCTGCAACTGCCTGCTCCTCTGGCGCTTCTCTTCAACTGTGGGCACCTCTCGCCCTTGTCATCAACTGCCTGCTCCTCGCGCACTTTCCTTCATCTCCCTGCTCCTCTCGCGCTGCCCTTCATCTCCCTGCTCCTCTCGCACTTCTCTTCAACTGCCTGTGTCTCTCGTTCTTCTCTTCATCTGCCGCCTCCTCTCGCGCTTTCCTTCAACTGCCGGCATCTCTCACACTTCCCTTCAACTGCCTGCTCCTATGCGCTTCCCCTCAAATGTCGGCGTCTCTCGCGCTTCCCTTCAACTGCCAGCTCCTCTCGCTCTTCACTTCGACTGCCAGCTCTTCTGGTGCTTCCCTTCAACTGTCGGAGTCTCTCACACTTCCCTTCAACTCCCGACTGCTTTCGCGCTTCCCTTCAACTGCCAGCTCCTCTGGAGCTTCTCTTCAACTGCCGGGGTGTCTTGCGCTTCCCTTCATCTCCCTGCTCCTCTCGCGCTTCCCTTCAACTGCCGGCGCCTCTCGCGATTCCCTTCAACTCCCGACTCCTCTCGCGCTTCTCTACAATTGTTGGCTCCTCTCACGCTTTCCTTCAACTCCCGACTCCTCTCGCGCTTCCCTTCAACTACCAGCTCCTCTCGCTCTTCACTTCGACTGCCAGTTCTTCTGGCGCTTCCCTTCAACTGTCGGAGTCTCTCACACTTCCCTTCAACTCCCGACTGCTTTCGTGCTTCCCTTCAACTGCCAGCTCCTCTGGCGCTTCTCTTCAACTGCAGGCATGTCTTGCGCTGCCCTTCATCTCCCTGCTCCTCTCGTGCTTTCCTTCAACTGCCGGCATCTCTCACACTTCCCTTCAACTGCCGGCTCCTCTAGCTCTTCATCTCGACTGCCAGCTCTTCTCCCGCTTCCCTTCAACTGCCAGGTCCTCTCGCGCTTCCCTTCAATTGTCGGTGTCTCTCACACTTTTCTTCATCTGCCGGCTCTTCTGGCGCTTCTCTTCATCTGCCGGCTCCTCTCGCGCTTCTCTTCATCTGCCGGCTCCTCTCGCGCTTCCCTTCAACTGCCGGCTCCTCTCGCTCTTCACTTCGACTGCCAGCTCTTCTGGCGCTTCCCTTCAACTGCCGGCTCCTCTCGCGCTTCCCTTCATCTCCCTGCTCCTCTCGCGCTTCCCTTCATCTCCCTGCTCCTCTCGCGCTTCCCTTCATCTCCCTGCTCCTCTCGCACTTCTCTTCAACTGCCTGCATATCTCGTGCTTTCCTTCGACAACCGGCTCCTCTTGCGCATCCCTTCAACTGCCGGCGTCTCTCACAGTTCCTTTCAACTCCCGACTCCTCTCACACATCCCTTCAACTCCCGACTCATCTCGCACTTCCCTTCAACTGCCGGCTCCTCTGGCGCTTCTCTTCAACTGCGCGCATCTATTGCCCTTGTCTTCAACTGCCGGCTCCTCTCGCACTTTCCTTCATCTCCATGAAGCTCTTGCACTTTGCTTCAACTGCCTGTGTCTTTCATGCTTCCCTTCAACTACCGGCTCCTCTCACGCTTCCCTGCAACTGCCAGCTCTTCTGGCGCTTCCCTTCAACTGTCGGCGTGTCTCACACTTCCCTTCAACTCCCGACTCCTTTCGCACTTCTCTTCAACTGTTGGCGTCTCTCACGCTTCCCTTCAACTCCCGGCACCTGTCGCGCTTCTCTTCAACTCCCAGCTTCTCTCGCGCTTCTCTTCAACTGTCGTCGTCTCTCACGCTTCCCATCAACTCCCGACTCCTCTGGCGCTTCCCTTCAACTGCCGGCTACACTCGCTCTTCACTTCGACTGCCAGCTCTTCTCGCGCTTCCCTTCAACTGCCAGCTCCTCTCGTGCTTCTCCTCAACTGCCAGCTCTTCTCGCGCTTCCCTTCAACTATTGGCTCCTCTTGCGCTTCTCTTCAAATGCCGGCTCCTCTCGCGTTTCCCTTCAACTCCCGACTCCTCTCGCGCTTCCCTTCAACTGCCGGCTCCTCTGTCGCTTCTCTTCAACTACCGGCTCCTCTCGCGCTTCCCTTCAACTGCCAGCTCCTCTCGCGCTTCCCTTCAACTCCCGACTCCTCTAGCGCTTCTCCTCAACCGTCTGCGTCTCTCACTCTTCCGTTCAACTCCCGACTCCTCTCGCACTTCTCTTCAACTGTTGGCGTCTCTCACGCTTCCCTTCAACTCCCAACTCCTCTCGCACTTCCCTTCAAATGCCGGCTCCTCTGGCTATTCTCTTCAACTGCCGGCTCCTCTCGTGCCTCTCTTCAACTGCCGGCGTCTCTCGCGCTTCTCTTCAACTGCAGTCGTCTCTCACGCTTCCCTTCAACTGCCCGCATCTTTCACGCTTCCCTTCAACTGCCGGCTCCTCTCGTGCTTCCCTTCAACTGCCGGCTCCTCTCGTGCTTCCCTTCAACTGCCAGCTCCTCTCGCGCTTCCCTTCAACTCCAGACTCCTCTCGCGCTTCCCTTCAACTGCCCGCATCTTTCACGCTTCCCTTCAACTGCCGGCTCCTCTCGCGCTTCCCTTCATCTCCCTGCTCCTCTCGCGCTTCCCTTCATCTCCCTGCTCCTCTCGCACTTCTCTTCAACTGCCTGTGTCTCTCATTCTTCTCTTCATCTGCCGCCTCCTCTCGCGCTTTCATTCAACTGCCGGCATCACTCACACTTCCCTTCAACTGCCAGCTCTTCTCCCGCTTCCCTTCAACTACCAGATCCTCTCGCCCTTCCCTTCAACTACCGGCTCCTCTTGCGCTTCTCTTCAACTGCCGGCTCCTCTCGCATTTCCCTTCAACTCCTGACACCTCTCGCGCTTCCCTTCAACTGCTGGCTCCTCTGTCGCTTCTCTACAACTACCGGCTCCTCTCGCAATTCCCTTCACCTGCCGGTGACTCTCGCGCTTCCTTTCAACTGCCAGCTCCTCTCACGCTTCCCTTCAACTCCCAAACCCTCTCGCGCTTCTCTTCAACTGTCGGTGTCTCTCACGCTTCCCTTCAACTCCCAACTCCTCTCGCACTTCCCTTCAAATGCCGGCTCCTCTGGCTATTCTCTTCAACTGCCGGCTCCTCTCGTGCCTCTCTTCAACTGCCGGCGTCTCTCGCGCTTCTCTTCAACTGCAGTCGTCTCTCACGCTTCCCTTCAACTGCCCGCATCTTTCACGCTTCCCTTCAACTGCCGGCTCCTCTCGTGCTTCCCTTCAACTGCCGGCTCCTCTCGTGCTTCCCTTCAACTGCCAGCTCCTCTCGCGCTTCCCTTCAACTCCAGACTCCTCTCGCGCTTCCCTTCAACTGCCCGCATCTTTCACGCTTCCCTTCAACTGCCGGCTCCTCTCGCGCTTCCCTTCATCTCCCTGCTCCTCTCGCGCTTCCCTTCATCTCCCTGCTCCTCTCGCACTTCTCTTCAACTGCCTGTGTCTCTCATTCTTCTCTTCATCTGCCGCCTCCTCTCGCGCTTTCATTCAACTGCCGGCATCACTCACACTTCCCTTCAACTGCCAGCTCTTCTCCCGCTTCCCTTCAACTACCAGATCCTCTCGCCCTTCCCTTCAACTACCGTCTCCTCTTGCGCCTCTCTTCAACTGCCGGCTCCTCTCGCATTTCCCTTCAACTCCTGACACCTCTCGCGCTTCCCTTCAACTGCTGGCTCCTCTGTCGCTTCTCTACAACTACCGGCTCCTCTCGCAATTCCCTTCACCTGCCGGTGACTCTCGCGCTTCCTTTCAACTGCCAGCTCCTCTCACGCTTCCCTTCAACTCCCAAACCCTCTCGCGCTTCTCTTCAACTGTCGGTGTCTCTCGCTCTTCCCTTCAACTCCCGGCTTCTCTCGTGCTTCCCTTCAACTGCCGGCATCTCTCGCGCTTCCCTTCAACTGCCAGCTCCTCTCGCGCTTCACCTCCACTGTCGGTGTCTTTCACACATCTCTTCAACTGCCTGCATCTCTCGTTCTTCCCTTCAACTACTGGCTCCTCTCACGCTTATCTTCAACTGCCGGCTCCTATCGCGTTTCCCTTCAACTCCCGACTCCTCTCGCGCTTCCCTTCAACTGCCGGCTCCTCAGTCGCTTCTCTTCAACTACCGGCTCCTCTCGCGCTTCCCTTCAACTGCCAGCTCCTCTCGCACTTCCCTTCATCTCCCTGCTCCTCTCGAACATCTCTTCAACTGCCTGCATCTCTCGTGCTTCCCTTCAACAACCGGCTCCTCTTGCGCATCCCTTCAACTGCCGGCGTCTTTCACAGTTCCCTTCAACTCCCGACTCCTCTCACATTTCCCTTTGACTCCCGAATCCTCTCGCGCTTCCCTTCAACTGCCGGCTCCTCTGGCACTTCTCTTCAACTGCGGGCATCTCTCGCCCTTGTCTTCAACTGCCGGCTCCTCTCGCACTTTCCTTCATCTCCCTGCTCCTCTCGCGCTGCCCTTCATCTCCCTGCTCCTCTCGCACTTCTCTTCGACTGCCTGCATCTCTCGTGCTTCCCTTCAACTACCGGCTCCTCTCGCGCTTCCCTTCAACACCTGGCGTCTCTCACGCTTCCCTTCAACTCCCGACTCCTCTCGCGCTTCCCTTCAACTGCCGGCGCCTCTGGCGCTTCTCTTCAACTCCCGACTGCTCTCGCGCTTCCCTTCAACTTCCGACTCCTCTCACACTTCCCTTCAACTCCCGACTCCTCTCGTGCTTCCCTTCAACTGCCTGCTCCTCTGGTGCTTCTCTTCAACTGTGGGCACCTCTCGCCCTTGTCATCAACTGCCTGCTCCTCTCACACTTTCCTTTATCTCCCTGCTCCTCTCGCGCTGCCCTTCATCTCCCTGCTCCTCTCGCACTTCTCTTCAACTGCCTGTGTCTCTCGTTCTTCTCTTCATCTGCCGCCTCCTCTCGCGCTTTCCTTCAACTGCCGGCATCTCTCACACTTCCCTTCAACTGCCGGCTCCTCTAGCTCTTCACCTCGACTGCCAGCTCTTCTCCCGCTTCCCTTCAACTACCAGATCCTCTCGCGCTTCTCTTCAACTGCCAGCTCTTCTCGCGCTTCCCTTCAACTCCTGACACCTCTTGCGCTTTCCTTCAACTGCCGGCTCCTCTGTCGCTTCTCTACAACTTCCGGCTCCTCTCGCACTTGCCTTCACCTGCCGGTGACTCTCGCGCTTCCTTTCAACTGCCAGCTCCTCTCACACTTCCCTTCAACTCCCAAATCCTCTCGCGCTTCTCTTCAACTGTCGGAGTCTCTCGCTCTTCCCTTCAACTCCCGGCTTCTCTCGTGCTTCCCTTCAACTGCCGGCATCTCTCGCGCTTCCCTTCAACTGCCGGCTCCTCTCGCTCTTCACTTCAACTGCTGGCTCCTCTCGCACATCTCTTCAACTGCCTGCATCTCTCGTTCTTCCCTTCAACTACTGGCTCCTCTCACGCTTATCTTCAACTGCCGGCTCCTATCGCGTTTCCCTTCAACTCCCGACTCCTCTCGCGCTTCCCTTCAACTGCCGGCTCCTCAGTCGCTTCTCTTCAACTACCGGCTCCTCTCGCGCTTCCCTTCAACTGCCAGCTCCTCTCGCGCTTCCCTTCATCTCCCTGCTCCTCTCGAACATCTCTTCAACTGCCTGCATCTCTCGTGCTTCCCTTCAACAACCGGCTCCTCTTGCGCATCCCTTCAACTGCCGGCATCTTTCACAGTTCCCTTCAACTCCCGACTCCTCTCACATTTCCCTTTGACTCCCGAATCCTCTCGCGCTTCCCTTCAACTGCCGGTGACTCTCGCGCTTCCCTTCAACTCCCAAATCCTCTCGCGCTTCTCTTCAACTGTCGGAGTCTCTCGCTCTTCCCTTCATCTCCCGGCTTCTCTCGTGCTTCCCTTCAATGGCCGGCATCTCTCACGTGTCCCTTCAACTGCCAGCTCCTCTCACGCTTCACCTCCACTGTCGGTGTCTTTCACACTTCCCTTCAACTGCCGGTTCCTCTAGCTTTTCACTACAACTGCTGGCTCCTCTCGCACATCTCTTCAACTGCCTGCATCTCTCGTTCTTCCCTTCAACTACTGGCTCCTCTCGCGCTTCCCTTCAACTGCCAGCTCCTCTCGCGCTTCCCTTCAACGCCCGACTGCTCTCGCGCTTCTCTTCAATTGTCAGCGTCTTTCGCGCTTCCCTTCAACGCCCGGCTTCTCTCGCACTTCCCTTCAACTGCCGGCTTCTCTCGCTCTTCATTTTGACTGCCAGCTCTTCTGGCGCTTCCCTTCAACTGTCGGAGCCTCTCACATGTCCCTTCAACTCCCGACTCCTCTCGCGCTTCCCTTCTACTGCCGGCTCCTCTGGCGCTTCTCTTCAACTGCCAGCATCTCTCGCGCTTATCTTCAACTGCCAGCTCCTCTCGCGCTTCCCTTCAACTGCCGGCACCTCTCGCACTTCCCTTCAACTGCCGGCTCCTCTGGAGCTTCTCATCAACTGCCGGCGTGTCTCGCGCTTCCCTTCATCTCCCTGCTCGTCTCGCGCTTCCCTTCAACTGCCGGCGCCTCTCGCGATTCCCTTCAACTCCCGACTCCTCTCGCGCTTCTCTACAATTGTCGACTCCTCTCATGCTTTCCTTCAACTCCCGACTCCTCTCGCGCTTCCCTTCAACTGCCGGCATCTCTCGCGCTTCCCTTCAACTGCCAGCTCCTCTCGCGCTTCCCTTCAATTGTCGGTGTCTCTCACACTTTTCTTCATCTGCCAGCTCTTCTGGCGCTTCTCTTCATCTGCCAGCTCCTCTCGCGCTTCCCTTCAACTGCCGGCTCCTCTCGCTCTTCACTTCGACTGCCAGCTCTTCTGGCGCTTCCCTTCAACTGCCGGCTCCTCTCACGCTTCCCTTCATCTCCCTGCTCCTCTCGCGCTTCCCTTCATCTCCCTGCTCCTCTCGCACTTCTCTTCAACTGCCTGCATATCTCGTGCTTTCCTTCAACAACCGGCTCCTCTTGCGCATCCCTTCAACTGCCGGCATCTCTCACAGTTCCTTTCAACTCCCGACTCCTCTCACACATCCCTTCAACTCCCGACTCATCTCGTACTTCCCTTCCACTGCCGGCTCCTCTGGCGCTTCTCTTCAACTGCGCGCATCTATCGCCCTTGTCTTCAACTGCCGGCTCCTCTCGCACTTTCCTTCATCTCCATGAACCTCTCGCACTTCGCTTCAACTGCCTGCGTCTCTCATGCTTCCCTTCAACTACCGGCTCCTCTCACGCTTCCCTGCAACTGCCAGCTCTTCTGGCGCTTCCCTTCAACTGTCGGCGTGTCTCACACTTCCCTTCAACTCCCGACTCCTTTCGCACTTCTCTTCAACTGTTGGCGTCTCTCACGCTTCCCTTCAACTCCCGGCACCTCTCGCGCTTCCCTTCAACTGCCGGCTCCTCTCGCGCTTCCCTTCAACTCCCGACTCCTCTCGCGCTTCCCTTCAACTGCCGGCGTCTCTCGCACTTCTCTTCATCTGCCGGCTCCTCTAGCGCATCCCTTCAACTGCCGGCGTCTTTCACAGTTCCCTTCAACTGCCGACTCCTCTCACATTTCGCTCTGACTCCCGAATCCTCTCGCGCTTCCCTTCAACTGTCGGCTCCTCTGGCACTTCTCTTCAACTGCAGGCATCTCTCGCCCTTGTCTTCAACTGCCGGCTCCTCTCGCACTTTCCTTCATCTCCCTGCTCCTCTCGCGCTGCCCTTCATCTCCCGGCTCCTCTCGCACTTCTCTTCGACTGCCTGCATCCCTCGTGCTTCCCTTCAACTACCGGCTCCTCTCGCGCTTCCCTTCAACTCCCGGCGTCTCTCGCGCTTCCCTTCAACTCCCGACTCCTCTCGCGCTTCCCTTCAACTGCCGGCGCCTCTGGCGCTTCTCTTCAACTGCCGGCTCCTCTCGCGTTTCCCTTCAACTCCCGACTGCTCTCGCGCTTCCCTTCAACTTCCGACTCCTCTCACACTTCCCTTCAACTCCCGACTCCTCTCGTGCTTCCCTGCAACTGCCTGCTCCTCTGGCGCTTCTCTTCAACTGTGGGCACCTCTCGCCCTTGTCATCAACTGCCTGCTCCTCTTGCACTTCCCTTCATCTCTCTGCTCCTCTCGCGCTGCCCTTCATCTCCCTGCTCCTCTCGCACTTCTCTTCAACTGCCTGTGTCTCTCGTTCTTCTCTTCATCTGCCGCCTCCTCTCGCGCTTCCCTTCAACTGCCAGCTTCTCTCGCGCTTCCCTTCAACGCCCGACTGCTCTCGCGCTTCTCTTCAATTATCGGCGTCTTTCGCGCTTCCCTTCAACGCCCGGCTTCTCTCGCACTTCCCTTCAACTGCCGGCATCTCTCATGCGTCCCTTCAACTGCTGGCTTCTCTCGCTCTTCACTTCGACTGCCAGCTCTTCTGGCGCTTCCCTTCAACTGTCGGCGTCTCTCACACTCCCCTTCAACTCCCGACTCCTCGCGCGCTTCCCTTCAACTTCCGGCTCCTCTGGCACTTCTCTTCAACTGTTGGCGTCTCTCACGCTTCCCTTCAACTCCCAGCTCCTCTCGCGCTTCCCTTCAACTGCTGGCTCCTCTCGCGCTTCCCTTCAACTGCTGGCTTCTCTCGTGCTTCCCTTCAACGGCCGGCATCTCTCATGCGTCCCTTCAACTGCCAGCTTCTCTTGCTCTTCACTTCAACTGCCAGCTCTTCTCATGCTTCCCTTCAACTGCCGGCGTCTCTCGTGCTTCCCTTCAACTACCAGCTCCTCTCGCGCTTCCCTTCGAATGCCGGCGTCTCTCGCACTTCTCTTCATCTGCCGGCTCCTCTGGCGCTTCTCTTCAGTTGCCGGCTCCTCTCGCGCTTCTCTTCAACTGCCAGCTCCTCTCATTCTTCACTTCAACTGCCAGCTCCACTCACTCTTCACTTCAACTGCCAGTTCTTCTCGCGCTTCCCTTCAACTACCAGCGTCTCTCGCTCTTCCCTTCAACTCCCGGCTTCTCTCGCGCTTTCTTCAACTCCCGGCTTTTCTCGCGCTTCTCTTCAACTCCCAGCTTCTCTCGCGCATCTCTTCAACTGTCGGCGTCTCTCACGCTTCCCTTCAACTCCCGACTCCTCTGGCGCTTCCCTTCAACTGCCAGCTACTCTCGCTCTTCACTTCGACTGCCAGCTCTTCTCGCACTTCCCTTCAACTGCCAGCTCCTCTCGCGCTTCTCCTCAACTGCCAGCTCTTCTCGCGCTTCCTGTCAACTGCTGGCTCCTCTTGTGCTTCTCTTCAACTGCCAGCTCCTCTCGCATTTCCCTTCAACTCCCGACTCCTCTGGCGCTTCCCTTCAACTGCCGGCTAAACTCGCTCATGCTTCGACTGCCAGCTCTTCTCGCACTTCCCTTCAACTGCCAGCTCCTCTCGCGCTTCTCAACTGCCAGCTCTTCTCGCGCTTCCCTTCAACTGCTGGCTCCTCTTGTGCTTCTCTTCAACTGCCGGCTCCTCTCGCATTTCCCTTCAACTCCCGACTCCTCTCGCGCTTCCCTTCAACTGTCGGCTCCTCTCGCTCTTCACTTCGACTGCCAGCTCTTCTGGCACTTCCCTTCAACTGTCGGCGTCTCTCACACTTCCCTTCAACTCCCGACTCCTCTCGCACTTCCCTTCACCTGCCGGTGACTCTCGCACTTCCTTTCAACTGCCAGCTCCTCTCACACTTCCCTTCAACTCCCAAATCCTCTCGCGCTTCTCTTCAACTGTCGGAGTCTCTCGCTCTTCCCTTCAACTCCCGGCTTCTCTCGTGCTTCCCTTCAACTGCCGGCATCTCAGGCGCTTCCCTTCAACTGCCGGCTCCTCTCGCTCTTCACTTCAACTGCTGGCTCCTCTCGCACATCTCTTCAACTGCCTGCATCTCTCGTTCTTCCCTTCAACTACTGGCTCCTCTCACGCTTATCTTCAACTGCCGGCTCCTATCGCGTTTCCCTTCAACTCCCGACTCCTCTCGCGCTTCCCTTCAACTGCCGGCTCCTCACTCGCTTCACTTCAACTACCGGCTCCTCTCGCGCTTCCCTTCAACTGCCAGCTCCTCTCGCGCTTCCCTTCATCTCCCTGCTCCTCTCGAACATCTCTTCAACTGCCTGCATCGCTCGTGCTTCCCTTCAACAACCGGCTCCTCTTGCGCATCCCTTCAACTGCCGGCATCTTTCACAGTTCCCTTCAACTCCCGACTCCTCTCACATTTCCCTTTGACTCCCGAATCCTCTCGCGCTTCCCTTCAACTGCCGGTGACTCTCGCGCTTCCCTTCAACTCCCAAATCCTCTCGCGCTTCTCTTCAACTGTCGGAGTCTCTCGCTCTTCCCTTCATCTCCCGGCTTCTCTCGTGCTTCCCTTCAATGGCCGGCATCTCTCACGTGTCCCTTCAACTGCCAGCTCCTCTCACGCTTCACCTCCACTGTTGGTGTCTTTCACACTTCCCTTCAACTGCCGGTTCCTCTAGCTCTTCACTTCAACTGCTGGCTCCTCTCGCACATCTCTTCAACTGCCTGCATCTCTCGTTCTTCCCTTCAACTACTGGCTCCTCTCGCGCTTCCCTTCAACTGCCAGCTCCTCTCGCGCTTCCCTTCAACGCCCGACTGCTCTCGCGCTTCTCTTCAATTGTCAGCGTCTTTCGCGCTTCCCTTCAACGCCCGGCTTCTCTCGCACTTCCCTTCAACTGCCGGCTTCTCTCGCTCTTCATTTTGACTGCCAGCTCTTCTGGCGCTTCCCTTCAACTGTCGGAGCCTCTCACATGTCCCTTCAACTCCCGACTCCTCTCGCGCTTCCCTTCTACTGCCGGCTCCTCTGGCGCTTCTCTTCAACTGCCAGCATCTCTCGCGCTTATCTTCAACTGCCAGCTCCTCTCGCGCTTCCCTTCAACTGCCGGCACCTCTCGCACTTCCCTTCAACTGCCGGCTCCTCTGGAGCTTCTCATCAACTGCCGGCGTGTCTCGCGCTTCCCTTCATCTCCCTGCTCGTCTCGCGCTTCCCTTCAACTGCCGGCACCTCTCGCGATTCCCTTCAACTCCCGACTCCTCTCGCGCTTCTCTACAATTGTCGACTCCTCTCATGCTTTCCTTCAACTCCCGACTCCTCTCGCGCTTCCCTTCAACTGCCGGCTGCTCTCGCGCTTCCCTTCAACTGCCAGCTCCTCTCGCGCTTCCCTTCAATTGTCGGTGTCTCTCACACTTTTCTTCATCTGCCAGCTCTTCTGGCGCTTCTCTTCATCTGCCAGCTCCTCTCGCGCTTCCCTTCAACTGCCGGCTCCTCTCGCTCTTCACTTCGACTGCCAGCTCTTCTGGCGCTTCCCTTCAACTGCCGGCTCCTCTCGCGCTTCCCTTCAACTGCCGGCACCTCTCGGTCTTCACTTCGACTGCCAGCTCTTCTCGCGCTTCCCTTCAACTGCTGGCTCCTCTTGTGCTTCTCTTCAACTGTCGGCTCCTCTCGCTCTTCACTTCGACTGCCAGCTCTTCTGGCACTTCCCTTCAACTGTCGGCGTCTCTCACACTTCCCTTCAACTCCCGACTCCTCTCGCACTTCCCTTCACCTGCCGGTGACTCTCGCACTTCCTTTCAACTGCCAGCTCCTCTCACACTTCCCTTCAACTCCCAAATCCTCTCGCGCTTCTCTTCAACTGTCGGAGTCTCTCGCTCTTCCCTTCAACTCCCGGCTTCTCTCGTGCTTCCCTTCAACTGCCGGCATCTCTCGCGCTTCCCTTCAACTGCCGGCTCCTCTCGCTCTTCACTTCAACTGCTGGCTCCTCTCGCACATCTCTTCAACTGCCTGCATCTCTCGTTCTTCCCTTCAACTACTGGCTCCTCTCACGCTTATCTTCAACTGCCGGCTCCTATCGCGTTTCCCTTCAACTCCCGACTCCTCTCGCGCTTCCCTTCAACTGCCGGCTCCTCAGTCGCTTCTCTTCAACTACCGGCTCCTCTCGCGCTTCCCTTCAACTGCCAGCTCCTCTCGCGCTTCCCTTCATCTCCCTGCTCCTCTCGAACATCTCTTCAACTGCCTGCATCGCTCGTGCTTCCCTTCAACAACCGGCTCCTCTTGCGCATCCCTTCAACTGCCGGCATCTTTCACAGTTCCCTTCAACTCCCGACTCCTCTCACATTTCCCTTTGACTCCCGAATCCTCTCGCGCTTCCCTTCAACTGCCGGTGACTCTCGCGCTTCCCTTCAACTCCCAAATCCTCTCGCGCTTCTCTTCAACTGTCGGAGTCTCTCGCTCTTCCCTTCATCTCCCGGCTTCTCTCGTGCTTCCCTTCAATGGCCGGCATCTCTCACGTGTCCCTTCAACTGCCAGCTCCTCTCACGCTTCACCTCCACTGTCGGTGTCTTTCACACTTCCCTTCAACTGCCGGTTCCTCTAGCTCTTCACTTCAACTGCTGGCTCCTCTCGCACATCTCTTCAACTGCCTGCATCTCTCGTTCTTCCCTTCAACTACTGGCTCCTCTCGCGCTTCCCTTCAACTGCCAGCTCCTCTCGCGCTTCCCTTCAACGCCCGACTGCTCTCGCGCTTCTCTTCAATTGTCAGCGTCTTTCGCGCTTCCCTTCAACGCCCGGCTTCTCTCGCACTTCCCTTCAACTGCCGGCTTCTCTCGCTCTTCATTTTGACTGCCAGCTCTTCTGGCGCTTCCCTTCAACTGTCGGAGCCTCTCACATGTCCCTTCAACTCCCGACTCCTCTCGCGCTTCCCTTCTACTGCCGGCTCCTCTGGCGCTTCTCTTCAACTGCCAGCATCTCTCGCGCTTATCTTCAACTGCCAGCTCCTCTCGCGCTTCCCTTCAACTGCCGGCACTTCTCGTACTTCCCTTCAACTGCCGGCTCCTCTGGAGCTTCTCATCAACTGCCGGCGTGTCTCGCGCTTCCCTTCATCTCCCTGCTCGTCTCGCGCTTCCCTTCAACTGCCGGCGCCTCTCGCGATTCCCTTCAACTCCCGACTCCTCTCGCGCTTCTCTACAATTGTCGACTCCTCTCATGCTTTCCTTCAACTCCCGACTCCTCTCGCGCTTCCCTTCAACTGCCGGCTGCTCTCGCGCTTCCCTTCAACTGCCAGCTCCTCTCGCGCTTCCCTTCAATTGTCGGTGTCTCTCACACTTTTCTTCATCTGCCAGCTCTTCTGGCGCTTCTCTTCATCTGCCAGCTCCTCTCGCGCTTCCCTTCAACTGCCGGCTCCTCTCGCTCTTCACTTCGACTGCCAGCTCTTCTGGCGCTTCCCTTCAACTGCCGGCTCCTCTCACGCTTCCCTTCATCTCCCTGCTCCTCTCGCGCTTCCCTTCATCTCCCTGCTCCTCTCGCACTTCTCTTCAACTGCCTGCATATCTCGTGCTTTCCTTCAACAACCGGCTCCTCTTGCGCATCCCTTCAACTGCCGGCATCTCTCACAGTTCCTTTCAACTCCCGACTCCTCTCACACATCCCTTCAACTCCCGACTCATCTCGTACTTCCCTTCCACTGCCGGCTCCTCTGGCGCTTCTCTTCAACTGCGCGCATCTATCGCCCTTGTCTTCAACTGCCGGCTCCTCTCGCACTTTCCTTCATCTCCATGAACCTCTCGCACTTCGCTTCAACTGCCTGCGTCTCTCATGCTTCCCTTCAACTACCGGCTCCTCTCACGCTTCCCTGCAACTGCCAGCTCTTCTGGCGCTTCCCTTCAACTGTCGGCGTGTCTCACACTTCCCTTCAACTCCCGACTCCTTTCGCACTTCTCTTCAACTGTTGGCGTCTCTCACGCTTCCCTTCAACTCCCGGCACCTCTCGCGCTTCCCTTCAACTGCCGGCTCCTCTCGCGCTTCCCTTCAACTCCCGACTCCTCTCGCGCTTCCCTTCAACTGCCGGCGTCTCTCGCACTTCTCTTCATCTGCCGGCTCCTCTAGCGCATCCCTTCAACTGCCGGCGTCTTTCACAGTTCCCTTCAACTGCCGACTCCTCTCACATTTCGCTTTGACTCCCGAATCCTCTCGCGCTTCCCTTCAACTGTCGGCTCCTCTGGCACTTCTCTTCAACTGCGGGCATCTCTCGCCCTTGTCTTCAACTGCCGGCTCCTCTCGCACTTTCCTTCATCTCCCTGCTCCTCTCGCGCTGCCCTTCATCTCCCGGCTCCTCTCGCACTTCTCTTCGACTGCCTGCATCCCTCGTGCTTCCCTTCAACTACCGGCTCCTCTCGCGCTTCCCTTCAACTCCCGGCGTCTCTCGCGCTTCCCTTCAACTCCCGACTCCTCTCGCGCTTCCCTTCAACTGCCGGCGCCTCTGGCGCTTCTCTTCAACTGCCGGCTCCTCTCGCGTTTCCCTTCAACTCCCGACTGCTCTCGCGCTTCCCTTCAACTTCCGACTCCTCTCACACTTCCCTTCAACTCCCGACTCCTCTCGTGCTTCCCTGCAACTGCCTGCTCCTCTGGCGCTTCTCTTCAACTGTGGGCACCTCTCGCCCTTGTCATCAACTGCCTGCTCCTCTTGCACTTCCCTTCATCTCTCTGCTCCTCTCGCGCTGCCCTTCATCTCCCTGCTCCTCTCGCACTTCTCTTCAACTGCCTGTGTCTCTCGTTCTTCTCTTCATCTGCCGCCTCCTCTCGCGCTTCCCTTCAACTGCCAGCTTCTCTCGCGCTTCCCTTCAACGCCCGACTGCTCTCGCGCTTCTCTTCAATTATCGGCGTCTTTCGCGCTTCCCTTCAACGCCCGGCTTCTCTCGCACTTCCCTTCAACTGCCGGCATCTCTCATGCGTCCCTTCAACTGCTGGCTTCTCTCGCTCTTCACTTCGACTGCCAGCTCTTCTGGCGCTTCCCTTCAACTGACGGCGTCTCTCACGCTCCCCTTCAACTCCCGACTCCTCGCGCGCTTCCCTTCAACTTCCGGCTCCTCTGGCACTTCTCTTCAACTGTTGGCGTCTCTCACGCTTCCCTTCAACTCCCAGCTCCTCTCGCGCTTCCCTTCAACTGCTGGCTCCTCTCGCGCTTCCCTTCAACTGCTGGCTTCTCTCGTGCTTCCCTTCAACGGCCGGCATCTCTCATGCGTCCCTTCAACTGCCAGCTTCTCTTGCTCTTCACTTCAACTGCCAGCTCTTCTCATGCTTCCCTTCAACTGCCGGCGTCTCTCGTGCTTCGCTTCAACTACCAGCTCCTCTCGCGCTTCCCTTCGAATGCCGGCGTCTCTCGCACTTCTCTTCATCTGCCGGCTCCTCTGGCGCTTCTCTTCAGTTGCCGGCTCCTCTCGCGCTTCTCTTCAACTGCCAGCTCCTCTCATTCTTCACTTCAACTGCCAGCTCCACTCACTCTTCACTTCAACTGCCAGTTCTTCTCGCGCTTCCCTTCAACTACCAGCGTCTCTCGCTCTTCCCTTCAACTCCCGGCTTCTCTCGCGCTTTCTTCAACTCCCGGCTTTTCTCGCGCTTCTCTTCGACTCCCAGCTTCTCTCGCGCATCTCTTCAACTGTCGGCGTCTCTCACGCTTCCCTTCAACTCCCGACTCCTCTGGCGCTTCCCTTCAACTGCCAGCTACTCTCGCTCTTCACTTCGACTGCCAGCTCTTCTCGCACTTCCCTTCAACTGCCAGCTCCTCTCGCGCTTCTCCTCAACTGCCAGCTCTTCTCGCGCTTCCCGTCAACTGCTGGCTCCTCTTGTGCTTCTCTTCAACTGCCAGCTCCTCTCGCATTTCCCTTCAACTCCCGACTCCTCTGGCGCTTCCCTTCAACTGCCGGCTAAACTCGCTCATGCTTCGACTGCCAGCTCTTCTCGCACTTCCCTTCAACTGCCAGCTCCTCTCGTGCTTCTCAACTGCCAGCTCTTCTCGCGCTTCCCTTCAACTGCTGGCTCCTCTTGTGCTTCTCTTCAACTGCCGGCTCCTCTCGCATTTCCCTTCAACTCCCGACTCCTCTCGCGCTTCCCTACAACTGTCGGCTCCTCTCGCTCTTCACTTCGACTGCCAGCTCTTCTGGCACTTCCCTTCAACTGTCGGCGTCTCTCACACTTCCCTTCAACTCCCGACTCCTCTCGCACTTCCCTTCACCTGCCGGTGACTCTCGCACTTCCTTTCAACTGCCAGCTCCTCTCACACTTCCCTTCAACTCCCAAATCCTCTCGCGCTTCTCTTCAACTGTCGGAGTCTCTCGCTCTTCCCTTCAACTCCCGGCTTCTCTCGTGCTTCCCTTCAACTGCCGGCATCTCTCGCGCTTCCCTTCAACTGCCGGCTCCTCTCGCTCTTCACTTCAACTGCTGGCTCCTCTCGCACATCTCTTCAACTGCCTGCATCTCTCGTTCTTCCCTTCAACTACTGGCTCCTCTCACGCTTATCTTCAACTGCCGGCTCCTATCGCGTTTCCCTTCAACTCCCGACTCCTCTCGCGCTTCCCTTCAACTGCCGGCTCCTCAGTCGCTTCTCTTCAACTACCGGCTCCTCTCGCGCTTCCCTTCAACTGCCAGCTCCTCTCGCGCTTCCCTTCATCTCCCTGCTCCTCTCGAACATCTCTTCAACTGCCTGCATCGCTCGTGCTTCCCTTCAACAACCGGCTCCTCTTGCGCATCCCTTCAACTGCCGGCATCTTTCACAGTTCCCTTCAACTCCCGACTCCTCTCACATTTCCCTTTGACTCCCGAATCCTCTCGCGCTTCCCTTCAACTGCCGGTGACTCTCGCGCTTCCCTTCAACTCCCAAATCCTCTCGCACTTCTCTTCAACTGTCGGAGTCTCTCGCTCTTCCCTTCATCTCCCGGCTTCTCTCGTGCTTCCCTTCAATGGCCGGCATCTCTCACGTGTCCCTTCAACTGCCAGCTCCTCTCACGCTTCACCTCCACTGTTGGTGTCTTTCACACTTCCCTTCAACTGCCGGTTCCTCTAGCTCTTCACTTCAACTGCTGGCTCCTCTCGCACATCTCTTCAACTGCCTGCATCTCTCGTTCTTCCCTTCAACTACTGGCTCCTCTCGCGCTTCCCTTCAACTGCCAGCTCCTCTCGCGCTTCCCTTCAACGCCCGACTGCTCTCGCGCTTCTCTTCAATTGTCAGCGTCTTTCGCGCTTCCCTTCAACGCCCGGCTTCTCTCGCACTTCCCTTCAACTGCCGGCTTCTCTCGCTCTTCATTTTGACTGCCAGCTCTTCTGGCGCTTCCCTTCAACTGTCGGAGCCTCTCACATGTCCCTTCAACTCCCGACTCCTCTCGCGCTTCCCTTCTACTGCCGGCTCCTCTGGCGCTTCTCTTCAACTGCCAGCATCTCTCGCGCTTATCTTCAACTGCCAGCTCCTCTCGCGCTTCCCTTCAACTGCCGGCACCTCTCGCACTTCCCTTCAACTGCCGGCTCCTCTGGAGCTTCTCATCAACTGCCGGCGTGTCTCGCGCTTCCCTTCATCTCCCTGCTCGTCTCGCGCTTCCCTTCAACTGCCGGCGCCTCTCGCGATTCCCTTCAACTCCCGACTCCTCTCGCGCTTCTCTACAATTGTCGACTCCTCTCATGCTTTCCTTCAACTCCCGACTCCTCTCGCGCTTCCCTTCAACTGCCGGCGTCTCTCGCGCTTCCCTTCAACTGCCAGCTCCTCTCGCGCTTCCCTTCAATTGTCGGTGTCTCTCACACTTTTCTTCATCTGCCAGCTCTTCTGGCGCTTCTCTTCATCTGCCAGCTCCTCTCGCGCTTCCCTTCAACTGCCGGCTCCTCTCGCTCTTCACTTCGACTGCCAGCTCTTCTGGCGCTTCCCTTCAACTGCCGGATCCTCTCGCGCTTCCCTTCAACTGCCGGCTCCTCTCGCTCTTCACTTCGACTGCCAGCTCTTCTCGCGCTTCCCTTCAACTGCTGGCTCCTCTTGTGCTTCTCTTCAACTGTCGGCTCCTCTCGCTCTTCACTTCGACTGCCAGCTCTTCTGGCACTTCCCTTCAACTGTCGGCGTCTCTCACACTTCCCTTCAACTCCCGACTCCTCTCGCACTTCCCTTCACCTGCCGGTGACTCTCGCACTTCCTTTCAACTGCCAGCTCCTCTCACACTTCCCTTCAACTCCCAAATCCTCTCGCGCTTCTCTTCAACTGTCGGAGTCTCTCGCTCTTCCCTTCAACTCCCGGCTTCTCTCGTGCTTCCCTTCAACTGCCGGCATCTCTCGCGCTTCCCTTCAACTGCCGGCTCCTCTCGCTCTTCACTTCAACTGCTGGCTCCTCTCGCACATCTCTTCAACTGCCTGCATCTCTCGTTCTTCCCTTCAACTACTGGCTCCTCTCACGCTTATCTTCAACTGCCGGCTCCTATCGCGTTTCCCTTCAACTCCCGACTCCTCTCGCGCTTCCCTTCAACTGCCGGCTCCTCAGTCGCTTCTCTTCAACTACCGGCTCCTCTCGCGCTTCCCTTCAACTGCCAGCTCCTCTCGCGCTTCCCTTCATCTCCCTGCTCCTCTCGAACATCTCTTCAACTGCCTGCATCTCTCGTGCTTCCCTTCAACAACCGGCTCCTCTTGCGCATCCCTTCAACTGCCGGCATCTTTCACAGTTCCCTTCAACTCCCGACTCCTCTCACATTTCCCTTTGACTCCCGAATCCTCTCGCGCTTCCCTTCAACTGCCGGTGACTCTCGCGCTTCCCTTCAACTCCCAAATCCTCTCGCGTTCTCTTCAACTGTCGGAGTCTCTCGCTCTTCCCTTCATCTCCCGGCTTCTCTCGTGCTTCCCTTCAATGGCCGGCATCTCTCACGTGTCCCTTCAACTGCCAGCTCCTCTCACGCTTCACCTCCACTGTCGGTGTCTTTCACACTTCCCTTCAACTGCCGGTTCCTCTAGCTCTTCACTTCAACTGCTGGCTCCTCTCGCACATCTCTTCAACTGCCTGCATCTCTCGTTCTTCCCTTCAACTACTGGCTCCTCTCGCGCTTCCCTTCAACTGCCAGCTCCTCTCGCGCTTCCCTTCAACGCCCGACTGCTCTCGCGCTTCTCTTCAATTGTCAGCGTCTTTCGCGCTTCCCTTCAACGCCCGGCTTCTCTCGCACTTCCCTTCAACTGCCGGCTTCTCTCGCTCTTCATTTTGACTGCCAGCTCTTCTGGCGCTTCCCTTCAACTGTCGGAGCCTCTCACATGTCCCTTCAACTCCCGACTCCTCTCGCGCTTCCCTTCTACTGCCGGCTCCTCTGGCGCTTCTCTTCAACTGCCAGCATCTCTCGCGCTTATCTTCAACTGCCAGCTCCTCTCGCGCTTCCCTTCAACTGCCGGCACTTCTCGTACTTCCCTTCAACTGCCGGCTCCTCTGGAGCTTCTCATCAACTGCCGGCGTGTCTCGCGCTTCCCTTCATCTCCCTGCTCGTCTCGCGCTTCCCTTCAACTGCCGGCGCCTCTCGCGATTCCCTTCAACTCCCGACTCCTCTCGCGCTTCTCTACAATTGTCGACTCCTCTCATGCTTTCCTTCAACTCCCGACTCCTCTCGCGCTTCCCTTCAACTGCCGGCTGCTCTCGCGCTTCCCTTCAACTGCCAGCTCCTCTCGCGCTTCCCTTCAATTGTCGGTGTCTCTCACACTTTTCTTCATCTGCCAGCTCTTCTGGCGCTTCTCTTCATCTGCCAGCTCCTCTCGCGCTTCCCTTCAACTGCCGGCTCCTCTCGCTCTTCACTTCGACTGCCAGCTCTTCTGGCGCTTCCCTTCAACTGCCGGCTCCTCTCACGCTTCCCTTCATCTCCCTGCTCCTCTCGCGCTTCCCTTCATCTCCCTGCTCCTCTCGCACTTCTCTTCAACTGCCTGCATATCTCGTGCTTTCCTTCAACAACCGGCTCCTCTTGCGCATCCCTTCAACTGCCGGCATCTCTCACAGTTCCTTTCAACTCCCGACTCCTCTCACACATCCCTTCAACTCCCGACTCATCTCGTACTTCCCTTCCACTGCCGGCTCCTCTGGCGCTTCTCTTCAACTGCGCGCATCTATCGCCCTTGTCTTCAACTGCCGGCTCCTCTCGCACTTTCCTTCATCTCCATGAACCTCTCACACTTCGCTTCAACTGCCTGCGTCTCTCATGCTTCCCTTCAACTACCGGCTCCTCTCATGCTTCCCTGCAACTGCCAGCTCTTCTGGCACTTCCCTTCAACTGTCGGCGTGTCTCACACTTCCCTTCAACTCCCGACTCCTTTCGCACTTCTCTTCAACTGTTGGCGTCTCTCACGCTTCCCTTCAATTCCCGGCACCTCTCGCGCTTCCCTTCAACTGCCGGCTCCTCTCGCGCTTCCCTTCAACTCCCGACTCCTCTCGCGCTTCCCTTCAACTGCCGGCGTCTCTCGCACTTCTCTTCATCTGCCGGCTCCTCTAGCGCATCCCTTCAACTGCTGGCGTCTTTCACAGTTCCCTTCAACTGCCGACTCCTCTCACATTTCGCTTTGACTCCTGAATCCTCTCGCGCTTCCCTTCAACTGTCGGCTCCTCTGGCACTTCTCTTCAACTGCGGGCATCTCTCGCCCTTGTCTTCAACTGCCGGCTCCTCTCGCACTTTCCTTCATCTCCCTGCTCCTCTCGCGCTGCCCTTCATCTCCCGGCTCCTCTCGCACTTCTCTTCGACTGCCTGCATCCCTCGTGCTTCCCTTCAACTACCGGCTCCTCTCGCGCTTCCCTTCAACTCCCGGCGTCTCTCGCGCTTCCCTTCAACTCCCGACTCCTCTCGCGCTTCCCTTCAACTGCCGGCGCCTCTGGCGCTTCTCTTCAACTGCCGGCTCCTCTCGCGTTTCCCTTCAACTCCCGACTGCTCTCGCGCTTCCCTTCAACTTCCGACTCCTCTCACACTTCCCTTCAACTCCCGACTCCTCTCGTGCTTCCCTGCAACTGCCTGCTCCTCTGGCGCTTCTCTTCAACTGTGGGCACCTCTCGCCCTTGTCATCAACTGCCTGCTCCTCTCGCACTTCCCTTCATCTCTCTGCTCCTCTCGCGCTGCCCTTCATCTCCCTGCTCCTCTCGCACTTCTCTTCAACTGCCTGTGTCTCTCGTTCTTCTCTTCATCTGCCGCCTCCTCTCGCGCTTCCCTTCAACTGCCAGCTTCTCTCGCGCTTCCCTTCAACGCCCGACTGCTCTCGCGCTTCTCTTCAATTATCGGCGTCTTTCGCGCTTCCCTTCAACGCCCGGCTTCTCTCGCACTTCCCTTCAACTGCCGGCATCTCTCATGCGTCCCTTCAACTGCTGGCTTCTCTCGCTCTTCACTTCGACTGCCAGCTCTTCTGGCGCTTCCCTTCAACTGTCGGCGTCTCTCACACTCCCCTTCAACTCCCGACTCCTCGCGCGCTTCCCTTCAACTTCCGGCTCCTCTGGCACTTCTCTTCAACTGTTGGCGTCTCTCACGCTTCCCTTCAACTCCCAGCTCCTCTCGCGCTTCCCTTCAACTGCTGGCTCCTCTCGCGCTTCCCTTCAACTGCTGGCTTCTCTCGTGCTTCCCTTCAACGGCCGGCATCTCTCATGCGTCCCTTCAACTGCCAGCTTCTCTTGCTCTTCACTTCAACTGCCAGCTCTTCTCATGCTTCCCTTCAACTGCCGGCGTCTCTCGTGCTTCCCTTCAACTACCAGCTCCTCTCGCGCTTCCCTTCGAATGCCGGCGTCTCTCGCACTTCTCTTCATCTGCCGGCTCCTCTGGCGCTTCTCTTCAGTTGCCGGCTCCTCTCGCGCTTCTCTTCAACTGCCAGCTCCTCTCATTCTTCACTTCAACTGCCAGCTCCACTCACTCTTCACTTCAACTGCCAGTTCTTCCCGCGCTTCCCTTCAACTACCAGCGTCTCTCGCTCTTCCCTTCAACTCCCGGCTTCTCTCGCGCTTTCTTCAACTCCCGGCTTTTCTCGCGCTTCTCTTCAACTCCCAGCTTCTCTCGCGCATCTCTTCAACTGTCGGCGTCTCTCACGCTTCCCTTCAACTCCCGACTCCTCTGGCGCTTCCCTTCAACTGCCAGCTACTCTCGCTCTTCACTTCGACTGCCAGCTCTTCTCGCACTTCCCTTCAACTGCCAGCTCCTCTCGCGCTTCTCCTCAACTGCCAGCTCTTCTCGCGCTTCCCGTCAACTGCTGGCTCCTCTTGTGCTTCTCTTCAACTGCCAGCTCCTCTCGCATTTCCCTTCAACTCCCGACTCCTCTGGCGCTTCCCTTCAACTGCCGGCTAAACTCGCTCATGCTTCGACTGCCAGCTCTTCTCGCACTTCCCTTCAACTGCCAGCTCCTCTCGCGCTTCTCAACTGCCAGCTCTTCTCGCGCTTCCCTTCAACTGCTGGCTCCTCTTGTGCTTCTCTTCAACTGCCGGCTCCTCTCGCATTTCCCTTCAACTCCCGACTCCTCTCGCGCTTCCCTTCAACTGTCGGCTCCTCTCGCTCTTCACTTCGACTGCCAGCTCTTCTGGCACTTCCCTTCAACTGTCGGCGTCTCTCACACTTCCCTTCAACTCCCGACTCCTCTCGCACTTCCCTTCACCTGCCGGTGACTCTCGCACTTCCTTTCAACTGCCAGCTCCTCTCACACTTCCCTTCAACTCCCAAATCCTCTCGCGCTTCTCTTCAACTGTCGGAGTCTCTCGCTCTTCCCTTCAACTCCCGGCTTCTCTCGTGCTTCCCTTCAACTGCCGGCATCTCAGGCGCTTCCCTTCAACTGCCGGCTCCTCTCGCTCTTCACTTCAACTGCTGGCTCCTCTCGCACATCTCTTCAACTGCCTGCATCTCTTGTTCTTCCCTTCAACTACTGGCTCCTCTCACGCTTATCTTCAACTGCCGGCTCCTATCGCGTTTCCCTTCAACTCCCGACTCCTCTCGCGCTTCCCTTCAACTGCCGGCTCCTCAGTCGCTTCTCTTCAACTACCGGCTCCTCTCGCGCTTCCCTTCAACTGCCAGCTCCTCTCGCGCTTCCCTTCATCTCCCTGCTCCTCTCGAACATCTCTTCAACTGCCTGCATCTCTCGTGCTTCCCTTCAACAACCGGCTCCTCTTGCGCATCCCTTCAACTGCCGGCATCTTTCACAGTTCCCTTCAACTCCCGACTCCTCTCACATTTCCCTTTGACTCCCGAATCCTCTCGCGCTTCCCTTCAACTGCCGGTGACTCTCGCGCTTCCCTTCAACTCCCAAATCCTCTCGCGCTTCTCTTCAACTGTCGGAGTCTCTCGCTCTTCCCTTCATCTCCCGGCTTCTCTCGTGCTTCCCTTCAATGGCCGGCATCTCTCACGTGTCCCTTCAACTGCCAGCTCCTCTCACGCTTCACCTCCACTGTCGGTGTCTTTCACACTTCCCTTCAACTGCCGGTTCCTCTAGCTCTTCACTTCAACTGCTGGCTCCTCTCGCACATCTCTTCAACTGCCTGCATCTCTCGTTCTTCCCTTCAACTACTGGCTCCTCTCGCGCTTCCCTTCAACTGCCAGCTCCTCTCGCGCTTCCCTTCAACGCCCGACTGCTCTCGCGCTTCTCTTCAATTGTCAGCGTCTTTCGCGCTTCCCTTCAACGCCCGGCTTCTCTCGCACTTCCCTTCAACTGCCGGCTTCTCTCGCTCTTCATTTTGACTGCCAGCTCTTCTGGCGCTTCCCTTCAACTGTCGGAGCCTCTCACATGTCCCTTCAACTCCCGACTCCTCTCGCGCTTCCCTTCTACTGCCGGCTCCTCTGGCGCTTCTCTTCAACTGCCAGCATCTCTCGCGCTTATCTTCAACTGCCAACTCCTCTCGCGCTTCCCTTCAACTGCCGGCACTTCTCGTACTTCCCTTCAACTGCCGGCTCCTCTGGAGCTTCTCATCAACTGCCGGCGTGTCTCGCGCTTCCCTTCATCTCCCTGCTCGTCTCGCGCTTCCCTTCAACTGCCGGCGCCTCTCGCGATTCCCTTCAACTCCCGACTCCTCTCGCGCTTCTCTACAATTGTCGACTCCTCTCATGCTTTCCTTCAACTCCCGACTCCTCTCGCGCTTCCCTTCAACTGCCGGCTGCTCTCGCGCTTCCCTTCAACTGCCAGCTCCTCTCGCGCTTCCCTTCAATTGTCGGTGTCTCTCACACTTTTCTTCATCTGCCAGCTCTTCTGGCGCTTCTCTTCATCTGCCAGCTCCTCTCGCGCTTCCCTTCAACTGCCGGCTCCTCTCGCTCTTCACTTCGACTGCCAGCTCTTCTGGCGCTTCCCTTCAACTGCCGGCTCCTCTCACGCTTCCCTTCATCTCCCTGCTCCTCTCGCGCTTCCCTTCATCTCCCTGCTCCTCTCGCACTTCTCTTCAACTGCCTGCATATCTCGTGCTTTCCTTCAACAACCGGCTCCTCTTGCGCATCCCTTCAACTGCCGGCATCTCTCACAGTTCCTTTCAACTCCCGACTCCTCTCACACATCCCTTCAACTCCCGACTCATCTCGTACTTCCCTTCAACTGCCGGCTCCTCTGGCGCTTCTCTTCAACTGCGCGCATCTATCGCCCTTGTCTTCAACTGCCGGCTCCTCTCGCACTTTCCTTCATCTCCATGAACCTCTCGCACTTCGCTTCAACTGCCTGCGTCTCTCATGCTTCCCTTCAACTACCGGCTCCTCTCACGCTTCCCTGCAACTGCCAGCTCTTCTGGCGCTTCCCTTCAACTGTCGGCGTGTCTCACACTTCCCTTCAACTCCCGACTCCTTTCGCACTTCTCTTCAACTGTTGACGTCTCTCACGCTTCCCTTCAACTCCCGGCACCTCTCGCGCTTCCCTTCAACTGCCGGCTCCTCTCGCGCTTCCCTTCAACTCCCGACTCCTCTCGCGCTTCCCTTCAACTGCCGGCGTCTCTCGCACTTCTCTTCATCTGCCGGCTCCTCTAGCGCATCCCTTCAACTGCCGGCGTCTTTCACAGTTCCCTTCAACTGCCGACTCCTCTCACATTTCGCTTTGACTCCCGAATCCTCTCGCGCTTCCCTTCAACTGTCGGCTCCTCTGGCACTTCTCTTCAACTGCGGGCATCTCTCGCCCTTGTCTTCAACTGCCGGCTCCTCTCGCACTTTCCTTCATCTCCCTGCTCCTCTCGCGCTGCCCTTCATCTCCCGGCTCCTCTCGCACTTCTCTTCGACTGCCTGCATCCCTCGTGCTTCCCTTCAACTACCGGCTCCTCTCGCGCTTCCCTTCAACTCCCGGCGTCTCTCGCGCTTCCCTTCAACTCCCGACTCCTCTCGCGCTTCCCTTCAACTGCCGGCGCCTCTGGCGCTTCTCTTCAACTGCCGGCTCCTCTCGCGTTTCCCTTCAACTCCCGACTGCTCTCGCGCTTCCCTTCAACTTCCGACTCCTCTCACACTTCCCTTCAACTCCCGACTCCTCTCGTGCTTCCCTGCAACTGCCTGCTCCTCTGGCGCTTCTCTTCAACTGTGGGCACCTCTCGCCCTTGTCATCAACTGCCTGCTCCTCTCGCACTTCCCTTCATCTCTCTGCTCCTCTCGCGCTGCCCTTCATCTCCCTGCTCCTCTCGCACTTCTCTTCAACTGCCTGTGTCTCTCGTTCTTCTCTTCATCTGCCGCCTCCTCTCGCGCTTCCCTTCAACTGCCAGCTTCTCTCGCGCTTCCCTTCAACGCCCGACTGCTCTCGCGCTTCTCTTCAATTATCGGCATCTTTCGCGCTTCCCTTCAACGCCCGGCTTCTCTCGCACTTCCCTTCAACTGCCGGCATCTCTCATGCGTCCCTTCAACTGCTGGCTTCTCTCGCTCTTCACTTCGACTGCCAGCTCTTCTGGCGCTTCCCTTCAACTGTCGGCGTCTCTCACACTCCCCTTCAACTCCCGACTCCTCGCGCGCTTCCCTTCAACTTCCGGCTCCTCTGGCACTTCTCTTCAACTGTTGGCGTCTCTCACGCTTCCCTTCAACTCCCAGCACCTCTCGCGCTTCCCTTCAACTGCTGGCTCCTCTCGCGCTTCCCTTCAACTGCTGGCTTCTCTCGTGCTTCCCTTCAACGGCCGGCATCTCTCATGCGTCCCTTCAACTGCCAGCTTCTCTTGCTCTTCACTTCAACTGCCAGCTCTTCTCATGCTTCCCTTCAACTGCCGGCGTCTCTCGTGCTTCCCTTCAACTACCAGCTCCTCTCGCGCTTCCCTTCGAATGCCGGCGTCTCTCGCACTTCTCTTCATCTGCCGGCTCCTCTGGCGCTTCTCTTCAGTTGCCAGCTCCTCTCGCGCTTCTCTTCAACTGCCAGCTCCTCTCATTCTTCACTTCAACTGCCAGCTCCACTCACTCTTCACTTCAACTGCCAGTTCTTCTCGCGCTTCCCTTCAACTACCAGCGTCTCTTGCTCTTCCCTTCAACTCCCGGCTTCTCTCGCGCTTTCTTCAACTCCCGGCTTTTCTCGCGCTTCTCTTCAACTCCCAGCTTCTCTCGCGCATCTCTTCAACTGTCGGCGTCTCTCACGCTTCCCTTCAACTCCCGACTCCTCTGGCGCTTCCCTTCAACTGCCAGCTACTCTCGCTCTTCACTTCGACTGCCAGCTCTTCTCGCACTTCCCTTCAACTGCCAGCTCCTCTCGCGCTTCTCCTCAACTGCCAGCTCTTCTCGCGCTTCCCGTCAACTGCTGGCTCCTCTTGTGCTTCTCTTCAACTGCCAGCTCCTCTCGCATTTCCCTTCAACTCCCGACTCCTCTGGCGCTTCCCTTCAACTGCCGGCTAAACTCGCTCTTCGCTTCGACTGCCAGCTCTTCTCGCACTTCCCTTCAACTGCCAGCTCCTTTCGCGCTTCTCAACTGCCAGCTCTTCTCGCGCTTCCCTTCAACTGCTGGCTCCTCTTGTGCTTCTCTTCAACTGCCGGCTCCTCTCGCATTTCCCTTCAACTCCCGACTCCTCTCGCGCTTCCCTTCAACTGTCGGCTCCTCTCGCTCTTCACTTCGACTGCCAGCTCTTCTGGCACTTCCCTTCAACTGTCGGCGTCTCTCACACTTCCCTTCAACTCCCGACTCCTCTCGCGCTTCCATTCAACTGCCGGCTCCTCTGGTGCTGCTCTTCAACTGCCAGCGTCTCTCGCGCTTCTCTTCAACTGCCGGCTCCTCTCGCTCTTCCCTTCATCTCCCTGCTCCTCTCACGCTTCCCTTCATCTCCCTGCTCCTCTCGCACTTCTCTTCAACTTCCTGCATATCTCGTGCTTTCCTTCAACAACCGGCTCCTCTTGCGCATCCCTTCAACTGCCGGCGTCTCTCACAGTTCCTTTCAACTCCCGACTCCTCTCACACATCCCTTCAACTCCCGACTCATCTCGCGCTTCCCTTCAACTGCCGGCTCCTCTGGCGCTTCTCTTCAACTGCGCGCATCTATCACGCTTGTCTTCAACTGCCGGCTCCTCTCGCACTTTCCTTCATCTCCCTGAACCTCTCGCACTTCACTTCAACTGCCTGCGTCTCTCATGCTTCCCTTCAACTACCGGCTCCTCTCACGCTTCTCTTCAACTGCCAGCTCTTCTGGCGCTTCCCTTCAACTGTCGGCGTGTCTCACACTTCCCTTCAACTCCCAACTCCTTTCGCACTTCTCTTCAACTGTTGGCGTCTCTCACGCTTCCCTTCAACTCCCAGCTCCTCTCGCGCTTCCCTTCAACTGCTGGCTCCTCTCGCGCTTCCCTTCAAATCCTGACTTCTCTCGTGCTTCCCTTCAACGGCCGGCATCTCTCAGGCGTCCCTTCAACTGCCGGCTTCTCTCGCTCTTCACTTCAACTGCCAGCTCTTCTCATGCTTCCCTTCAACTGCCGGCTCCTCTCGTGCTTCTCTTCAACTGCCGGTGTCTCTCGCGCTTCTCTTCAACTGCAGTCGTCTCTCATGCTTCCCTTCAACTGCCGGCTGCTCTCGCGCTCCCCTTCAACTCCAGACCCCACTCGCGCTTCCCTTCAACTGCCGGCATCTCTCATGCTTCCCTTCAACTGCCGGCTCCTCTCGCTCTTCACTTCAACTGCAAGCTCTTCTGGCGCTTCCCTTCAAATTTCGGTGTCTCTCACACTTCCCTTCAACTCCCGACTCCTCTCGCGCTTCCCTTCAACTGCCGGCTCCTCTGGCGCTTCCCTTCAACTGCCGGTGTCTCTCGCGCGTCCCTTCAACTGCCTGCTCCTCTCACTCTTCCCTTCAACTGCCAGCTCCTCTCGCTCTTCACTTCGACTGCAAGCTCTTCTGGCGCTTCCCTTCAACTTTCGGCGTCTCTCACACTTCCCTGCAACTCCCGACTGCTCTCGTGCTTCCCTTCAACTGCCGGCTCCTCTGGCACTTCCCTTCAACTGCCAGCGTCTCTCGCGCTTCCCTTCAACTGCCTGCTCCTCTCACTCTTCACTTCGACTGCCAGCTCTTCTCGCGCTTCCCTTCAACTACCAGCTCCTCTCGCACTTCCCTTCGACTGCCAGCTCTTCTGGCGCTTCCCTTCAACTGTCGGCGTCTCTCACACTTCCCTTCAACTCCTGACTGCTCTCACGCTTCCCTTCAACTGCCGACTCCTCTCACACTTCCCTTCAACTCCCTGCTCCTCTAGCACTTCCCTTCAACTGCTGGCATCTCTCGCGCTTCCCTTCAACTGTCAGCATCTCTCGCGCTTCCCTTCAACTCCTGACTCCTCTCACACTTCCCTTCAACTCCCGACTCCTCTCGCACTTCTCTTCAACTGTTGGCGTCTCTCACGCTTCCCTTCAACTCCCGACTCCTCTCGCGCTTCCCTTCAAATGCCGGCACTTCTGGCTATTCTCTTCAACTGCCGGCTCCTCTTGTGCCTCTCTTCAACTGCTGGCGTCTCTCGCGCTTCTCTTCAACTGCAGTCATCTCTCGCGCTTCTCTTCAACTGCAGTCGTCTCTCGCGCTTCCCTTCAACTGCCGGCTCCTCTCATGCTTCCCTTCAACTCCAGACTCCTCTCGCGCTTCCCTTCAACTGCACGCATCTCTCATGCTTCCCTTCAGCTGCCGGCTACTCTCGCTCTTCCCTTCAACTGCCGGCTCCTCTGGCACTTTTCTTCAACTGCCGGCATCTCTCGCGCTTCTATTCAACTGCCGGCTCCTCTTGCGCTTCCCTTCATATCCCTGCTCCTCTCGCACTTCTCTTCAACTGCCTGCGTCTCTCGTGCTTCCCTTCAACAACCGGCTCCTCTTGCGCATCCCTTCAACTGCCGGCGTATCGCACAGTTCCCTTCAACTCCCGACTCCTCTCACACTTCCCTTCAACTCCCGACTCCTCTCGCGCTTCCCTTCAACTGCCGGCTCCTCTGGCGCTTCCCTTCAACTGCCGGTGTCTCTCGCGCTTCCCTTCAACTGCCTGCTCCTCTCACTCTTCACTTTGACTGCCAGCTCTTCTCGTGCTTCCCTTCAATTACCAGCTCCTCTCGCACTTCCCTTCGACTGCCAGCTCTTCTGGCGCTTCCCTTCAACTGTCGGCGTCTCTCACACTTCCCTTCAACTCCTGACTGCTCTCGTGCTTCCCTTCAACTGTCGACTCCTCTCACACTTCCCTTCAACTCCTGACTCCTCTCGTGCTTCCCTTCAACTGCCGGCTCCTCTGGCGCTTCTCTTCAACTGCGGGCACCTCTCGCCCTTGTCATCAACTGCCTGCTCCTCTCGCACTTTCCTTCATCTCCCTGCTCCTCTCACTCTTCTCAACTGCCAGCTCCTCTCGCTCTTCACTTCGACTGCAAGCTCTTCTGGCGCTTCCCTTCAACTTTCGGCGTCTCTCACACTTCCCTGAAACTCCCGACTGCTCTCGTGCTTCCCTTCAACTGCCGGCTCCTCTGGCGCTTCTCTTCAACTGCCGGCATCTCTCGCGCTTCTATTCAACTGCCGGCTCCTCTTGTGCTTCCCTTCATATCCCTGCTCCTCTCGCACTTCTCTTCAACTGCCTGCGTCTCTCGTGCTTCCCTTCAACAACCGGCTCCTCTTGCGCATCCCTTCAACTGCCGGCGTATTGCACAGTTCCCTTCAACTCCCGACTCCTCTCACACTTCCCTTCAACTCCCGACTCCTCTCGCGCTTCCCTTCAACTGCCGGCTCCTCTGGCACTTCCCTTCAACTGCCGGTGTCTCTCGCGCTTCCCTTCAACTGCCTGCTCCTCTCACTCTTCACTTCGACTGCCAGCTCTTCTCGCACTTCCCTTCAACTACCAGCTCCTCTCGCACTTCCCTTCGACTGCCAGCTCTTCTGGCGCTTCCCTTCAACTGTCGGCGTCTCTCACACTTCCCTTCAACTCCTGACTGCTCTCGCGCTTCCCTTCAACTGCCGACTCCTCTCACACTTCCCTTCAACTCCCGACTCCTCTCGCGCTTCCCTTCAACTGCCGGCTCCTCTGGCGCTTCTCTTCAACTGCGGGCACTTCTCGCCCTTGTCATCAACTGCCTGCTCCTCTCGCACTTTCCTTCATCTCCCTGCTCCTCTCGCGCTGCCCTTCATCTCCCTGCTCCTCTAGCACTTCCCTTCAACTGCTGGCATCTCTCGCGCTTCCCTTCAACTGTCAGCATCTCTCGTGCTTCCCTTCAACTCCTGACTCCTCTCACACTTCCCTTCAACTCCCGACTCCTCTCGCACTTCTCTTCAACTGTTGGCGTCTCTCACGCTTCCCTTCAACTCCCGACTCCTCTCGCGCTTCCCTTCAAATGCCGGCACTTCTGGCTATTCTCTTCAACTGCCGGCTCCTCTCGTGCCTCTCTTCAACTGCTGGCGTCTCTCGCGCTTCTCTTCAACTGCAGTCATCTCTCGCACTTCTCTTCAACTGCAGTCGTCTCTCGCGCTTCCCTTCAACTGCCGGCTCCTCTCATGCTTCCCTTCAACTCCAGACTCCTCTCGCGCTTCCCTTCAACTGCACGCATCTCTCATGCTTCCCTTCAGCTGCCGGCTACTCTCGCTCTTCCCTTCAACTGCCGGCTCCTCTGGCGCTTCTCTTCAACTGCCGGCATCTCTCGCGCTTCTATTCAACTGCCGGCTCCTCTTGCGCTTCCCTTCATATCCCTGCTCCTCTCGCACTTCTCTTCAACTGCCTGCGTCTCTCGTGCTTCCCTTCAACAACCGGCTCCTCTTGCGCATCCCTTCAACTGCCGGCGTATCGCACAGTTCCCTTCAACTCCCGACTCCTCTCGCGCTTCCCTTCAACTGCCGGCTCCTCTGGCGCTTCCCTTCAACTGCCGGTGTCTCTCGCGCTTCCCTTCAACTGCCTGCTCCTCTCACTCTTCACTTCGACTGCCAGCTCTTCTCGTGCTTCCCTTCAACTACCAGCTCCTCTCGCACTTCCCTTCGACTGCCAGCTCTTCTGGCGCTTCCCTTCAACTGTCGGCGTCTCTCACACTTCCCTTCAACTCCTGACTGCTCTTGTGCTTCCCTTCAACTGCCGACTCCTCTCACACTTCCCTTCAACTCCTGACTCCTCTCGTGCTTCCCTTCAACTGCCGGCTCCTCTGGCGCTTCTCTTCAACTGCGGGCACCTCTCACCCTTGTCATCAACTACCTGCTCCTCTCGCACTTTCCTTCATCTCCCTGCTCCTCTCGCGCTGCCCTTCATCTCCCTGCTCCTCTAGCACTTCCCTTCAACTGCTGGCATCTCTCGTGCTTCCCTTCAACTGTCGGCATCTCTCGCGCTTCCCTTCAACTCCTGACTCCTCTCACACTTCCCTTCAACTCCCGACTCCTCTCGCACTTCTCTTCAACTGTTGGCGTCTCTCACGCTTCCCTTCAACTCCCGACTCCTCTCGCGCTTCCCTTCAAATGCCGGCTCTTCTGGCTATTCTCTTCAACTGCCGGCTCCTCTCGTGCCTCTCTTCAACTGCCGGCGTCTCTCACGCTTCTCTTCAACTGCAGTCGTCTCTCACGCTTCCCTTCAACTGCCGACTCCTCTCGCGCTTCCCTTCAACTCCAGACCCCTCTCGCGCTTCCCTTCAATTGCCAGCATCTCTCACGCTTCCCTTCAACTGCCGGCTCTCCTCGCTCTTCACTTCGACTGCAAGCTCTTCTGGCGCTTCCCTTCAACTTTCGGCATCTCTCACACTTCCCTGCAACTCCCGACTGCTCTTGTGCTTCCCTTCAACTGCCGGCTCCTCTGGCGCTTCTCTTTAACTGCCGGCATCTCTCGCGCTTCTATTCAACTGCCGGCTCCTCTCGCGCTTCCCTTCATCAGCCTGCTCCTCTCGCACTTCTCCTCAACTGCCTGCGTCTCTCGTGCTTCCCTTCAACTACCGGCTCCTCTCGCGCTTCCCTTCAACTGCCGGTGTCTCTCACGCTTTCCTTCAACTGTCGGCATCTCTCACAGTTCGCTTCAACTCCCGACTCCTCTGGCGCTTCCCTTCAACTGCCGGCTACTCTCGCTCTTCACTTCGACTGCCAGCTCTTCTCGCACTTCCCTTCAACTGCCAGCTCCTCTCGTGCTTCTCCTCAACTGCCAGCTCTTCGCACGCTTCCCTTCAACTACTGGCTCCTCTTGCGCTTCTCTTCAACTGCTGATTCCTCTCGCATTTCCCTTCAACTCCCGACTCCTCTCGCGCTTCCCTTCAACTACCGCCTCCTCGGGCGCTTCTCTTCAACTGCCAGTGTCTCTCGCGCTTCTCTTCAACTGCCAGCTCCTCTCGCTCTTCACTTCAACTGCCAGCTCCACTCGCTCTTCACTTCGACTGCCAGCTCTTCTCGCGCTTCCCTTCAACTACCAGCGTCTCTCGCTCTTCCCTTCAACTCCCGGCTTCTCTCGCGCTTTCTTCAACTCCCAGCTTCTCTCGCGCTTCTCTTCAAATCCCAGCTTCTCTCGCGCATCTCTTCAACTGTCGGCGTCTCTCACGCTTCCCTTCAACTCCCGACTCCTCTGGCGCTTCTCTTCAACTGCCGGCTACTCTCGCTCTTCACTTCGACTGACAGCTCTTCTCGCACTTCCCTTCAACTGTCAGCTCCTCTCGCGCTTCTCCTCAACTGCCAGCTCTTCTCGCGCTTCCCTTCAACTACTGGCTCCTCTTGTGCTTCTCTTCAACTGCCGGCTCCTCTTGCATTTCCCTTCAACTCCCGACTCCTCTCGCGCTTCCCTTCAACTGCCGGCTCCTCTGTCGCTTCTCTTCAGCTACGGCTCCTCTCGCGCTTCCCTTCAACTGCCGGCGCATCTCGCGCTTCCCTTCAACTGCCAGCTCCTCTCACGCTTCCCTTCAACTCCCGACTCTTCTCGCGCTTCCCTTCAAATGCCGGCTCCTCTGGCTATTCTCTTCAACTGCCGGCTCCTCTCGTGCCTCTCTTCAACTGCTGGCGTCTCTCGCGCTTCCCTTCAACAGCCGGCTCCTCTCGCGCTTTTCTTCAACTGCCGGCGTCTCTCGCGCTTCTCTTCAACTGCAGTCATCTCTCACGCTTCCCTTCAACTGCCGGCTCCTCTCGCGCTTCTCTTCAACTCCAGACTCCTCTCGCGCTTCCCTTCAACTGCCGGCATCTCTCGCGCTTCCCTTCAACTGCCGGCTCCTCTCGCTCTTCACTTCGACTGCAAGCTCTTCTGGCGCTTCCCTTCAACTGCCAGCGTCTCTCACACTTCCCTTCAACTCCTGACAGCTCTCGCGCTTCCCTTCAACTGCCGGCTCCTCTGGCGCTTCTCTTCAACTGCCAGCATCTCTCGCGCTTCTATTCAACTGCCAGCTCCTCTCGCGCTTCCCTTCATCTTCCTGCTCCTCTCGCACTTCTCTTCAACTGCCTGCGTCTCTCGTGCTTCTCTTCAACTGCCGGCGTCTCGCACAGTTCCCTTCAACTCCCAACTCCTCTCACACTTTCCTTCAACTCCCGAATCCTCTCGCGCTTCCCTTCAACTGCCGGCTCCTCTGGCGCTTCTCTTCAACTGCCGGCTCCTCTCACTCTTCACTTCGACTGCCAGCTCTTCTCGCGCTTCCCTTCAACTACCAGCTCCTCTCGCTTTCACTTCGACTGCCAGCTCTTCTAGCGCTTCCATTCAATTGTCGGCGTCTCTCACACTTCCCTTCAACTCCCGACTGCTCTCGCGCTTCCTTTCAACTGCCTGCTCCTCTCGCACTTTCCTTCATCTCCCTGCTCCTCTCGCGCTGCCCTTCATCTGCCTGCTCCTCTCGCACTTCTCTTCAACTGCCTGCATCTCTCGTGCTTCCCTTCAACTGCCGGTGTCTCTCGCGCTTTCCTTCAACTGTCGGCATCTCTCACAGTTCGCTTCAACTCCCGACTCCTCTGGCGCTTCCCTTCAACTGCCAGCTACTCTTGCTCTTCACTTCGACTGCCAGCTCTTCTCGCACTTCCCTTCAACTGCCAGCTCCTCTCACGCTTCTCCTCAACTGCCAGCTCTTCTCACGCTTCCCTTCAACTACTGGCTCCTCTTGCGCTTCTCTTCAACTGCCGGCTCCTCTCGCGTTTCCCTTCAACTCAAGACTCCTCTCGCGCTTCCCTTCAACTGCCGGCTCCTCTGTCGCTTCTCTTCAACTACCGGCTCCTCTCGCGCTTCCCTTCAACTGCCGGCGCCTCTCACGCTTCCCTTCAACTGCCAGCTCCTCTCGCGCTTCCCTTCAACTCCCGACTCCTCTAGCGCTTCTCTTCAACTGTCTGCATCTCTCACTCTTCCCTTCAACTCCCGACTCCTCTCGCACTTCTCTTCAACTGTTGGCGTCTCTCACACTTCCCTTCAACTCCCGACTCCTCTCGCGCTTCCCTTCAAATGCCAGCTCTTCTGGCTATTCTCTTCAACTGTCGGCTCCTCTCGTGCCTCTCTTCAACTGCCGGCGTCTCTCGCGCTTCTCTTCAACTGCAGTCGTCTCTCACGCTTCCCTTCAACTGCCGGCTCCTCTCGCACTTCTCTTCAACTGCCTGCATCTCTCGTGCTTCCCTTCAACTGCCGGTGTCTCTCGCGCTTTCCTTCAACTGTCGGCATCTCTCACAGTTCGCTTCAACTCCCGACTCCTCTGGCGCTTCCCTTCAACTGCCAGCTACTCTTGCTCTTCACTTCGACTGCCAGCTCTTCTCGCACTTCCCTTCAACTGCCAGCTCCTCTCACGCTTCTCCTCAACTGCCAGCTCTTCTCACGCTTCCCTTCAACTACTGGCTCCTCTTGCGCTTCTCTTCAACTGCCGGCTCCTCTCGCGTTTCCCTTCAACTCCCGACTCCTCTCGCGCTTCCCTTCAACTGCCGGCTCCTCTGTCGCTTCTCTTCAACTACCGGCTCCTCTCGCGCTTCCCTTCAACTGCCGGCGCCTCTCACGCTTCCCTTCAACTGCCGGCTCCTCTGGC
This sequence comes from Carcharodon carcharias, assembly GCF_017639515.1. Classification (NCBI taxonomy): domain Eukaryota; kingdom Metazoa; phylum Chordata; class Chondrichthyes; order Lamniformes; family Lamnidae; genus Carcharodon; species Carcharodon carcharias. Next base: position 1,409,050 of record NW_024470624.1, read on the forward strand.
GCTTCCCTTCAACTGCCAGCGTCTCTCGCGCTTCCCTTCAACTGCCTGCTCCTCTCACTCTTCACTTCGACTGCCAGCTCTTCTCGCGCTTCCCTTCAACTACCAGCTCCTCTCGCACTTCCCTTCGACTGCCAGCTCTTCTGGCGCTTCCCTTCAACTGTCGGCGTCTCTCACACTTCCCTTCAACTCCTGACTGCTCTCACGCTTCCCTTCAACTGCCGACTCCTCTCACACTTCCCTTCAACTCCCTGCTCCTCTAGCACTTCCCTTCAACTGCTGGCATCTCTCGCGCTTCCCTTCAACTGTCAGCATCTCTCGCGCTTCCCTTCAACTCCTGACTCCTCTCACACTTCCCTTCAACTCCCGACTCCTCTCGCACTTCTCTTCAACTGTTGGCGTCTCTCACGCTTCCCTTCAACTCCCGACTCCTCTCGCGCTTCCCTTCAAATGCCGGCACTTCTGGCTATTCTCTTCAACTGCCGGCTCCTCTTGTGCCTCTCTTCAACCGCTGGCGTCTCTCGCGCTTCTCTTCAACTGCAGTCATCTCTCGCGCTTCTCTTCAACTGCAGTCGTCTCTCGCGCTTCCCTTCAACTGCCGGCTCCTCTCATGCTTCCCTTCAACTCCAGACTCCTCTCGCGCTTCCCTTCAACTGCACGCATCTCTCATGCTTCCCTTCAGCTGCCGGCTACTCTCGCTCTTCCCTTCAACTGCCGGCTCCTCTGGCACTTTTCTTCAACTGCCGGCATCTCTCGCGCTTCTATTCAACTGCCGGCTCCTCTTGCGCTTCCCTTCATATCCCTGCTCCTCTCGCACTTCTCTTCAACTGCCTGCGTCTCTCGTGCTTCCCTTCAACAACCGGCTCCTCTTGCGCATCCCTTCAACTGCCGGCGTATCGCACAGTTCCCTTCAACTCCCGACTCCTCTCACACTTCCCTTCAACTCCCGACTCCTCTCGCGCTTCCCTTCAACTGCCGGCTCCTCTGGCGCTTCCCTTCAACTGCCGGTGTCTCTCGCGCTTCCCTTCAACTGCCTGCTCCTCTCACTCTTCACTTTGACTGCCAGCTCTTCTCGTGCTTCCCTTCAACTACCAGCTCCTCTCGCACTTCCCTTCGACTGCCAGCTCTTCTGGCGCTTCCCTTCAACTGTCGGCGTCTCTCACACTTCCCTTCAACTCCTGACTGCTCTCGTGCTTCCCTTCAACTGTCGACTCCTCACACTTCCCTTCAACTCCTGACTCCTCTCGTGCTTCCCTTCAACTGCCGGCTCCTCTGGCGCTTCTCTTCAACTGCGGGCACCTCTCGCCCTTGTCATCAACTGCCTGCTCCTCTCGCACTTTCCTTCATCTCCCTGCTCCTCTCACTCTTCTCAACTGCCAGCTCCTCTCGCTCTTCACTTCGACTGCAAGCTCTTCTGGCGCTTCCCTTCAACTTTCGGCGTCTCTCACACTTCCCTGAAACTCCCGACTGCTCTCGTGCTTCCCTTCAACTGCCGGCTCCTCTGGCGCTTCTCTTCAACTGCCGGCATCTCTCGCGCTTCTATTCAACTGCCGGCTCCTCTTGTGCTTCCCTTCATATCCCTGCTCCTCTCGCACTTCTCTTCAACTGCCTGCGTCTCTCGTGCTTCCCTTGAACAACCGGCTCCTCTTGCGCATCCCTTCAACTGCCGGCGTATTGCACAGTTCCCTTCAACTCCCGACTCCTCTCACACTTCCCTTCAACTCCCGACTCCTCTCGCGCTTCCCTTCAACTGCCGGCTCCTCTGGCACTTCCCTTCAACTGCCGGTGTCTCTCGCGCTTCCCTTCAACTGCCTGCTCCTCTCACTCTTCACTTCGACTGCCAGCTCTTCTCGCACTTCCCTTCAACTACCAGCTCCTCTCGCACTTCCCTTCGACTGCCAGCTCTTCTGGCGCTTCCCTTCAACTGTCGGCGTCTCTCACACTTCCCTTCAACTCCTGACTGCTCTCGCGCTTCCCTTCAACTGCCGACTCCTCTCACACTTCCCTTCAACTCCCGACTCCTCTCGCGCTTCCCTTCAACTGCCGGCTCCTCTGGCGCTTCTCTTCAACTGCGGGCACTTCTCGCCCTTGTCATCAACTGCCTGCTCCTCTCGCACTTTCCTTCATCTCCCTGCTCCTCTCGCGCTGCCCTTCATCTCCCTGCTCCTCTAGCACTTCCCTTCAACTGCTGGCATCTCTCGCGCTTCCCTTCAACTGTCAGCATCTCTCGTGCTTCCCTTCAACTCCTGACTCCTCTCACACTTCCCTTCAACTCCCGACTCCTCTCGCACTTCTCTTCAACTGTTGGCGTCTCTCACGCTTCCCTTCAACTCCCGACTCCTCTCGCGCTTCCCTTCAAATGCCGGCACTTCTGGCTATTCTCTTCAACTGCCGGCTCCTCTCGTGCCTCTCTTCAACTGCTGGCGTCTCTCGCGCTTCTCTTCAACTGCAGTCATCTCTCGCACTTCTCTTCAACTGCAGTCGTCTCTCGCGCTTCCCTTCAACTGCCGGCTCCTCTCATGCTTCCCTTCAACTCCAGACTCCTCTCGCGCTTCCCTTCAACTGCACGCATCTCTCATGCTTCCCTTCAGCTGCCGGCTACTCTCGCTCTTCCCTTCAACTGCCGGCTCCTCTGGCGCTTCTCTTCAACTGCCGGCATCTCTCGCGCTTCTATTCAACTGCCGGCTCCTCTTGCGCTTCCCTTCATATCCCTGCTCCTCTCGCACTTCTCTTCAACTGCCTGCGTCTCTCGTGCTTCCCTTCAACAACCGGCTCCTCTTGCGCATCCCTTCAACTGCCGGCGTATCGCACAGTTCCCTTCAACTCCCGACTCCTCTCGCGCTTCCCTTCAACTGCCGGCTCCTCTGGCGCTTCCCTTCAACTGCCGGTGTCTCTCGCGCTTCCCTTCAACTGCCTGCTCCTCTCACTCTTCACTTCGACTGCCAGCTCTTCTCGTGCTTCCCTTCAACTACCAGCTCCTCTCGCACTTCCCTTCGACTGCCAGCTCTTCTGGCGCTTCCCTTCAACTGTCGGCGTCTCTCACACTTCCCTTCAACTCCTGACTGCTCTTGTGCTTCCCTTCAACTGCCGACTCCTCTCACACTTCCCTTCAACTCCTGACTCCTCTCGTGCTTCCCTTCAACTGCCGGCTCCTCTGGCGCTTCTCTTCAACTGCGGGCACCTCTCACCCTTGTCATCAACTACCTGCTCCTCTCGCACTTTCCTTCATCTCCCTGCTCCTCTCGCGCTGCCCTTCATCTCCCTGCTCCTCTAGCACTTCCCTTCAACTGCTGGCATCTCTCGTGCTTCCCTTCAACTGTCGGCATCTCTCGCGCTTCCCTTCAACTCCTGACTCCTCTCACACTTCCCTTCAACTCCCGACTCCTCTCGCACTTCTCTTCAACTGTTGGCGTCTCTCACGCTTCCCTTCAACTCCCGACTCCTCTCGCGCTTCCCTTCAAATGCCGGCTCTTCTGGCTATTCTCTTCAACTGCCGGCTCCTCTCGTGCCTCTCTTCAACTGCCGGCGTCTCTCACGCTTCTCTTCAACTGCAGTCGTCTCTCACGCTTCCCTTCAACTGCCGACTCCTCTCGCGCTTCCCTTCAACTCCAGACCCCTCTCGCGCTTCCCTTCAATTGCCAGCATCTCTCACGCTTCCCTTCAACTGCCGGCTCTCCTCGCTCTTCACTTCGACTGCAAGCTCTTCTGGCGCTTCCCTTCAACTTTCGGCATCTCTCACACTTCCCTGCAACTCCCGACTGCTCTTGTGCTTCCCTTCAACTGCCGGCTCCTCTGGCGCTTCTCTTTAACTGCCGGCATCTCTCGCGCTTCTATTCAACTGCCGGCTCCTCTCGCGCTTCCCTTCATCAGCCTGCTCCTCTCGCACTTCTCCTCAACTGCCTGCGTCTCTCGTGCTTCCCTTCAACTACCGGCTCCTCTCGCGCTTCCCTTCAACTGCCGGTGTCTCTCACGCTTTCCTTCAACTGTCGGCATCTCTCACAGTTCGCTTCAACTCCCGACTCCTCTGGCGCTTCCCTTCAACTGCCGGCTACTCTCGCTCTTCACTTCGACTGCCAGCTCTTCTCGCACTTCCCTTCAACTGCCAGCTCCTCTCGTGCTTCTCCTCAACTGCCAGCTCTTCGCACGCTTCCCTTCAACTACTGGCTCCTCTTGCGCTTCTCTTCAACTGCTGATTCCTCTCGCATTTCCCTTCAACTCCCGACTCCTCTCGCGCTTCCCTTCAACTACCGCCTCCTCGGGCGCTTCTCTTCAACTGCCAGTGTCTCTCGCGCTTCTCTTCAACTGCCAGCTCCTCTCGCTCTTCACTTCAACTGCCAGCTCCACTCGCTCTTCACTTCGACTGCCAGCTCTTCTCGCGCTTCCCTTCAACTACCAGCGTCTCTCGCTCTTCCCTTCAACTCCCGGCTTCTCTCGCGCTTTCTTCAACTCCCAGCTTCTCTCGCGCTTCTCTTCAAATCCCAGCTTCTCTCGCGCATCTCTTCAACTGTCGGCGTCTCTCACGCTTCCCTTCAACTCCCGACTCCTCTGGCGCTTCTCTTCAACTGCCGGCTACTCTCGCTCTTCACTTCGACTGACAGCTCTTCTCGCACTTCCCTTCAACTGTCAGCTCCTCTCGCGCTTCTCCTCAACTGCCAGCTCTTCTCGCGCTTCCCTTCAACTACTGGCTCCTCTTGTGCTTCTCTTCAACTGCCGGCTCCTCTTGCATTTCCCTTCAACTCCCGACTCCTCTCGCGCTTCCCTTCAACTGCCGGCTCCTCTGTCGCTTCTCTTCAGCTACGGCTCCTCTCGCGCTTCCCTTCAACTGCCGGCGCATCTCGCGCTTCCCTTCAACTGCCAGCTCCTCTCACGCTTCCCTTCAACTCCCGACTCTTCTCGCGCTTCCCTTCAAATGCCGGCTCCTCTGGCTATTCTCTTCAACTGCCGGCTCCTCTCGTGCCTCTCTTCAACTGCTGGCGTCTCTCGCGCTTCCCTTCAACAGCCGGCTCCTCTCGCGCTTTTCTTCAACTGCCGGCGTCTCTCGCGCTTCTCTTCAACTGCAGTCATCTCTCACGCTTCCCTTCAACTGCCGGCTCCTCTCGCGCTTCTCTTCAACTCCAGACTCCTCTCGCGCTTCCCTTCAACTGCCGGCATCTCTCGCGCTTCCCTTCAACTGCCGGCTCCTCTCGCTCTTCACTTCGACTGCAAGCTCTTCTGGCGCTTCCCTTCAACTGCCAGCGTCTCTCACACTTCCCTTCAACTCCTGACAGCTCTCGCGCTTCCCTTCAACTGCCGGCTCCTCTGGCGCTTCTCTTCAACTGCCAGCATCTCTCGCGCTTCTATTCAACTGCCAGCTCCTCTCGCGCTTCCCTTCATCTTCCTGCTCCTCTCGCACTTCTCTTCAACTGCCTGCGTCTCTCGTGCTTCTCTTCAACTGCCGGCGTCTCGCACAGTTCCCTTCAACTCCCAACTCCTCTCACACTTTCCTTCAACTCCCGAATCCTCTCGCGCTTCCCTTCAACTGCCGGCTCCTCTGGCGCTTCTCTTCAACTGCCGGCTCCTCTCACTCTTCACTTCGACTGCCAGCTCTTCTCGCGCTTCCCTTCAACTACCAGCTCCTCTCGCTTTCACTTCGACTGCCAGCTCTTCTAGCGCTTCCATTCAATTGTCGGCGTCTCTCACACTTCCCTTCAACTCCCGACTGCTCTCGCGCTTCCTTTCAACTGCCTGCTCCTCTCGCACTTTCCTTCATCTCCCTGCTCCTCTCGCGCTGCCCTTCATCTGCCTGCTCCTCTCGCACTTCTCTTCAACTGCCTGCATCTCTCGTGCTTCCCTTCAACTGCCGGTGTCTCTCGCGCTTTCCTTCAACTGTCGGCATCTCTCACAGTTCGCTTCAACTCCCGACTCCTCTGGCACTTCCCTTCAACTGCCAGCTACTCTTGCTCTTCACTTCGACTGCCAGCTCTTCTCGCACTTCCCTTCAACTGCCAGCTCCTCTCACGCTTCTCCTCAACTGCCAGCTCTTCTCACGCTTCCCTTCAACTACTGGCTCCTCTTGCGCTTCTCTTCAACTGCCGGCTCCTCTCGCGTTTCCCTTCAACTCCCGACTCCTCTCGCGCTTCCCTTCAACTGCCGGCTCCTCTGTCGCTTCTCTTCAACTACCGGCTCCTCTCGCGCTTCCCTTCAACTGCCGGCGCCTCTCACGCTTCCCTTCAACTGCCAGCTCCTCTCGCGCTTCCCTTCAACTCCCGACTCCTCTAGCGCTTCTCTTCAACTGTCTGCGTCTCTCACTCTTCCCTTCAACTCCCGACTCCTCTCGCACTTCTCTTCAACTGTTGGCGTCTCTCACACTTCCCTTCAACTCCCGACTCCTCTCGCGCTTCCCTTCAAATGCCAGCTCTTCTGGCTATTCTCTTCAACTGCCGGCTCCTCTCGTGCCTCTCTTCAACTGCCGGCGTCTCTCGCGCTTCTCTTCAACTGCAGTCGTCTCTCACGCTTCCCTTCAACTGCCGGCTCCTCTCGCACTTTTCTTCAACTGCCTGCGTCTCTCGTGCTTCCCTTCAACAACCGGCTATCTTGCGCATCCCTTCAACTGCCGGCGTCTCGCACAGTTCCCTTCAACTCCCGACTCCTCTCACACTTCCCTTCAACTCCCGACTCCTCTCGCGCTTCCCTTCAACTACCGGCTCCTCTCGTGCCTCTCTTCAACTGCCGGCGTCTCTCGCGCTTCTCTTCAACTGCAGTCATCTCTCACGCTTCCCTTCAACTGCCGGCTCCTCTCGCGCTTCTCCTCAACTGCCAGCTCTTCTCGCGCTTCCCTTCAACTTCTGGCTCCTCTTGCACTTCTCTTCAACTGCCGGCTCCTCTCGCGTTTCCCTTCAAGTCCCGACTCCTCTCGTGCTTCTCCTCAACTGCCAGCTCTTCTCGCGCTTCCCTTCAACTACTGGCTCCTCTTGCGCTTCTCTTCAACTGCCGGCTCCTCTCGCATTTCCCTTCAACTCCCGACTCCTCTCGCGCTTCCCTTCAACTGCCGGCTCCTCTGTCGCTTCTCTTCAACTGCCGGCTCCTCTTGCGCTTCTCTTCAACTGCCGGCTCCTCTCGCATTTCCCTTCAACTCCCGACTCCTCTCACGCTTCCCTTCAAATGCCGGCTCCTCTGGCTATTCTCTTCAACTGCCGGCTCCTCTCGTGCCTCTCTTCAACTGTCGGCGTCTCTCGCGCTTCCCTTCAACTCACAGCTTCTCTCGCGCTTGTCTTACCTGCCGGCGTCTCTCGCTCTTCCCTTCAACTCCCGGCTTCTCTCGCGCTTCTCTTCAACTGCCGGCGTCTCTCGCGCTTCCCTTCAACTCCCGGCTTCTCTCGCGCTTCTCTTCAACTCCCGGCTTCTCTCACGCTTCTCTTCAACTGTCAGCGTCTCTCACACTTCCTTTCAATTCCCAACTCCTCTCGCACTTCCCTTCAACTCCCGACCACTCTCACGCTTCCCTTCAATTCCCGACTCCTCTGGCGCTTCCATTCAACTGCCGGCCCCTCTCGCGCTTCCCTTCAACTCCCGGCTTCTCTCGTGCTTCTCTTAAACTGCCGGTGTCTTTCACGCTTCCCTTCAACTGCCGGCTCCTCTCGCGCTTCCCTTGAACTGCCGGCTCTTCTCGCGCTTCCCTTGAACTGCCGGCGTCTCTCGCACTTCCCTTGAACTGCCGGCGTCTCTCGCACTTCCCTTCAACTGCGAGGTCCTCTCGCGCTTCCCTTCAACTGCCAGCTCCTCTGGCGCTTTTCTTCAATTGCCGGCTTCTCTCGCGCTTCTCTTAAACTGCTGGCGTCTCTCGCTCTTCCCTTTAACTCCCGGCTTCTCTCGCGCTTCTCTTCAACTGCCGGCGTCTCTCGCTCTTCCCTTCAACTCCCGACTCCTCTCGCGCTTCTCTTCGACTGCCGGCGTCTCTCGCTCTTCCCTTCAACTTCCGGTGTCTCTCGCTCTTCCCTTCATCTCACAGCTCCTCTCGCGCTTCTCTTCAACTGTCGGCGTCTCTCGCTCTTCCCTTCAACTCCCGGCTTCTCTCGGGCTTCTCTTCAACTCCCGGCTTCTCTCGCGCTTCTCTTCAACTGCCGGCGTCTCTCGCTCTTTCCTTCAACTGCCGGCTCCTCTGTCGCTTCTCTTCAGCTACGGCTCCTCTCGCGCTTCCCTTCAACTGCCGGCGCCTCTCGCGCTTCCCTTCAACTGCCAGCTCCTCTCGCACTTCCCTTCAACTCCCGACCACTCTCACGCTTCCCTTCAATTCCCGACTCCTCTGGCGCTTCCATTCAACTGCCGGCCCCTCTCGCGCTTCCCTTCAACTCCCGGCTTCTCTCGTGCTTCTCTTAAACTGCCGGTGTCTTTCACGCTTCCCTTCAACTGCCGGCTCCTCTCGCGCTTCCCTTGAACTGCCGGCTCTTCTCGCGCTTCCCTTGAACTGCCGGCGTCTCTCGCACTTCCCTTGAACTGCCGGCGTCTCTCGCACTTCCCTTCAACTGCGAGCTCCTCTCGCGCTTCCCTTCAACTGCCAGCTCCTCTGGCGCTTTTCTTCAATTGCCGGCTTCTCTCGCGCTTCTCTTAAACTGCCGGCGTCTCTCGCTCTTCCCTTTAACTCCCGGCTTCTCTCGCGCTTCTCTTCAACTGCCGGCGTCTCTCGCTCTTCCCTTCAACTCCCGACTCCTCTCGCGCTTCTCTTCGACTGCCGGCGTCTCTCGCTCTTCCTTTCAACTTCCGGTGTCTCTCGCTCTTCCCTTCATCTCACGGCTCCTCTCGCACTTCTCTTCAACTGTCGGCATCTCTCGCTCTTCCCTTCAACTCCCGGCTTCTCTCGGGCTTCTCTTCAACTCCCGGCTTCTCTCGCGCTTCTCTTCAACTGCCGGCGTCTCTCGCTCTTTCCTTCAACTGCCGGCTCCTCTGTCGCTTCTCTTCAGCTACGACTCCTCTCGCGCTTCCCTTCAACTGCCGGCGCCTCTCGCGCTTCCCTTCAACTGCCAGCTCCTCTCGCGCTTCCCTTCAACTCCCGACTCTTCTCGCGCTTCCCTTCAAATGCCGGCTCCTCTGGCTATTCTCTTCAACTGCCGGCTCCTCTCGTGCCTCTCTTCAACTGCTGGCGTCTCTCGCGCTTCCCTTCAACAGCCGGCTCCTCTCGCACTTTTCTTCAACTGCCGGCGTCTCTCGCGCTTCTCTTCAACTGCAGTCATCTCTCACGCTTCCCTTCAACTGCCAGCTCCTCTCGCGCTTCTCTTCAACTCCAGACTCCTCTCGCGCTTCCCTTCAACTGCCGGCATCTCTCGCGCTTCCCTTCAACTGCCGGCTCCTCTCGCTCTTCACTTCGACTGCAAGCTCTTCTGGCGCTTCCCTTCAACAGACAGCGTCTCTCACACTTCCCTTCAACTCCCGACTGCTCTCGCGCTTCCCTTCAACTGCCGGCTCCTCTGGCGCTTCTCTTCAACTGCCAGCATCTCTCGCGCTTCTATTCAACTGCCAGCTCCTCTCGCGCTTCCCTTCATCTTCCTGCTCCTCTCGCACTTCTCTTCAACTGCCTGCGTCTCTCGTGCTTCCCTTCAACAACCGGCTCCTCTTGTGCATTCCTTCAACTGCCGGCGTCTCGCACAGTTCCCTTCAACTCCCGACTCCTCTCACACTTCCCTTCAACTCCCGACTTCTCTGGCGCTTCCCTTCAACTGCCGGCTATTCTCGCTCTTCACTTCGAATGCCGGCTCTTCTCGCACTTCCCTTCAACTGCCAGCTCCTCTCGCGCTTCTCCTCAACTGCCAGCTCTTCTCGCGCTTCCCTTCAACTTCTGGCTCCTCTTGCACTTCTCTTCAACTGCCAGCTCCTCTCGCGTTTCCCTTCAAGTCCCGACTCCTCTCGTGCTTCTCCTCAACTGCCAGCTCTTCTCGCGCTTCCCTTCAACTACTGGCTCCTCTTGCGCTTCTCTTCAACTGCCGGCTCCTCTCGCATTTCCCTTCAACTCCCGACTCCTCTCGCGCTTCCCTTCAACTGCCGGCTCCTCTGTCGCTTCTCTTCAACTGCCGGCTCCTCTTGCGCTTCTCTTCAACTGCCGGCTCCTCTCGCATTTCCCTTCAACTCCCGACTCCTCTCACGCTTCCCTTCAAATGCCGGCTCCTCTGGCTATTCTCTTCAACTGCCGGCTCCTCTCGTGCCTCTCTTCAACTGTCGGCGTCTCTCGCGCTTCCCTTCAACTCACAGCTTCTCTCGCGCTTGTCTTACCTGCCGGCGTCTCTCGCTCTTCCCTTCAACTCCCGGCTTCTCTCGCGCTTCTCTTCAACTGCCGGCGTCTCTCGCGCTTCCCTTCAACTCCCGGCTTCTCTCGCACTTCTCTTCAACTCCCGGCTTCTCTCACGCTTCTCTTCAACTGTCAGCGTCTCTCACACTTCCTTTCAATTCCCAACTCCTCTCGCACTTCCCTTCAACTCCCGACCCCTCTCACGCTTCCCTTCAATTCCCGACTCCTCTGGCGCTTCCATTCAACTGCCGGCCCCTCTCGCGCTTCCCTTCAACTCCCGGCTTCTCTCGTGCTTCTCTTAAACTGCCGGTGTCTTTCACGCTTCCCTTCAACTGCCGGCTCCTCTCGCACTTCCCTTGAACTGCCGGCTCTTCTCGCGCTTCCCTTGAACTGCCGGCGTCTCTCGCACTTCCCTTGAACTGCCGGCGTCTCTCGCACTTCCCTTCAACTGCGAGCTCCTCTCGCGCTTCCCTTCAACTGCCAGCTCCTCTGGCGCTTTTCTTCAATTGCCGGCTTCTCTCGCGCTTCTCTTAAACTGCCGGCGTCTCTCGCTCTTCCCTTTAACTCCCGGCTTCTCTCGCGCTTCTCTTCAACTGCCGGCGTCTCTCGCTCTTCCCTTCAACTCCCGACTCCTCTCGCGCTTCTCTTCGACTGCCGGCGTCTCTCGCTCTTCCCTTCAACTTCCGGTGTCTCTCGCTCTTCCCTTCATCTCACGGCTCCTCTCGCGCTTCTCTTCAACTGTCGGCGTCTCTCGCTCTTCCCTTCAACTCCCGGCTTCTCTCGGGCTTCTCTTCAACTCCCGGCTTCTCTCGCGCTTCTCTTCAACTGCCGGCGTCTCTCGCTCTTTCCTTCAACTGCCGGCTCCTCTGTCGCTTCTCTTCAGCTACGGCTCCTCTCGCGCTTCCCTTCAACTGCCGGCGCCTCTCGCGCTTCCCTTCAACTGCCAGCTCCTCTCGCACTTCCCTTCAACTCCCGACCACTCTCACGCTTCCCTTCAATTCCCGACTCCTCTGGCGCTTCCATTCAACTGCCGGCCCCTCTCGCGCTTCCCTTCAACTCCCGGCTTCTCTCGTGCTTCTCTTAAACTGCCGGTGTCTTTCACGCTTCCCTTCAACTGCCGGCTCCTCTCGCGCTTCCCTTGAACTGCCGGCTCTTCTCGCGCTTCCCTTGAACTGCCGGCGTCTCTCGCACTTCCCTTGAACTGCCGGCGTCTCTCGCACTTCCCTTCAACTGCGAGGTCCTCTCGCGCTTCCCTTCAACTGCCAGCTCCTCTGGCGCTTTTCTTCAATTGCCGGCTTCTCTCGCGCTTCTCTTAAACTGCCGGCGTCTCTCGCTCTTCCCTTTAACTCCCGGCTTCTCTCGCGCTTCTCTTCAACTGCCGGCGTCTCTCGCTCTTCCCTTCAACTCCCGACTCCTCTCGCGCTTCTTTTCGACTGCCGGCGTCTCTCGCTCTTCCCTTCAACTTCCGGTGTCTCTCGCTCTTCCCTTCATCTCACGGCTCCTCTCGCACTTCTCTTCAACTGTCGGCGTCTCTCGCTCTTCCCTTCAACTCCCGGCTTCTCTCGGGCTTCTCTTCAACTCCCGGCTTCTCTCGCGCTTCTCTTCAACTGCCGGCGTCTCTCGCTCTTTCCTTCAACTGCCGGCTCCTCTGTCGCTTCTCTTCAGCTACGACTCCTCTCGCGCTTCCCTTCAACTGCCGGCGCCTCTCGCGCTTCCCTTCAACTGCCAGCTCCTCTCGCGCTTCCCTTCAACTCCCGACTCTTCTCGCGCTTCCCTTCAAATGCCGGCTCCTCTGGCTATTCTCTTCAACTGCCGGCTCCTCTCGTGCCTCTCTTCAACTGCTGGCGTCTCTCGCGCTTCCCTTCAACAGCCGGCTCCTCTCGCACTTTTCTTCAACTGCCGGCGTCTCTCGCGCTTCTCTTCAACTGCAGTCATCTCTCACGCTTCCCTTCAACTGCCGGCTCCTCTCGCGCTTCTCTTCAACTCCAGACTCCTCTCGCGCTTCCCTTCAACTGCCGGCATCTCTCGCGCTTCCCTTCAACTGCCGGCTCCTCTCGCTCTTCACTTCGACTGCAAGCTCTTCTGGCGCTTCCCTTCAACAGACAGCGTCTCTCACACTTCCCTTCAACTCCCGACTGCTCTCGCGCTTCCCTTCAACTGCCGGCTCCTCTGGCGCTTCTCTTCAACTGCCAGCATCTCTCGCGCTTCTATTCAACTGCCAGCTCCTCTCGCGCTTCCCTTCATCTTCCTGCTCCTCTCGCACTTCTCTTCAACTGCCTGCGTCTCTCGTGCTTCCCTTCAACAACCGGCTCCTCTTGTGCATTCCTTCAACTGCCGGCGTCTCGCACAGTTCCCTTCAACTCCCGACTCCTCTCACACTTCCCTTCAACTCCCGACTCCTCTCGCGCTTCCCTTCAACTACCGGCTCCTCTCATGCCTCTCTTCAACTGCCGGCGTCTCTCGCGCTTCTCTTCAACTGCAGTCGTCTCTCACGCTTCCCTTCAACTGCCAGCTCCTCTCGCGCTTCCCTTCAACTCCAGACCCCTCTCGCGCTTCCCTTCAATTGCCGGCATCTCTCACGCTTCCCTTCAACTGCCGGCTCCTCTCGCTCTTCACTTCGACTGCAAGCTCTTCTGGCGCTTCCCTTCAACTTTTGGCGTCTCTCACACTTCCCTTCAACTCCCAACTGCTCTCGTGCTTCCCTTCAACTGCCGTCTCCTCTGGCGCGTCTCTTCAACTGCCGGCATCTCTCGCGCTTCTATTCAACTGCCGGCTCCTCTCGCGCTTCTCTTCAACTGCCGGCCCCCTCGCGCTTCTCTTCAACTGCCAGCTCCTCTCGCTCTTCACTTCGACTGCCAGCTCTTCTCGCGCTTCCCTTCAACTATCAGCTCCTCTCGCTCTTCACTTCGACTGCCAGCTCTTCTGGCGCTTCCATTCAACTGTCGGCGTCTCTCACACTTCCCTTCAACTCCCGACTGCTCTCGCGCTTCCCTTCAACTGCCGACTCCTCTCACACTTCCCTTCAACTCCCGACTCCTCTCGCGCTTCCCTTCAACTGCCGGCTCCTCTGGCACATCTCTTCAACTGCGGGCACCTCTCGCCCTTGTCATCAACTGCCTGCTTCTCTCGCACTTTCCTTCATCTCCCTGCTCCTCTCGCGCTGCCCTTCATCTCCCTGCTCCTCTCGCACTTCTCTTCAACTGCCTGCGTCTCTCATGCTTCCCTTCAACTACCGGCTCCTCTCGCGCTTCCCTTCCACTGCCGGTGTCTCTCGCGCTTTCCTTCAACTGTCGGCATCTCTCACAGTTCCCTTCAACTCCCGACTCCTCTGGCGCTTCCCTTCAACTGCCGGCTATTCTCGCTCTTCACTTCGAATGCCGGCTCTTCTCGCACGTCCCTTCAACTGCCAGCTCCTCTCGCGCTTCTCCTCAACTGCCAGCTCTTCTCGCGCTTCCCTTCAACTACTGGCTCCTCTTGCGCTTCTCTTCAACTGCCGGCTCCTCTCGCGTTTCCCTTCAAGTCACGACTCCTCTCGTGCTTCTCCTCAACTGCCAGCTCTTCTCGCGCTTCCCTTCAACTACTGGCTCCTCTTGCGCTTCTCTTCAACTGCCGGCTCCTCTCACATTTCCCTTCAACTCCCGACTCCTCTCGCGCTTCCCTTCAACTGCCGGCTCCTCTGTCGCTTCTCTTCAACTACCGGCTCCTCTTGCGCTTCTCTTCAACTGCCGGCTCCTCTCGCATTTCCCTTCAACTCCCGACTCCTCTCACGCTTCCCTTCAAATGCCGGCTCCTCTGGCTATTCTCTTCAACTGCCGGCTCCTCTCGTGCCTCTCTTCAACTGTCGGCGTCTCTCGCGCTTCCCTTCAACTCACAGCTTCTCTCGCGCTTGTCTTACCTGCCGGCGTCTCTCGCTCTTCCCTTCAACTCCCAGCTTCTCTCGCGCTTCTCTTCAACTGCCGGCGTCTCTCGCGCTTCCCTTCAACTCCCGGCTTCTCTCGCGCTTCTCTTCAACTCCCGGCTTCTCTCACGCTTCTCTTCAACTGTCAGCGTCTCTCACACTTCCTTTCAATTCCCAACTCCTCTCGCACTTCCCTTCAACTCCCGACCCCTCTCACACTTCCCTTCAATTCCCGACTCCTCTGGCGCTTCCATTCAACTGCCGGCCCCTCTCGCGCTTCCCTTCAACTCCCGGCTTCTCTCGTGCTTCTCTTAAACTGCCGGTGTCTTTCACGCTTCCCTTCAACTGCCGGCTCCTCTCGCGCTTCCCTTGAACTGCCGGCTCTTCTCGTGCTTCCCTTGAACTGCCGGCGTCTCTCGCACTTCCCTTGAACTGCCGGCGTCTCTCGCACTTCCCTTCAACTGCGAGCTCCTCTCGCGCTTCCCTTCAACTGCCAGCTCCTCTGGCGCTTTTCTTCAATTGCCGGCTTCTCTCGCGCTTCTCTTAAACTGCCGGCGTCTCTCGCTCTTCCCTTTAACTCCCGGCTTCTCTCGCGCTTCTCTTCAACTGCCAGCGTCTCTCGCTCTTCCCTTCAACTCCCGACTCCTCTCGCGCTTCTCTTCGACTGCCGGCGTCTCTCGCTCTTCCCTTCAACTTCCGGTGTCTCTCGCTCTTCCCTTCATCTCACGGCTCCTCTCGCGCTTCTCTTCAACTGTCGGCGTCTCTCGCTCTTCCCTTCAACTCCCGGCTTCTCTCGGGCTTCTCTTCAACTCCCGGCTTCTCTCGCGCTTCTCTTCAACTGCCGGCGTCTCTCGCTCTTCCCTTCAACTGCCGGCTCCTCTGTCGCTTCTCTTCAGCTACGGCTCCTCTCGCGCTTCCCTTCAACTGCCGGCACCTCTCGCGCTTCCCTTCAACTGCCAGCTCCTCTCGCGCTTCCCTTCAACTCCCGACTCCTCTCGCACTTCTCTTCAACTGTTGGCATCTCTCACGCTTCCCTTCAACTCCCGACTCTTCTCGCGCTTCCCTTCAAATGCCGGCTCCTCTGGCTATTCTCTTCAACTGCCGGCTCCTCTCGTGCCTCTCTTCAACTGCTGGCGTCTCTCGCGCTTCCCTTCAACAGCCGGCTCCTCTCGCACTTTTCTTCAACTGCCGGCGTCTCTCGCGCTTCTCTTCAACTGCAGTCATCTCTCACGCTTCCCTTCAACTGCCGGCTCCTCTCGCGCTTCTCTTCAACTCCAGACTCCTCTCGCGCTTCCCTTCAACTGCCGGCATCTCTCGCGCTTCCCTTCAACTGCCGGCTCCTCTCGCTCTTCACTTCGACTGCAAGCTCTTCTGGCGCTTCCCTTCAACAGCCAGCGTCTCTCACACTTCCCTTCAACTCCCAACTGCTCTCGCGCTTCCCTTCAACTGCCGGCTCCTCTGGCGCTTCTCTTCAACTGCCAGCTCCTCTCGCGCTTCCCTTCATCTTCCTGCTCCTCTCGCACTTCTCTTCAACTGCCTGCGTCTCTCGTGCTTCCCTTCAACAACCGGCTCCTCTTGTGCATTCCTTCAACTGCCGGCGTCTCGCACAGTTCCCTTCAACTCCCGACTCCTCTCACACTTCCCTTCAACTCCCGACTCCTCTCGCGCTTCCCTTCAACTGCCGGCTCCTCTGGCACATCTCTTCAACTGCGGGCACCTCTCGCCCTTGTCATCAACTGCCTGCTTCTCTCGCACTTTCCTTCATCTCCCTGCTCCTCTCGCGCTGCCCTTCATCTCCCTGCTCCTCTCGCACTTCTCTTCAACTGCCTGCGTCTCTCATGCTTCCCTTCAACTACCGGCTCCTCTCGCGCTTCCCTTCCACTGCCGGTGTCTCTCGCGCTTTCCTTCAACTGTCGGCATCTCTCACAGTTCCCTTCAACTCCCGACTCCTCTGGCGCTTCCCTTCAACTGCCGGCTCCTCTCGCTCTTCACTTCGACTGCAAGCTCTTCTGGCGCTTCCCTTCAACTGCCAGCGTCTCTCACACTTCCCTTCCACTCCCGACTGCTCTCGCGCTTCCCTTCAACTGCCGGCTCCTCTGGCGCTTCTCTTCAACTGCCAGCATCTCTCGCGCTTCTATACAACTGCCAGCTCCTCTCGCGCTTCCCTTCAACTGCCGGCTCCTCTGGCGCTTCTCTTCAACTGCCAGCATCTCTCGCACTTCTATTCAACTGCCAGCTCCTCTCGCGCTTCCCTTCATCTTCCTGCTCCTCTCGCACTTCTCTTTAACTGCCTGCGTCTCTCTTGCTTCTCTTCAACTGCCGGCGTCTCGCACAGTTCCCTTCAACTCCCAACTCCTCTCACACTTTCCTTCAACTCCCGAATCCTCTCGCGCTTCCCTTCAACTGCCGGCTCCTCTGGCGCTTCTCTTCAACTGCCGGCTCCTCTCACTCTTCACTTCGACTGCCAGCTCTTCTCGCGCTTCCCTTCAACTACCAGCTCCTCTCGCTTTCACTTCGACTGCCAGCTCTTCTAGCGCTTCCATTCAATTGTCGGCGTCTCTCACACTTCCCTTCAACTCCCGACTGCTCTCGCGCTTCCCTTCAACTGCCTGCTCCTCTCGCACTTTCCTTCATCTCCCTGCTCCTCTCGCGCTGCCCTTCATCTGCCTGCTCCTCTCGCACTTCTCTTCAACTGCCTGCGTCTCTCGTGCTTCCCTTCAACTGCCGGTGTCTCTCGCGCTTTCCTTCAACTGTCGGCATCTCTCACAGTTCGCTTCAACTCCCGACTCCTCTGGCGCTTCCCTTCAACTGCCGGCTACTCTTGCTCTTCACTTCGACTGCCAGCTCTTCTCGCACTTCCCTTCAACTGCCAGCTCCTCTCACGCTTCTCCTCAACTGCCAGCTCTTCTCACGCTTCCCTTCAATTACTGGCTCCTCTTGCGCTTCTCTTCAACTGCCGGCTCCTCTCGCGTTTCCCTTCAACTCAAGACTCCTCTCGCGCTTCCCTTCAACTGCCGGCTCCTCTGTCGCTTCTCTTCAACTACCGGCTCCTCTCGCGCTTCCCTTCAACTGCCGGCGCCTCTCGCGCTTCCCTTCAACTGCCAGCTCCTCTCGCGCTTCCCTTCAACTCCCGACTCCTCTAGCGCTTCTCTTCAACTGTCTGCGTCTCTCACTCTTCCCTTCAACTCCCGACTCCTCTCGCACTTCTCTTCAACTGTTGGCGTCTCTCACGCTTCCCTTCAACTCCCGACTCCTCTCGCGCTTCCCTTCAAATGCCAGCTCTTCTGGCTATTCTCTTCAACTGCCGGCTCCTCTCGTGCCTCTCTTCAACTGCCGGCGTCTCTCGCGCTTCTCTTCAACTGCAGTCGTCTCTCACGCTTCCCTTCAACAGCCGGCTCCTCTCGCACTTTTCTTCAACTTCCTGCGTCTCTCGTGCTTCCCTTCAACAACCGGCTTCTCTTGCGCATCCCTTCAACTGCCGGCGTCTCGCACAGTTCCCTTCAACTCCCGACTCCTCTCACACTTCCCTTCAACTCCCGACTCCTCTCGCGCTTCCCTTCAACTGCCGGCTCCTCTCGTGCCTCTCTTCAACTGCCGGCGTCTCTCGCGCTTCTCTTCAACTGCAGTCGTCTCTCACGCTTCCCTTCAACTGCCAGCTCCTCTCGCGCTTCCCTTCAACTCCAGACCCCTCTCGCGCTTCCCTTCAATTGCCGGCATCTCTCACGCTTCCCTTCAACTGCCGGCTCCTCTCGCTCTTCACTTCGACTGCAAGCTCTTCTGGCGCTTCCCTTCAACTTTTGGCGTCTCTCACATTTCCCTTCAACTCCCAACTGCTCTCGTGCTTCCCTTCAACTGCCGGCTCCTCTGGCGCTTCTCTTCAACTGCCGGCCCCTCTCGCGCTTCTCTTCAACTGCCAGCTCCTCTCGCTCTTCACTTCGACTGCCAGCTCTTCTCGCGCTTCCCTTCAACTATCAGCTCCTCTCGCTCTTCACTTCGACTGCAAGCTCTTCTGGCGCTTCCATTCAACTGTCGGCGTCTCTCACACTTCCCTTCAACTCCCGACTGCTCTCGCGCTTCCCTTCAACTGCCGACTCCTCTCACACTTCCCTTCAACTCCCGACTCCTCTCGCGCTTCCCTTCAACTGCCGGCTCCTCTGGCACATCTCTTCAACTGCGGGCACCTCTCGCCCTTGTCATCAACTGCCTGCTTCTCTCGCACTTTCCTTCATCTCCCTGCTCCTCTCGCGCTGCCCTTCATCTCCCTGCTCCTCTCGCACTTCTCTTCAACTGCCTGCGTCTCTCATGCTTCCCTTCAACTACCGGCTCCTCTCGCGCTTCCCTTCCACTGCCGGTGTCTCTCGCGCTTTCCTTCAACTGTCGGCATCTCTCACAGTTCCCTTCAACTCCCGACTCCTCTGGCGCTTCCCTTCAACTGCCGGCTATTCTCGCTCTTCACTTCGAATGCCGGCTCTTCTGGCGCTTCCCTTCAACTGCCAGCTCCTCTCGCGCTTCTCGTCAACTGCCAGCTCTTCTCGCGCTTCCCTTCAACTTCTGGCTCCTCTTGCGCTACTCTTCAACTGCCGGCTCCTCTCGCGTTTCCCTTCAAGTCCCGACTCCTCTCGTGCTTCTCCTCAACTGCCAGCTCTTCTCGCGCTTCCCTTCAACTACTGGCTCCTCTTGCGCTTCTCTTCAACTGCCGGCTCCTCTCGCATTTCCCTTCAACTCCCGACTCCTCTCGCACTTCCCTTCAACTCCCGACTCCTCTCACGCTTCCCTTCAAATGCCGGCTCCTCTGTCTATTCTCTTCAACTGCCGGCTCCTCTCGTGCCTCTCTTCAACTGTCGGCGTCTCTCGCGCTTCCCTTCAACTCACAGCTTCTCTCGCGCTTGTCTTACCTGCCGGCGTCTCTCGCTCTTCCCTTCAACTCCCGGCTTCTCTCGCGCTTCTCTTCAACTGCCGGCGTCTCTCGCGCTTCCCTTCAACTCCCGGCTTCTCTCGCGCTTCTCTTCAACTCCCGGCTTCTCTCACGCTTCTCTTCAACTGTCAGCGTCTCTCACACTTCCTTTCAATTCCCAACTCCTCTCGCACTTGCCTTCAACTCCCGACCACTCTCACGCTTCCCTTCAATTCCCGACTCCTCTGGCGCTTCCATTCAACTGCCGGCCCCTCTCGCGCTTCCCTTCAACTCCCGGCTTCTCTCGTGCTTCTCTTAAACTGCCGGTGTCTTTCACGCTTCCCTTCAACTGCCGGCTCCTCTCGCGCTTCCCTTGAACTGCCGGCTCTTCTCGCGCTTCCCTTGAACTGCCGGCGTCTCTCGCACTTCCCTTGAACTGCCGGCGTCTCTCGCACTTCCCTTCAACTGCGAGCTCTTCTCACGCTTCCCTTCAACTGCCAGCTCCTCTGGCGCTTTTCTTCAATTGCCGGCTTCTCTCGCGCTTCTCTTAAACTGCCGGCGTCTCTCGCTCTTCCCTTTAACTCCCGGCTTCTCTCGCGCTTCTCTTCAACTGCCGGCGTCTCTCGCTCTTCCCTTCAACTCCCGACTCCTCTCGCACTTCTCTTCGACTGCCGGCGTCTCTCGCTCTTCCCTTCAACTTCCTGTGACTCTCGCTCTTCCCTTCATCTCACGGCTCCTCTCGCGCTTCTCTTCAACTGTCGGCATCTCTCGCTCTTCCCTTCAACTCCCGGCTTCTCTCGGGCTTCTCTTCAACTCCCGGCTTCTCTCGCGCTTCTCTTCAACTGCCGGCGTCTCTCGCTCTTCCCTTCAACTGCCGGCTCCTCTGTCGCTTCTCTTCAGCTACGGCTCCTCTCGCGCTTCCCTTCAACTGCCAGCGCCTCTCGCGCTTCCCTTCAACTGCCAGCTCCTCTCGCGCTTCCCTTCAACTCCCGACTCCTCTCGCACTTCTCTTCAACTGTTGGCATCTCTCACGCTTCCCTTCAACTCCCGTATCTTCTCGCGCTTCCCTTCAAATGCCGGCTCCTCTGGCTATTCTCTTCAACTGCCGGCTCCTCTCGTGCCTCTCTTCAACTGCTGGCGTCTCTCGCGCTTCCCTTCAACAGCCGGCTCCTCTCGCACTTTTCTTCAACTGCCGGCGTCTCTCGCGCTTCTCTTCAACTGCAGTCATCTCTCACGCTTCCCTTCAACTGCCGGCTCCTCTCGCGCTTCTCTTCAACTCCAGACTCCTCTCGCGCTTCCCTTCAACTGCCGGCATCTCTCGCGCTTCCCTTCAACAGCCGGCTCCTCTCGCACTTTTCTTCAACTGCCGGCGTCTCTCGCGCTTCTCTTCAACTGCAGTCATCTCTCACGCTTCCCTTCAACTGCCGGCTCCTCTCGCGCTTCTCTTCAACTCCAGACTCCTCTCGCGCTTCCCTTCAACTGCCAGCGTCTCTCACACTTCCCTTCAACTCCCGAATGCTCTCGCGCTTCCCTTCAACTGCCGGCTCCTCTGGCGCTTCTCTTCAACTGCCAGCATCTCTCGCGCTTCTATACAACTGCCAGCTCCTCTCGCGCTTCCCTTCATCTTCCTGCTCCTCTCGCACTTCTCTTCAACTGCCTGCGTCTCTCGTGCTTCCCTTCAACAACCGGCTCCTCTTGTGCATTCCTTCAACTGCCGGCGTCTCGCACAGTTCCCTTCAACTCCCAACTCCTCTCACACTTTCCTTCAACTCCCGAATCCTCTCACGCTTCCCTTCAACTGCCGGCTCCTCTGGCGCTTCTCTTCAACTGCCGGCTCCTCTCACTCTTCACTTCGACTGCCAGCTCTTCTCGCGCTTCCCTTCAACTACCAGCTCCTCTCGCTTTCACTTCGACTGCCAGCTCTTCTAGCGCTTCCATTCAATTGTCGGCGTCTCTCACACTTCCCTTCAACTCCCGACTGCTCTCGCGCTTCCCTTCAACTGCCTGCTCCTCTCGCACTTTCCTTCATCTCCCTGCTCCTCTCGCGCTGCCCTTCATCTGCCTGCTCCTCTCGCACTTCTCTTCAACTGCCTGCGTCTCTCGTGCTTCCCTTCAACTACCTGCTCCTCTCACGCTTCCCTTCACCTGCCGGTGTCTCTCGCGCTTTCCTTCAACTGTCGGCATCTCTCACAGTTCGCTTCAACTCCCGACTCCTCTGGCGCTTCCCTTCAACTGCCGGCTACTCTTGCTCTTCACTTCGACTGCCAGCTCTTCTCGCACTTCTCTTCAACTGCCAGCTCCTCTCACGCTTCTCCTCAACTGCCAGCTCTTCTCACGCTTCCCTTCAACTACTGGCTCCTCTTGCGCTTCTCTTCAACTGCCTGCTCCTCTCGCGTTTCCCTTCAACTCCCGACTCCTCTCGCGCTTCCCTTCAACTGCCGGCTCCTCTGTCGCTTCTCTTCAACTACCGGCTCCTCTCGCGCTTCCCTTCAACTGCCGGCGCCTCTCGCGCTTCCCTTCAACTCCCGACTCCTCTAGCGCTTCTCTTCAACTGTCTGCGTCTCTCACTCTTCCCTTCAACTCCCGACTCCTCTCGCACTTCTCTTCAACTGTTGGCGTCTCTCACGCTTCCCTTCAACTCCCGACTCCTCTCGCGCTTCCCTTCAAATGCCGGCTCTTCTGGCTATTCTCTTCAACTGCCGGCTCCTCTCGTGCCTCTCTTCAACTGCCGGCGTCTCTCGTGCTTCTCTTCAACTGCAGTCGTCTCTCACGCTTCCCTTCAACTGCCGGCTCCTCTCGCACTTTTCTTCAACTGCCTGCATCTCTCGTGCTTCCCTTCAACAACCGGCTCCTCTTGCGCATCCCTTCAACTGCCGGCGTCTCACACAGTTCCCTTCAACTCCCGACTCCTCTCACACTTCCCTTCAACTCCCGACTCCTCTCGCGCTTCCCTTCAACTGCCGGCTCCTCTGGTGCTTCTCTTCAACTGCCAGTGTCTCTCGCGCTTCCCTTCAACTGCCTGCTCCTCTCACTCTTCACTTCGACTGCCAGCTCTTCTCGCGCTTCCCTTCAACTACCAGCTCCTCTCGCACTTCCCTTCAACTGCCAGCTCTTCTGGCGCTTCCATTCAACTGTCGGCGTCTCTCACACTTCCCTTCAACTTCCGACTGCTCTCGCGCTTCCCTTCAACTGCCGACTCCTCTCACACTTCCCTTCAACTCCCGACTCCTCTCGCGCTTCCCTTAAACTGTCGGCTCCTCTGGCGCTTCTCTTCAACTGCGGACACCTCTCGCCCTTGTCATCAACTGCCTGCTCCTCGCGCACTTTCCTTCATCTCCCTGCTCCTCTCGCGCTGCCCTTCATCTCCCTGCTCCTCTAGCACTTCTCTTCAACTGCCTGTGTCTCTCGTGCTTCCCTTCACCTATCGATTCCTCTCGCGCTTCCCTTCAACTGCCGGCATCTCTCGCGCTTCCCTTCAACTGTCGGCATCTCTCACAGTTCCCTTCAACTCCTGACTCCTCTCACAATTCCCTTCAACTCCCGACTCCTCTCGCACTTCTCTTCAACTGTTGGCGTCTCTCACGTTTCCCTTCAAATCCTGACTCCTCTCGCGCTTCCCTTCAAATGCCGGCTCTTCTGGCTATTCTCTTCAACTTCCGGCTCCTCTTGTGCCTCTCTTCAATTGCCGGCGTCTCTCGCGCTTCTCTTCAACTGCAGTCGTCTCTCACGCTTCCCTTCAACTGCCGGCACCTCTCGCGCTTCTCTTCAACTGCCGGCGTCTCTCACGCTTCTCTTCAACTGCAGTCGTCTCTCACGCTTCCCTTCAACTGCCGGCTCCTCTTGCGCTTCCCTTCAACTCCAGACCCCTCTCGCGCTTCCCTTCAATTTCCGGCATCTCTCACGCTTCCCTTCAACGGCCAGCTCCTCTCACTCTTCACTTCGACTGCAAGCTCTTCTGGCGCTTCCCTTCAACTTTCGGCGTCTCTCACACTTCCCTGCAACTCCCGACTGCTCTCATGCTTCCCTTCAACTGCCGGCTCCTCTGGCGCTTCTCTTCAACTGCCGGCAGCTCTTGCGCTTCTATTCAACTGCCGGCTCCTCTCGCGCTTCTCTTCAACTGCCGGCCCCTCTCGCGCTTCTCTTCAACTGCCAGCTCCTCTCGCTCTTCACTTCGACTGCCAGCTCTTCTCGCGCTTCCCTTCAACTACCAGCTCCTCTTGCTCTTCACTTCGACTGCCAGCTCTTCTGGCGCTTCCATTCAACTGTCGGCGTCTCTCACACTTCCCTTCAACTCCCGACTGCTCTCGCGCTTCCCTTCAACTGCCGGCTCCTCTGTCGCTTCCCTTCAACTACCGGCTCCTCTCGCGCTTCCCTTCAACTGCCGGCACCTCTCGCGCTTCCCTTCAACTGCCAGCTCCTCTCGCGCTTCCCTTCAACTCCCGACTCCTCTAGCGCTTCTCTTCAACTGTCTGCGTCTCTCACTCTTCCCTTCAACTCCCGACTCCTCTCGCACTTCTCTTCAACTGTTGGCGTCTCTCACGCTTCCCTTCAACTCCCGACTCCTCTCGCGCTTCCCTTCAAATGCCGGCTCTTCTGGCTATTCTCTTCAACTGCCGGCTCCTCTCGTGCCTCTCTTCAACTGCCGGCATCTCTCGCGCTTCTCTTCAACTGCAGTCGTCTCTCACGCTTCCCTTCAACTGCCGGCTCCTCTCGCACTTTTCTTCAACTGCCTGCGTCTCTCGTGCTTCCCTTCAACAACCGGCTCCTCTTGCGCATCCCTTCAACTGCCGGCGTCTCGCACAGTTCCCTTCAACTCCCGACTCCTCTCACACTTCCCTTCAACTCCCGACTCCTCTGGCGCTTCCCTTCAACTGCCGGCTCCTCTGGTGCTTCTCTTCAACTGCCGGTGTCTCTCGTGCTTCCCTTCAACTGCCTGCTCCTCTCACTCTTCACTTCGACTGCCAGCTCTTCTCACACTTCCCTTCAACTACCAGCTCCTCTCGCACTTCCCTTCGACTGCCAGCTCTTCTAGCGCTTCCATTCACCTGTCGGAGTCTCTCACACTTCCCTTCAACTCCCGACTCCTCTCGCGCTTCCCTTCAACTGCCGGCTCCTCTGGCGCTTCTCTTCAACTGCGGGCACCTCTCGCCCTTGTCATCAACTGCCTGCTTCTCTCGCACTTTCCTTCATCTCCCTGCTCCTCTCGCGCTGCCCTTCATCTCCCTGCTCCTCTCGCACTTCTCTTCAACTGCCTGCGTCTCTCATGCTTCCCTTCAACTACCGGCTCCTCTCGCGCTTCCCTTCCACTGCCGGTGTCTCTCGCACTTTCCTTCATCTCCCTGCTCCTCTCGCGCTGCCCTTCATCTCCCTGCTCCTCTCGCACTTCTCTTCAACTGCCTGCGTCTCTCATGCTTCCCTTCAACTACCGGCTCCTCTCGCGCTTCCCTTCCACTGCCGGTGTCTCTCGCGCTTTCTTTCAACTGTCGGCATCTCTCACAGTTCCCTTCAACTCCCGACTCCTCTGGCGCTTCCCTTCAACTGCCGGCTATTCTCGCTCTTCACTTCGAATGCCGGCTCTTCTCGCACTTCCCTTCAACTGCCAGCTCCTCTCGCGCTTCTCCTCAACTGCCAGCTCTTCTCGCGCTTCCCTTCAACTACTGGCTCCTCTTGCGCTTCTCTTCAACTGCCGGCTCCTCTCGCATTTCCCTTCAACTCCCGACTCCTCTCGCGCTTCCCTTCAACTGCCAGCTCCTCTGTCGCTTCTCTTCAACTACCGGCTCCTCTTGCGCTTCTCTTCAACTGCCGGCTCCTCTCGCATTTCCCTTCAACTCCCGACTCCTCTCACGCTTCCCTTCAAATGCCGGCTCCTCTGGCTATTCTCTTCAACTGCCGGCTCCTCTCGTGCCTCTCTTCAACTGTCGGCGTCTCTCGCGCTTCCCTTCAACTCACAGCTTCTCTCGCGCTTGTCTTACCTGCCGGCGTCTCTCGCTCTTCCCTTCAACTCCCGGCTTCTCTCGCGCTTCTCTTCAACTGCCGGCGTCTCTCGCGCTTCCTTTAACTCCCGGCTTCTCTCGCGCTTCTCTTCAACTCCCGGCTTCTCTCGCGCTTCCCTTCAACTCCAGACTCCTCTCGCGCTTCCCTTCAACTGCCCGCATCTTTCACGCTTCCCTTCAACTGCCGGCTCCTCTCGCGCTTCCCTTCATCTCCCTGCTCCTCTCGCGCTGCCCTTCATCTCCCTGCTCCTCTAGCACTTCTCTTCAACTACCTGTGTCTCTCGTGCTTTCCTTCACCTATCGGCTCCTCTCGCGCTTCCCTTCAACTGTCGGCATCTCTCACAGTTCCCTTCAACTCCTGACTCCTCCCACACTTCCCTTCAACTCCCGACTCCTCTCGCGCTTCCCTTCAAATGCCGGCTCTTCTGGCTATTCTCTTCAACTGCCGGCTCCTCTCATGCCTCTCTTCAACTGCCGGCGTCTCTCGCGCTTCTCTTCAACTGCAGTCGTCTCTCACGCTTCCCTTCAACTGCCGGCACCTCTCGTGCTTCTCTTCAACTGCCGGCGTCTCTCGCGCTTCTCTTCAACTGCAGTCGTCTCTCACGCTTCCCTTCAACTGCCGGCTCCTCTCGCGCTTCCCTTCAACTCCAGACCCCTCTCGCGCTTCCCTTCAATTGCCGGCATCTCTCACGCTTCCCTTCAACTGCCGGCTCCTCTCGCTCTTCACTTCGACTGCAAGCTCTTCTGGCGCTTTCCTTCAACTTTTGGCGTCTCTCACACTTCCCTTCAACTCCCAACTGCTCTCGTGCTTCCCTTCAACTGCCGGCTCCTCTGGCGCTTCTCTTCAACTGCCGGCATCTCTCGCGCTTCTATTCAACTGCCGGCTCCTCTCGCGCTTCTCTTCAACTGCCGGCCCCTCTCGCGCTTCTCTTCAACTGCCAGCTCCTCTCGCTTTTCACTTCGACTGCCAGCTCTTCTCACGCTTCCCTTCAACTACCAGCTCCTCTCACTCTTCACTTCGACTGCCAGCTCTTCTGGCGCTTCCATTCAACTGTCGGCGTCTCTCACACTTCCCTTCAACTCCCGACTGCTCTCGCGCTTCCCTTCAACTGCCGACTCCTCTCACACTTCCCTTCAACTCCCGACTCCTCTCGCGCTTCCCTTCAACTGCCGGCTCCTCTGGCACATCTCTTCAACTGCGGGCACCTCTCGCCCTTGTCATCAACTGCCTGCTTCTCTTGCACTTTCCTTCATCTCCCTGCTCCTCTCGCGCTGCCCTTCATCTCCCTGCTCCTCTCGCACTTCTCTTCAACTGCCTGCGTCTCTCATGCTTCCCTTCAACTACCGGCTCCTCTCGCGCTTCCCTTCCACTGCCGGTGTCTCTCGCGCTTTCCTTCAACTGTCGGCATCTCTCACAGTTCCCTTCAACTCCCGACTCCTCTGGCGCTTCCCTTCAACTGCCGGCTATTCTCGCTCTTCACTTCGAATGCCGGCTCTTCTCGCGCTTCCCTTCAACTGCCAGCTCCTCTCGCGCTTCTCCTCAACTGCCAGCTCTTCTTGCGCTTCCCTTCAACTACTGGCTCCTCTTGCGCTTCTCTTCAACTGCCGGCTCCTCTCGCGTTTCCCTTCAAGTCCCGACTCCTCTCGCGCTTCTCCTCAACTGCCAGCTCTTCTCGCGCTTCCCTTCAACTACTGGCTCCTCTTGCGCTTCTCTTCAACTGCCGGCTCCTCTCGCATTTCCCTTCAACTCCCGACTCCTCTCGCGCTTCCCTTCAACTGCCGGCTCCTCTGTCGCTTCTCTTCAACTACCGGCTCCTCTTGCGCTTCTCTTCAACTGCCGGCTCCTCTCGCATTTCCCTTCAACTCCCGACTCCTCTCACGCTTCCCTTCAAATGCCGGTTCCTCTGGCTATTCTCTTCAACTGCCGGCTCCTCTCGTGCCTCTCTTCAACTGTCGGCGTCTCTCGCGCTTCCCTTCAACTCACAGCTTCTCTCGCGCTTGTCTTACCTGCCGGCGTCTCTCGCTCTTCCCTTCAACTCCCGGCTTCTCTCGCGCTTCTCTTCAACTGCCGGCGTCTCTCGCGCTTCCCTTCAACTCCCGGCTTCTCTCGCGCTTCCCTTCAACTTCCGGTGTCTCTCGCTCTTCCCTTCAACTCCCGGCTTCTCTCGGGCTTCTCTTCAACTCCCGGCTTCTCTCGCGCTTCTCTTCAACTGCCGGCGTCTCTCGCTCTTCCCTTCAACTCCCGGCTTCTCTCGGGCTTCTCTTCAACTCCAGGCTTCTCTCGGGCTTCTCTTCAACTCCCGGCTTCTCTCGGGCTTCTCTTCAACTCCCGGCTTCTCTCGGGCTTCTCTTCAACTGTCGGCGTCTCTTACACTTCCCTTCAATTCCCAACTCCTCTCGCACTTCCCTTCAACTCCCGACCCCTCTCACGCTTCCCTTCAACTCCCGACCCCTCTCACGCTTCCCTTCAACTGCCGGCTCCTCTCGCGCTTCTCTTCAACTGCCGGCGTCTCTCGCTCTTCCCTTCAACTCCCGGCTTCTCTCGCGCTTCTCTTCAACTGCCGGCGTCTCTCGCTCTTCCCTTCAACTCCCGACTCCTCTCGCGCTTCTCTTGAACTGTCGGCGTCTCTCGCTCTTCCTTCAACTCCGGGCTTCTCTCGCGCTTCTTTTCAACTCCCGGCTTCTCTTCCTGGACAATACAGATCCAAGTCAGGATGATGTGCCAGTCGGAGGGGAATCTCAACTGATGCTGTTCCCATGTGTCTGTTGCTGTTCGAGATAGTAGATGTAGTGGGTTTGGAAGGTGATGTTGAAGCAGCTTCGGTGAATCAATGCAGTGCATCTTGTAGATGGTACACGCTGCAGCCACTGTCCTGCACTGGTGGTGGGGGTGAGTATTGAAGGTGGAGGATGGGCTGCCATTAAAGTGGGCTGCGTTGTGCTGGATGAAACAGACTCTCCAATATGAAAAAGACTGGCTGATAAATAATAATTGTTTTAGGAAGTGACTGGGGCCCAGTAAATTTAAATAGTTTCCATCCATTTTCAAAAGATCTGCTCTTCAAAGTTTTTAGAAACCAATCACATGAGATGTTTGTATTTGAATTGAATGTGTTGGCTCCTCACTTGGACACCTGACTGACAAGAGGCAGTGATTGGACAATAGCTGGAAACAATGAGCTGAAATGTTCTTCTGTGAGTTAAACTGTTTCTCTTTAACCCGGAATTGATTATGTCAGAGTTAAAGCTAATACCAGGTTCAATTACACTGAATATACAGCACAAAAACAGGCCATTCAGCCCATCCAATCCATGTCAGTGTTTATACTTCACTTGAGTTTCCTCTCATTCTTTCTCATCTCACTCTCAGTGAATCCTTCTGTTCATTTCTCCCCCATGTGTTTACCCAGCTTCTCCTTAAATGTATCCAGGTTATTCACCTCCACACCTCCCTGTGGTAGCGAGTTCCACATTCTCACCGCTCTCTGGGAAAGAAGTTTCTCCTGAATTCCCGATTAGATTAATCAATCACTATCTTATGTTGATGGCCTCTAGTTTTGCTCTTCCTCCTACAAGTGGAAACATTGTCTGTGTCTATCAAAACCTTTCAGAATTATTAAAACCTCCATTCGCTCTCAGCCTTGTCTTTCCAAGAGTGAAGAGGCCCAGCCTATTCATCGTCTCCTGGTGCATTAAACCTTTCAGGGTGAAAATCTGAAGACAAAAATATTTTGTTCACACCTGAACTCAGCACAGTGAGAGAGCAGGGACAGAGTCACAAGGGGGCCTGAGGAGAGGAGATTCACTGAGAATGGCTGGGTTGGGCTGGTCTGTGGGAATGAGATTGTTGATCAGACTGTTCATAGGGGTCTTGGAGTTAGGGGGCAGTGAGGGAGTTCAAGATGCAGCCTTCAATAAAACAACAGCCTATATTAATATCTCACCTTCAGTGTAACAAAATGTAACAGGACGTCCTGTTTCTGTGCTGTATTTTCAATGAAATTGAGCCCAGTATGGCCTTTACCTCTGACATAGTCCATTGCGGGTTCAAGGTCAATGTCCCAAGGAGCATTTTGAAACAGAAATTGATAAAGTTGTTCAAGATTATGTCATAGAACATCCCACTCCCTTTTTCTCAGTCAGTTCTGGAATGTGGGTGGCTCATACCAAATTGCCCTTGTTCAGAGGGCATTTACAACTCAACTGCATTGCTGTGGGTCTGGAGTCAACGTAGGCAGACTGGGTAAGGACAGCAGATTTCCTTATGGGATCAGAAAGGTTTTTGCAACAATCGGCAAAGGTTTCACTGTCATCATCAAACCTTCAACTCCAGGTATTTGTTGAATTCAAATTTTGTCAGTTGCCGTGATGGCGAACTCGGGTCCCCAGAGAATTACCCGGGGTCTCTGGAATACCAGCCCACTGACAATGTCACTATCCTGCTACCTGTCGAGCTATAAATCTCTGTCCCTCACACACTCCCTCCTCCCTATTTAATTGAACACTAATTCCTCCTATTATCCCCCTCCTGCTTTCCCCCCAATTCTCCTCCCCTAAAGGTGCTGACTCCAGGGTTCAGTTTCACACTCACCAATTGCCCTCTCCAATATGTCACCCAAGTGTCTAAATCTTGACACCTGAATTTAACAAACTGTTTTGCTAAGGGGACGTCACAATCAAATCTAGTGATGACCCACATGTACGTTGTGTCAGGGCGGGATCACTGCACCCCCCACCCCCACTTTCCATCCCAGTGCCAGGAGTTTGGAGACTGGGCTCCAGATGAGTAATGGCAGCGGGAGCTCCCACAACGGCGCGCACTGGGAAAACCGCTCTATCCGCCATGTATGCGGGCTGCCCGGGACTATGTCCAAGGGAGGGGGGATCTGCGCATGTGCTGGGGAGAGTCCACAATGCCTCTTCCCTTCCGGTGCCTCATCTTGTTCTCCAGCCAATCAGAGTGCGGGCTTTGTGTGAGCAAAACAATTTCTTTTCTCTCCCTTTCCATTTCTTTTCTCATTTTGGGGGCAAATTGTTGACTTGCAGGAACTGAAGGGAAAGGAAGTGAATCCAGGGAGGGTGCAGACTCTGGAAAGGTTGGCCCAGGTCTCTCTCTCTCTTAAAGACATTGACATCCTTTGGTCCCTCAGATTGACACATTTATTTGTCTGGCTAAAAGGATGGTCTCTTTCCTAATGTTCACAATTAAAGGGGTGGTTTTCCCAGGAGATGGCTGACGTTTAAAGGGACAGTAAATTAATACAGGACAGAGATATGCCGAGTGTTGTTATTTGATACATATTAGATATATTATTTATGGGTCTGTAATACATTTAATTGATTATTATTTCTAGTTTTTTAATATAGTATTGTTGCTATGTTATAAATTTCCAGTTATAGAGTCTTTACAACACAGAAGTAGTCCATTCACCAATGTGAGTCCATGGCTGACTCTCTGTATAACAATCCAGTCGGCCCCCTTCCCCTGTAAGTTTGTTTCCTTCAAGTGACCGTGCAATTTTATGTTGACACCATTGATCATCTCCCCTTCCAGCATCCTTACAGGCAGCGAGTTTGAGGTCAATGCAACTCACTTCTAAGTAATGTTTTTCCATGCATCCCCTCTGTATCTCTGATTAAGTAATATAGTGTATACTGCACAAATTTGTGGTCCAGTATATACACATATATATGGCTAGCAGCCTGCATAAAGATTTTCAGGTCTCTGTGTCCATGACATGAAGTAGTGACTATATATCTGCCACAGGGAAAATGTTAGAAGCTATTATTAAAGATGTTATAGCAGGGCACTTTGAAAAATTCAAGGCAATCAAGCAGAGTTGACATGGTTTTGTAAAATTGAAATCATGTTCAACCAACTTTTTTCTGGTTGGCAGGATGTAACGAGTGGTGTGCCACAGGGATCAGTGCTGGGACCTCAATTTTTTACAATTTATATAAATGAATTGGATAAAGGGACCAAAGGAATGGTGGCTAGATTTGCTGATGACACAAAGATAGGTAGGAAAGTAAATTCTAGAGAGGACGTAAGGAGGCTACAAAGTGACATATATAAGTCAAGTGAGTGGGCAAAGATCAGTTAAATGGAGTATAATGTGGGCAAATGTGAAATCGTTCATTTTGGCAGGAAGAATGAAAAAGGAGCATATTATCTAAATGGTGAGAACTTGCAGAGCTCTGAAATTCAGAGGGATCTGGATGTTCTAGTGCATGAATCACTAAAGGTAATATGCAGGTACAGCAAGTAATTAGGAAAGCTAATAGAATGTTATCATTTATTGTGAGGGGAATTGAATACAAAATTAGGGAGGTTATGCTTCAGTTGTACAGGGCACTGGTGAGACCACATCTTGAGTACTGTGTACAGTGATGGTCTCCTGATTTAAAGAAAGATGCAAACGCGTTAGAAGCAATTCAGAGAAAGTTTACTGGACTAATACCAGGAATGGGCGGGTTGTCTTATGAGGAAAGGCTGGACAGGTTAGGCTTGTATCCACTGGAATTCAGAAGAGTAAGAGTCGGCTTAATTGAAACGTTTAAAATCCTGAGGGGTCTTGGCAGGGTGGATGTGGAGACGATGTTTCCTCTTGTGGCAGAATCTAGTATTAGGGGTCACTTTAAAAATAAGGGGTCGCTCATTTCAGAAGAAATTTTTTTCTCTCAGAGGGTGGTGAGCCTTTGGAGCCCTCTTCCTCAAAAGGCGGTGGAAGCAGAGTCTTTGAACATTTTTAAGGCACAGCTAGATAGATTCTTGATTAATAAGGGGGTGAAAGGTTTTTGGGGGTGGGCAGTAATGTGATGTTGAGATTACATTCAGATCAGTCATGATCTTATTGAATATGGAGCAAGTTTGAGGAGGCAAGTGGCCAACTCCTGCTCCTAATTTGTGTGTCCGGATGTATGGATCTGTACATCAGCATGAATCAGCACCTTCAGGAGAACTGGGAGGGTAAATGTTAGGCCCAGTAGAGTGAGAATGGAGGAAGAGTGTGTGGGATGACTGTTGGGGTAAAAGAGGAAAGAATGATCCACAGAAACTAGAATTGTCTGTTCTGAATTTCTATCCTGTACTGACAGTGATGACTTTTGTAAACTCCTATTACAGTATATTAGAAAGGGAGGATTTGCAACAGAAATCTCAAACCAATCGCCATGTCAAGATCTGACAGAGTCGCTTGATTTATTCGGACCTGAATATCATCAGCCTTTGAATATAGAAGGAGAAGTGTTTGTCTGTTCTGTCTGCTTAAAAGGCTTTAACATCACTGGGACTGGAAAAGCACCGAGACACACATACCCGAATGAGAGTGTTCCTGTGCTCTGACTGTGGAAAGAGCTTTAACCAGTAACACAGACTGAAAAAACCATCGTACCATTCACAGCGGGGAGAGACTGTCTGTGGATGAGCCTTCAACTGATCATTGAACCTGGAGAGACACAAGGAGAAACTGTGGAAATGTGGGGACTGTGGGAATGGATTCAGCTGTTCACCTACTCTGCTGAGATACCAGAGAATTCACATTGGGGAGAAGCCGTTCACCTGCTCTGATTGTAGGAAGGGATTCACTCAGTTATCCAGCCTGCAGACACACCAGCGAGTTCACACCGGGGAGAGGCCGTTCACCTGCTCTGAGTGTGGGCAGGAATTTAGTCAGTCATCCCACCTTTTGACACACAGGTGAGTTCACATTGGGGAGAGACCGTTCACCTGCTCTGAGTGTGGGAAGGGATTCACTGATTCATCCTACCTGCTGATACATCAGCAAGTTCACACTGGGAAGAGGCCCTTCATCTGCTCCGAGTTTGGGAAGCGATTCAGTGATTCATCCCACCTTCTGACACACCGACGAGTTCACACCGGGGAGAAGCCGCTCACCTGCTCCGAGTGTGAGAAGGGCTTCACTCAGGTATCCAACTTGCTGAGGCACCAGTGGGTTCACAAGTGATTACAGGAATTTGATTCTGCTATTCTTGCTGCTGTTCATCACATCCATGATCGAACTGTAGTAGAAAGGGTTAACAGATGGGATATGCTAATGGCTGACATAGTTAATGATGTACTATTGACATCAGTCAGTCACCTGTTAGACTCTCTCTCTGAGAGTGAGAGAGAGAAGTTGGAATTGTGCCTCGGAATAACGTGCCTTCTGTGTAACCTGTTTGAATGTAGTACTAATAAACAAGTGTTTAGCAGATACCAGAATGTGTCTACATTCTGTCTGCTAATCACGTCCCAGGCCTAGAGTCCAAGATAGAAGGACACATCTCCACACATGGTGGCAACAAGTGAGACATCGATGTTAAAAACAGATCAGTATTATCGAAGGAACCACAGAGTGAAGAAACCTCTGAAAGCAGCTCATAAAAAACTGGCAGAAAAAGAGGCTCTGGAGAGAGGTAACGATGACCGTACCTGGTGAGCAGTCCCTGTCCCTGTCCTGAAAGAGGCACTGGAGAGAGGTAATGATGACTGTACCTGGTGAGCAGTCCCTGTCCATGTCCTGATGGAGGTGCTAGAGAGAGGTAATGGTGACTGTACCTGGTGAGCAGTCCCTGCCCTGAAGGAGGCGCTGGAGAGAGGTAACGATGACTGTACCTGGTGAGCAGTCCCTGTCTCTGTCCTAAAGGAGACTCTGGAGAGAGGTAATGATGACTGTATCTGGTTAGCGGTCCCTGTACCTGTCCTGAAGGAGGCGCTGGAGAGAGGTAACAATGACTGTACCTGGTGATTAGTCCCTGTCTCAAGGACCCACAGAGAGACCAGCAGTGGGAGTTTTGGAAACACCATTTTCTCCGGTACAGAGCACTGTCAGGTCTTCACTAAAAGGAGCAGAAGTTTTGAGCTTCCCTGTTAACATCCTGGGGGTCATCATTGACCAGAAACTGAACTGGATCAGCCATATAAATAGGGGGAGGTGGTGGTGAGTGGTATTGTGACTGGGCTGGGAATCCAAGGACTCGGTAATGCTCAGGGGATCCAGGTCGGTAATGCTCAGGGGATCCAGGTTCGAATCTGGACATGGCAGATGGTGAAATTTTAATTCAATAAAAATCTGGACCATGAAACAAACCATTGTCGATTGTTGTAAAAACCCATCTGGTTCATTAGTGTCCTTCAGGAAAGGAAATCTGCTGTCCTTACCTGGTCTGGCCTGCTTGTGACTCCAGATCTGCAGTAATGTGGTTGACTCTGGCCTTGCAAGTCACTCAATTGTATTAAACCGCTAAAAAGTCAGTGAAAAGGAATGAAACCGGACGGACCACCCAGCATCAACTAAGGCACCGGAAATAACAACGGCAAACCAGGCCCTGTCGACCCTGCAAAGTCCTCCTTGCGTTTGGGGGCTAGACCCAAAATTGGGAGAGCTGTCCCACAGACTAGTGAAGCAACAGCCTGACATAGTCACCCTCACGGAATCACACCTTACAGATAATGTCCCAGACACCACTGACACCATCCCTGGGTATGTCCTGTCCCTCCAGCAGGACAGACCCAGCAGAAGTGGATGGCACACTGGTATACAGTCAGGAGGGAGTTGCCCTGAGAGTCCTCATGAATCGACTCTGGACCCCAAGAAGTTTCATGGTATCAGGTCAAACATGGGCAAGGAAACCTCCTGCTAATTACACCGTACCGCCTTCCCTCAGCTGATGTATCAGTACTTCACCATGTTGAACACCACATAGAGGAAGGACTGAGGGTGCAGAGGGCACGGAATGTACTCTGGGTAGGGGACTTCAATGTCCATCACCAAGAGTGGCTCGGTAGCACCACTACTGACCGAGCTGGCTGAGTCCTAAAGGACATAGCTGCCCGACTGGGTCTGCAGCAGATGGTGAGGAAACCAGCGAGAGGGAAAAACATATTTGACCTCATCCACAATCTACCAGTCACAGATACATCTGTCCATGACAGTATCAGTCGGAGAAACTACCAACTCCTGTCTTCACATTGAGGATACACTCCATCGTGTTGTGTGGTGCCACCACTGTGCTAAATGGGATAGATTTCAAACATCTAGCAATTCAAGGAAGGGCATCCATGAAGTGCTGTGGGCCATCAGCAGCAGCAGAATTGTAATCAACCACAATCTGTAACCTCATGGCCCAGCATATCCCCCACTCTACCATTACCATCAAGCCAGGGGACCAATCCTGGTTCAATGAAGAGTGCAGGAACACCAGGCATACCTAAAAATGAGGTGTCAATCTGGTGAAGCTGCAGCACAGGACTACTTGTGTGCCAAACAGCATAAGCAGCAACTGATAGACAGAGCTAAGCGATCCCACAACCAATGGGTCAGATGTAAGCTCTACAGTCCTGTCACATGCAGTTGTGAATGGTGGTGGACAATTAAACAACTCACTGGAGAAGGTTGCTGCACAATTATCCCCATTTTTAATGATGGGAGTGCCCAGCACAGCAGTGCAAAAGATAAGGTGAAGCATTTGCTACAATCTTCAGCTGGAAACCCCGAGTGGATGATACATCTTGGCCTCCTCCAGAGGTCCCCAGTATCTCAGATGCCAGTCTTCAGCCAATTCGATTCATTCCAGGTGATATCAAGAAATGGCTGAAGGCACTGGATACTGCAAAGGCTATGGGCCCTGACAATATTCCAGCAATAGTACTGAAGACTTGTGCTCCAGAACATGCCATACCACTAGCCAAGCTGTTCCAGTACAGCTACAACACTTGTATCTACCTGGCTATGTGGAAAATTGCCCAGGTATGTCCTGTAAACAAAAAGCAGGACAAATCCAATCCTGCCTATTACCTCCCCATCAGTCTACACTCCATCATCAGTAAAGTAATGGAAGGGGGTCATCAACAGTGCTACCAAGCAGCATTTGCTTAGCAATAAGCAGCACACTGACACCCAGTTTGGGTTCCACCAGGGCCACTCAGCTCCTGGCCTCACCATAGCCTTGGTTCAAATATGGACAAAAGAGCTGAAGTCCCAAGGTGAGGTGAAAGTGACTGCCTTTGACATCAAAGCAGCATTTGACTGAGTGTGGCATCAAGGAGCCCTAGCAAAAGTGGAGTTAATGGGAATCAGGAGGAAAACTCTCCGATGGTTGGAGTCAAACCTAACACAAAGGAAGATCGTTGTGATTGTTGGAGGTCAATCACCTCAGCTCCAGGACATGACTGCAGGAGTTCCTCAGGGTGGTGTCCTCAGCCCAACCATCTTCAGCTGCTTCATCAATGACTTTCCTTCAATCATAGGATCAGAAGTGGGGATGTTCGCTGATGGTTGCACAATGTTCAGCACCATTCATGACTCCTCAGATGCTGAAGCAGTCCATGTCCAAATGCAGCAAGATCTAGACAATATCCAGGCTTGGGCTGACAAGTGGCAAGTAACATTCATGCCACACAAGTGTCAGGCAATGACCATCTCCAACAAGAGAGAATCCCAACCATAGCATCTTGACGTTCATTGGCATTACCATCACTGAAACCCCCACTATCAACATGCTGGGGGTTACCGTTGACCAGAAACTGATCAGGACCAGCCACATAACTACTGTGGCTACAAGAACAGGTCAGAGGCTGGGAATCCTGCGACGAATAACTCACTTCCTGACTCCCCAAAGTGTGTCCACCATCTACAAGGCACAAGTCAGGAGTGTGGTGGAATACTCCCTTCTCACCTGGATGAGCGCAACTCCCACAACACTCAAGAAGCTTGACACCATCCAGGACAATGCAGCCCACTTGATTGGCACCCCATATACAAACATTCACTCCCTCTACCACCAAACGCACAGTAGCAGCAGTGTGTACCATCTACAAGATGCATTGCAGGAATTCACCAAGGCTCCTTCGACAGCACCTTCCAAACCCACGACCACTACTATCTAGAAGGATAGATGGGAACAGCACCACCTGGAAATTCCCCTCCAAGTCACTCACCATCCTGACTTGGAAATATATCACAGTTCCTTCACTGTCGCTGGGTGAAAATCCTGGAACTCCCTTCCTAACAGCACTGTGGGTGTACCTACACCACATGGACTGCTGCAGTTCAAGAAGGCAGCTTACCACCACCTTCTCAAAGGCAAGTAGGGCTGGGCAATAAATACTGGTCTAGCGAGCGAAGCCCATATCCTGTGAATGAATTTAAAAAATCATGCTCTTGAATACTTTCATCAAAACCTGTGTAAAATTTTGTTTCACCATGATCCTGTGAAACTCCGCGGGATGTTATGTTATGTTAAAGGTGCTGTATAAATACAAGTTGCTGTGTTACTTAAAGGCTGACACTTGAACTTCCCCAATGCCCCCAACTCCAAGACCCCTATCATAAACAGTCTGATCAACTGTCTCATTCTCACAGCATAGCCCAGCCCAGCCCACCAATGCAAAGCGAATCTCCTGTTGGACAGTTTGTTAACTTCAGGTGTCAAGATTCTGACACCTGGGTGACACATTGGGGAGGGCAATAGGTGAGTGTGAAACTGAACCAGAGAGTCAGCACCTTCAGGGGAGGAGAATTGGTGGAAAAGCAGGAGGAGGATAATCGGATGAATTAGGGTTACAATCAACAGGGAGGAGGGAATATGTGGAGGACAGTTATAGTTTGAGAGGGAGAAACATGTTTCATGAGAACTGGAATTCTCAGTTCTGAATTTCTATCGTGTACTGACAGTGATGACTTGATGACATCAACCCTGTCGCCCCCTGTCATAATCTTAAAGTCCTCTATCAGGTCAGCCCTCAGCTTTCTCTTTTCTAGAGAAAATATTCCCAGCCTGTTCAATCTATCCTGCAACTGAAACACTCTCAGTTCTGGTATCATCCCTGTGAATCTTTCTTGCACCTTCTTGAGGCCGTCTCTCAGTGTTAAAGGGATATGTAAATAAAATTGGATACAGGCGCCTAATTACTCAGTCCCTAATTAAACCCCTAAATTTCAAATTGACCCTCTCAAATGCTTTAATTTGAAAGAGACTGAACCATCAGGCAAGATAGGACTCTGAAATAACAAACAATATCAATACTTATTTAAAGAAAAAGGCATAATTGTGAAATACACAAGTGGCTTTCCCCACCTCAATTGGGCAACCACCCCAGGTATGAGTGTGAATCTTCCTCAGGTTCCTGAACCAACAGAGATTTCCCACAATGCTGCCCCAGGGGTCACTCAGTATGTCCACAGCTGAACTTGAAAACCCAAGATGGTTCTCGAAACCCACTTTTAATCCTTAAATCAGCATTACCATATCTCGAATGAGGCTTGTTGTCATTAGACCATTGATCATTGTTGTTACTGGGTTAATTTTATTGGATTTAACCATTTTCGTACAATGTTCCATGCAGCAGAACAATGGGACCATTGCTGCATCCAGAGAGAACAACAGGAAGGCTGTTGACTATAATCGGCCATGCAAGGCTTTGTTCGATGTTTAAATATACAGAGGACTGGAGACATCGTTATATCGGTCACTCAGAGCTGAACAGAAACCCGTCTCTTTAAATACAGATACAGGGAAGAGGCTGAAATGAAATCTGTTCCTTTTAACCTGCACAAAAGCAGGAAGCTCAGATTCATAGGCTGCAGGAGTCCATTTGCCCATCGTGCACTGCCATCTCTTTGAAAGGACTCTCTGATTCATCCAACTGCTCTGCTCTTTCCCCACAACCCTGCAAATTCTTCCCCTTCAAGTATCTACTCATTTGAAAGATACTATTGACTCACTTTCTGTTAAAGAGCCTACCAACCCCTCTCACCCACTTTCCCTAAAGTGCAGAAATTTTTAATCATGAATAATCCAGAAAAATCAAATATTTTTACTGATAAAAGTTTGTAATGAAACAGAACATGGTTAAAAGACAAACAGAAAATGACTTGAGGATCAGAGTAAAAGTATGTAAAAGGATGTGCACAATGTTCTGAACCCAAATGGTTTCTCTTTAATTCATCTGTCCCCTGTTCACTGCCCTCTTTGTGGAACACCTCCTCTCAGTCCATAAGCATGACCCTGACCTTCCAGTAGCTGCCATTATAATTCACCACCTTGCTATCATGCTCATATTTCTGTCCTTGGCCTGCTGCAGTGTTCCTGAGAAGCCCAACACAAGCTGGACGAAAAGCACCTCATCCTCCGATGAGGCACTTTACAGCCTTCTGGACTCAACATTGAGTTCAACAATTTCAGACTGTCAACTCTGTCCTCTGTTTTGTTATTTTTTGGCCAAGTGCCAGTCTGCATCTTGTTTTCAAGTTTTTGCTTTCAGGCAGAGTGGTCCTTTATTCTGCCACTAACACTTACTCTGGGCCAATGCTTCGTTTCTTTACTACAACCATCATCACTCCCTTTGTCTTTTGTTCCATGATATTTTTGTTATTTAATCTCGCCTGCCCTCTAACCAATCCCTGACTTTCCCTTTTGTTCTACCAGACCCTCCCCCTTTCTCAACAGCATCAAACCCATCACATTTCTCCATCTCTGAAGTTCTGAGAAAGAGTCATATTGGACTTGAATCGTTAACTCTGTTTCTCTCATCAAAGATGCTGCCAGACCTGCTGAGTTTTTCCAACACTTTCTGTATTTATTTTAGATCTACCTGTAGTGGTAGGAGCAATCACTATTTACTATCCAGGATAAAATAAAAGTCCTTCATCAGCTTTTGTGGATCATTTCAGTGGAAATGTGCACTCCCAGGCTCAAAGAGCATCAGCCCGCTGGAAGCAAAGTCATGAGACCGGCCAGGCCTGCTGAAATAAACCCTCTGACCCTCCCACTTCACCAAGTGTCAGAATGAACATGGTTCAGTCATGGATGCGATTAACAGCAGCAATAACAGCAGAATCCAACTCCTGTAATCTCATTGTGAACTCACTGGTGCCTCGACAGGTGGGATGACTGAGTGAATCCTTTCCGACACTCAGAGCAGGTGAACGACCTTACGGCAGTGTGAAGTTGCTGGTGTTTATGCAGGTCAGATGAATTACTGAATCCTTTCCCACACTCAGAGCAGGTGAACGGCCTCTCCCCAGTGTGAACTGGCTTGTGTTTATACAGGTCGGATGAATTACTGAATCCCTTCTCACATTGAGAGCAGGTGAACGGCCTCTCCCCAGTGTGAATACGTTTGTGTTTCTGCAGGTCGGATGAGTTACTAACTCCTTTCCCACGCTCAGAACAGGTGAACGGCCTGTCCCCAGTGTGAATTCGCCGGTGTATCCGCAGACTGGATAACCGACTGAATCCCTTCCCACACTCAGAACAGGTGAACGGCCTCTCCCCAGTGTGAACTCGCTTGTGTTTCTGCAGGTTGGATGAATGACTGAATCTCTTCCCACACTCGGAGCAGGTGAACGGCCTCTCCCCAGTGTGAATTCGCCGGTGTATCTGCAGACTGGATAACCGACTGAATCCCTTCCCACACTCGGAGCAGGTGAACAGCCTCTCCCCGTTATGAACTCGCTGGTGTTTATGCAGGTCGGATGAATT
The DNA here is from genome assembly GCF_017639515.1 of Carcharodon carcharias. Lineage (NCBI taxonomy): Eukaryota > Metazoa > Chordata > Chondrichthyes > Lamniformes > Lamnidae > Carcharodon > Carcharodon carcharias. Next base: position 1,449,573 of record NW_024470624.1, read on the forward strand.
ACTGAATGCCTTCCCACACTCAGAGCAGGTGAACCGTCTCTCCCCGGTGTGAACTCGCTGGTGTCGCAGCAGGTTGGATGAATCAATAATTCCCTTCCCACATTCACAGCAGCTGAACGGCCTTTCCCCAGTGTGAACGCGCTTGTGTTTATGCAGATCGGATAAATTACTGAATCCCTTCCCACATTCAGAACAGATAAATGGCCTCTCCGCAGCGTGAATTCGCTGGTGTGACTGCAGGCTGGATAACTGACTGAACCCATTCCCACACACAGAGCAGGTGAACGGCCTCTCCCCAGTGTGAACTCGCTGGTGAGTCAGCAGGTTGGATGAATGAGCGAATCCCTTCCCACACACAGAGCAGATGAATGGCCTCTCCCCAGTATGAGTGCGTCGATGAGCTTCCAGCTCAGATGAGGATCTGAATCCTTTCCCACAGTCCCCACATTTCCACAGTTTCTCCATGGTGTGCATGACCTTGTATGTCTCCACATCCGATGATCAGTTGAAGCCTTGTCCTCACACAGAACATGTATAATTTCTGTCCTCACAGTGAATGGTGATGTTCTTTCAGGCTGTGTAACTGGTTAAAGCTCTTTCCCCAGGCAGTGCACTGGAACATTCTCACTTTACGGGTGTGTGTCTCGATGCTTTTCCAGTCACACTAATGTTTAAAATCTTTTGAAGCAGACAGAACAGACAAACATTTCTCCTTCTAGATTCAAAGGCTGATAATATTCAGGCCACGATGAGTTGAACGACTGTCAGATCTTGATGTTTGGTTTGAGATTTCTATCTGGAAATCCTCCTCTTCTAATGTCCTGTAAAAAGAGTTTACAAAAGCCATCATTCCCCCTCCATTCTCACTCTGCTGTAATATACACCCAACATTACTGCACTAAAATGTGTGTAATACACAGAACTCTATCATATGATTAGAGATACACGGGGCTGTGGGGAGGAACTTTATTTCAGGAGCAAATGGTGAAGATCTGGAACCCATTGCCTACAGGAATGGTGGATGCAGAGATGGTCAATAATTTAAAAATAAAATTGGATGGATAGTTGAAGGAAATAAACTTGCAGAGGAATGGGGAGATAAAGGGGGAATGGGACTTGACTGGATTGCTCTACAGAGAATCGCATGGACTCGAGTTGTCGGGCTCCTTCTGTGCCATCCTGACTCTATGATTGCAAATACATAACGCAGCAACAGTCCTATAATACAAAACTGGAAAGGATAATAAATTGACTTAATTATAGTACTATCAATAATGTATCTAAAGAGTACCCTATCACAACATTGGACATATCTGTCCTCCATTATTATATTGTCCAGAGGGGCACAACGCTTACAAAATAAAATATGGGACACTTCAGCCGTTGGGCTGGAAGCATGGGTGATGCGGCCGGGGGGATGGTGGGATGCCGGTGACCAAGAGGGGGTTTTGGTTTCAAGGAGAGGGGTGGGGAGAAGGGTCTTGAGACAATAATAGTGGGAGGGGTGGTGGGGTTTAAAATCAACTAAAACTTACAACTTATCTGGTTCAGTCACATCATCTCTTGGCTGGCCAACTCACTGACTTGCAGTCCATCTCGAATCACTCAAACTCACCCAGCGATCTGTTTTCCACTGGCTGTCCTAAAAATACGGGGCAAAGGGTAAAATAAGGAGCAATCCCTTAAAATGCACGACAGTTAATCGCCCTAAAATTGTCCCCTTAAATGGCAGCCATCTCCTCGGGAAACCGCCCCTTTAATTGTGAACATTCGTAAAGAGACCTTTTTAGCCAGACAAATATATGTGTCAAAAAAAAAGACAAAAACAGAATTACCTGGAAAAACTCAGCAGGTCTGGCAGCATCGGCGGAGAAGAAAAGAGTTGACGTTTCGAGTCCTCATGACCCTTCGACAGAACTTGCATTCGAATGCAAGTTCTGTCGAAGGGTCATGAGGACTCGAAACGTCAACTCTTTTCTTCTCCGCCGATGCTGCCAGACCGGCTGAGTTTTTCCAGGTAATTCTGTTTTTGTTTTGGATTTCCAGCATCCGCAGTTTTTTTGTTTTTATAAATATATGTGTCAAACTGATGGAGCGAGATAGAGAGAGACCTGGATCAACCTGTCCAGGGTCTGCACCCTCCCTGGATTCACTTCCTTTCCCTTCAGTTCCTGCAAGTCAACAATTTGCCCCCAGAATGAGAAAAGAAATGGAAAGGGGGAAACATTGATTTCCTCACAGATGTTGCCCAGAGGAGGAAGTTTTCGTCTGAAGCTCATTGACCAACCTCCGCTTTGTGACGTCCACAATGGAACCCTGCCTGAATCAGCCAATAGGAATCACTGTGCTCTGCGGTGACGTCCTCGGGTTCCAGTCTGCAGGAAAGGCGCGCGGACACGGGAACCCCGCCCCCACCCATTGTTCCCCCTCCTCCAACTCGTCGAGCCAAGGGTACCAGGCAACCGGCTGACGGCTCCGGCCAGAGCGAGAAGCCGCTCGGAGAACTCGGGAGAGGGGAAGCTGCGCATGTGCGGGGGAGAGCCCGCCCTACTCGTCATACTGAGGGACTGACCAATGGGAAGAGTTGGAAGACCGGATGGACTCTGGTCCTCCAGCCAACCAGAGTGCGGCTTTGTGTGAATGAAGATTGAGCTTCACACAAACTAAAACTTTCTCCTGTGTCCAACATCTTTCTTTTCTCTCCCTTTCCAGTTCTTTTCTCATTCTGGGGGGAAATTGTTGACTTGCAGGAACTGAAGGGAAAGGAAGTGAATCCAGGGAGGGTGCAGACTCTGGAAAGATTGGCCCAGGTCTCTCTCTCTCTTAAAGACATTGGCATCCTTTGCTCCCTCAGCTCGACACATTTATTTGTCTGGCTAAAAGGATGGTCTCTTTTCTAATGTTCACAATTAAAGGGGTGGTTTCCCCAGGAGATGGCTGACATTTAAGGGGATAGTAAATTGAGATAGGACAGAGATATGTCTAGTGCTGTTTTCTGGTATATATTAAATATATTATTTATGGTTTTCTGATAAAATATATTCTTATATATTATTATTTCTGTATTTTGTACTGTCGCAACCTAACATCTATTTTATATATTTCCAGTCACAGGGGTCATTGCAACTAGAATTGTATGTTCTGAATTTGTTTGTGGTGTGGTAAGTCATGTCTACTCACTGCCTGAATAAAATTCTTCCTCACTTCCCCATCACCAAATCGCTAATCAAGTCTAACATGACTGTATATTGCACACAACTTTTTCCAGTAATATAGACAGATATACGGCTAGCAGCCTGCATGAAGATTCTCAGGTCTGTGTGTCCAGGACAGGAAATGGTGAGCATGATCTGGCGATCAGCATTGATTCGCATCTTTAGCAGTTGAAAGGGTGTATATTAGATACAGGAGAGAGAGAATGGAGGGAGAGTGTGTGGGATGAGATTTACAGCTTTTGGGTAACAAGAAAGGAAAGAATATTCCATTGAAACTATAATAGTTCTGAATTTCTATCCTGTCCTGACAGTGCTGACTTTTGTAAATTCCTTTTACAGGGTATTAGAAGTGGAAGATTTACAGACAGAAACTCAAACCAAACATCAGATGAAGATCTTACAGAGTCACTCATTTCATTGGGACCTGAATATTATTGGCCTCTGAATTTAGAAGGAAGAATCTTTATTTGTTCTGACTGCTTCAAAAGATTTTAAACATCAGTGTGACTGGAAAAATACCAAGGCAGACACACCCGAGTGAGAGTGTTCCACTGCATTGACTGTGGATAGAGCTTTAACCAGTTACACAGCCTGAAAAGAATCACACCATTGATAGCGGGGAGGGTCTGTACACGTGTCCTATGTATGGACGAGGCTTCAACTGATCATTGAACCTGAAGAGGGACAAGGACACGCACACCGTGGAGAAACCATGGAAATGTGGGAACTGTGAGAAAGGATTCTGGTTCCCATCTGAGTTGGAAACTCATCGTGTTCACACCGGGGAGAGGCCATTCACCTGCCCTGTGTGTGTGAGAAGAGATTCAGTGGTTCATCCCTTCTGCAGGCACATCAGTGAGTTCATGCTGCGGAGAGGCCATTCACCAGCTCTGAGTTTGGGAAGGGATTCAGTTACTTAGCCACCCAGCAGAATCACCAAAGCATTCACAGCGGGGAGAGGCCGTTCACCTGTTCTGTGTGTGGGAGGGGATTCACGCAGTCATCCAAACTGCTGAAATACCAGCGAGTTCACACTGGGGAGAGGCCATTCACCTGCTTTGAGTGTGGGAAGGTATTCATTAATTCATCCATCCTCCTGCTACACCAGCGAGTTCACACTTGGGAGAGGCCATTCATCTGCTCTGTTTGTGGGAAGGGATTCACTCAATCATCCAACCTCCTGACACACCAGCGAGTTCACACTGAAGAGAGGTCATTCACCTGCTCTGACTGTGGTAAGGGATTCACTCAGTTATACAACCTGCAGATGCACCAATGTGTTCACACTGGGGAGAGGCCGTTCACCTGCTAGGTTTGTGGGAAGGGATTCACTCAGTCATCTAACTTCCTACACACCAGCGAGTTCACAGCAAGGACAGGCCATACACCTGCTCTGAGTGTGGGAAGGGATTCAGTCTGTCATCCCACCTGCGAACACACCAGCGAATTCACACCGGGGAGAGGCCATACATCTGCTCTCAGTGTGGGAAGGAATTCATAGATTCATCCCATCTGCTGACACACCAGCGAATTCACACTGGGGAAAGACCGTTCACCTACTCTGAATGTGGTAAGGGATTCACTCAGTTAACCACCCTGCAGAGACACCAGCGTGTTCATACGTGATTCCAGGGGTTCAATTCTGCTGTTATTGCTGCTGTTAATCACATCCAGGACAGGACTGAAGCATATTGACCATTACTGTTGACAAGGAGGGAGGGGCAGAAATAGTGGCTGTGCCACTTTTTGTATCCCCCTGAGAGGGCAGATGGGCCCTTTGTTTAACAACTCATCCATAAGACAGCACATCCAACAGTGCAGAGCTGCCTCGGTACTGGCACTTGGAAAATTGGCTTTGATTTTTGTGCTTGGGTTCCTTGAATTGGGATTTGAACCCATTTTCTTCTGACCCAGAGGTGAGAGTGCTACCCACTGAGCCACGGCTGACATAATAAATAATACAAAGTTAGGAAGGGAAAGTTACCCTTGAAAAGCCCCCACCCTTTGCCTCCAACTACGAAATCTAATAATAAAAACTCCAGTATAAATAACATATATTTATTGACAAATGTTGAAGTGTTGTGTTACAAACATGAGGTTTTATATGATTGTTTCGTTTTGAGACTGTGTTTTCACTTCAGGGTAAAATGGAGGAATGAAGGGGAGTGATGTGACCTGTTCTGAACTCCGCCGATATCAAACCCGGGTGTCTTGACTGTTAAAGATAACCTGGGAGCCCCAGGTTATTTTACTGGAAAGAAGGTTCAGGGTGGTCACATCTGTAGAAAATGGCAAAAGTATCTCTGCTGACAGTGGATGGACTGTTAGTGTCCAAAATCCCAGGAAGATGTTGAAAATATCAGATTTTGTAAATGGTTATGCTTTAATTGTCTGTTTAGTTTCAAGATAGAATGAAGCTGGCAGTTTAAAGGATAGCTAATTGACATGTCTACCTGGATACAAGGCCCATGTGATTCCCGTTGCCATGGAAATTGGCTTTGAGAGGGAAAGGGTATCTAGGAAGCCATTGTACGATTGGATTGGAAGGTTTTCAAAGGTATCCCTGAATTTCACAGACAGATCAGTCTGCCAGGATCGAGAGAGGGAGGGAACAGATAGAGGTGACAAGTCTGCATGGTTCACCATGCAGCAATGTGGGTGGGACTTCATGCTCAAGCTGAAAAGACCAAATTTGAGAGGCTTTAAAACAAGGCTGGAAGATTCACCTTGCTTGAATTAGAGGGAGAATCTTCTGGAGAACCTTCATGGTGAAAGTCAGTTCTGGTATTAATAATTGCCAGACTTGGCAAAGAAAAGAATGGAAGTAAACCCTCAGGAGCGAAGAATCACTTTGGACTGGTTCTGGGAGTGTTAAGTGTCAACTTCAGGAACAGAGCATAATATAACCATGGAGTAAGATTTTTAATTGTGTCAAAAGTAAAAGAGCAGAATTCTGTTTTATAGTTTAAGGTATACGTATACTTTGCCTACAAACATAGTGTTTTGTCAATGTTGCTTCTAGTTTGTTTGCTGCAGTAAAAGTGATAAAATTTGAAGTCTTGTCATGTGATCCCTTAATTTGTTCACTGGGAATTTGAATTTCTTTTTAAAAGTTACCAGTCTTTACAGAGATCCTAATATTTGGTTTAGAGCCACAAGTTTCAACTTCCCATTTGAGCCTCCAGCACCTTTATGTCTCTCTATTGTTCATGTCAATGACAGCCAGGCAATGGAACTGAGGGCTGAATTTAGCTAAGAATAACGGGGCCAGCGCCCCAGTTGGGAAACTGCCATAGGTGTTGCACTGATAGAGAGACAGGAAGGTGCTGGAGGACTGATTGGGAAATGGGTCTCCAACCAATAAGGGCGGGGGGAGGTGACTGGGGCTGATGGTGATGTGATGCCAGAGGTTCGGTGTCCAAAGTGAGGAATCACGGGAACAGGGTACAGAGGAGCCAAAGAGAAACCATTTGGGTCCAGAACATTTTTTACATCCTTTTACTGTGGTTGTCTTTGATCACCGAGCTATTTCTGTTTTCTTAACCATTTTCTGTTTCATTGATAAACTTTTGTCAATAAAAATACTTGATTTTTCTGGACTTCTGATTAAATTTATGCATTTCAGGGAAAGTGGGTGAGAGGGGTTGGCAGGCTTTTGAACGGAAAGTGAGTCCCTCTAAGGTAATTTGCAAAGGAGCCAGAGGGGGAGGTGAGATTTGATTTTTCTTTTGATGCATAATATTAGAAAATGGGTTTCAGGGAATCCATCGTGATTCACTAATTTATCAAAGTTCTTTGAGGAAGAAACAAGAAATGTGGATAAAGGGGAACCTGTAGATGTGGTTTACTTAGATTTCCAGAAGGCATTTCACAAGGTGCCACTGCAAAAGTTACTACACAAAATAAGAACTCACAGTGGAGGCGGTAACATATTAGCATGGGTAGAGGATTGGTTAGCTAACAGGAAACAGAGAGTAGGCATAAATGGGACATTTTCGGGTTGTTAAGATGTGACAAATGGATGCCACAGGAGATCAGCGCTGGGCCCTCCACCATTTACAATCTATATCAATGACTTGGATGATGGAATTGAATGTATGGTGTCTAAATTTGCTGATGACACACACAATAATTTGTGAAGAGGACTTAAGGAGTCAGCAAAAGGCTATAGGTGGTGAAGTGAATGGGCAAAAAAATGACAGATGGAGTTGAATGTGGGAAAATGTGAACTTATCCACTTTGGCAAGAACAATTAAAAAAACATATTATTTAAAGAGAGAGAGATTGCAGAACTCTGAGGTATGGAGGAATCTGGGTGACCTGGTACATGAACCACAAGAAATATGCAGGTATAGCAAGTGATTAGAAAGGCAAATGGCATGTTGGTGTTTATTGGAAGGGGAATGGGATATAAAAGTAAGGATGTTTTCCTGCAGTTGTACAGGGCCTTGGTGAGACCACATTTTGAGTACTGTGTACAATTTTGGTCTCCTTACTTAAGAAATTACACAATTGCATTCGAAGCAGTTCAGAGAAGGTTCACTTGCCTGATTCCTGGAATGAGGGGGTTATCCTCTGAGGAAAGGTTGGACAGGTTAGGCCTGTATCCATTGGAGTTCAGAAGAATGAGAGATGATCTTATTGCAACTTGTAAGATCCTGAGGGGACTTGAAAGGGTGGATGCTGAAAGGATGTTTCCCCTTGTTGGAGAGAATAGACATAGAGGACACAGTTTAAAAATGTGTCTCCTATTTAAGACGGTGATGAGGAGATATTTGTTCTCTCGGGGGTGTTCCAAGTCTGTGAAACTCTCTTTCCCAGAGAGTGGTGGAGGCCGGGTCACTGAATATTTTTAAGGCTGAGTTTGATAGATACTTGACTGCCAAAGATGAGAAAGGGGATAGGGTGTTGAAAGGAAAGTGAAGCTGAGCCCACAATCAGATCAGCCATGAACTTATTGAATAGTGAAGCAGGCTCGAGGGGCAGAATGGCCTACTCCTGCTCCTAATTTGTATGTATTAACCCTTTATCCCCTTTTCCCAAACTCTGAAATGATTCACTGTGATAAGCCTTATTGGTGACAGCGGTTAGATTTTATTCAGTATAAATAAGTCCTGACACGTGCTCATGTCTGAGCAGCAGTATCAAAGTGCATCAGCATTACCATTACACTCTGGGTAGAAGCACCATCTCCACGTAAATGCTCCCTGGTCTGCGCCAGATGCCATGGCTCTTGTCAATGCAATATGTAAAACCTCTACAAATCTCTGTGCTCAGGGAATCCCTTCTAATACTTTTTCACATCACAAAGTCTGTAGAGACTGATTTAACCCAATCATTGCTGAGCTAACATTTGAACGGACCAATTACAAAACCTGTCATTGAACCATCTGTACCTGCCCAAGCCACATCAAACTCTCAAACAATTGGCTTCCCATGCTCTGTCCCCGGTACAGGGAGTCAGCATTCCCATGCCAAGCAGTGAAAACATGGTGGCCTTGACAGCCAGGTGATGTCTAGGATTCAAGGCACTCTTATTTTCTCTGTCCTCTGGGAGCTGTTCACCTCCCTGATCCCAGATAGCAAGTCGTCTGTTCTCAGCTCTGCGAGATTTCTGCTGAAGTTTGGCCCCTTTTACACCTTTCAGATCAATAAAACATTTGGTCAATGAAGACCCAAACCACAATTTCCCATCCTGTCACCTGTCAACCATCCTCACCCAGAGGAATCACAACAGGAATTAAAACAGGAGAATTGTAACAATCAAATTAAAAATAAATACACAGCCATAGTTTTAAATTTAGTGTTCACTAATTAGCAAGAAAACCCAAAGTAGAGGGTCCCCCAGGATTCTTTACAGTCCACACCTTGAGGGGGAGGAGAACTCTCTCTCCGACCCCTCACTCAATTTCACTCCGTTATTTTCCAGTTCTGTTCTGGCCCCATCTGGGATAACATGCACTCAATCTTTTCTTCTCCTGAAGGAGCATCGTTGGTTCTAGGTTACTAGTACATAAGGACATATGCTTCAAGCAACAGATCAAGCATGGATGTAAAAGATTCTCCAGCTCTCTCCTCAGCCCTGTCCAACTGAGTTCTCACTCAGGATTATTTCTTCCAAGCCCCTAATTGTCCAAATCCATAAATTTTTATCCCTTTCGCTTTAGTTTTACTCACTTTTCACCATGACTAGTGTCTTTAATTCTAGCCTGACTGTTTTAAAGTCAGTTTCTCTTTGGAGTGTGTGTCAGTGCCTTGATCACATCAAAATGTTGTCTCATTCCTCTGGCCACATTCACCATTCCATGTCATACTGTTTGTCAAGTCGTTGTGTATGTTTGGGACTCTTCCATGTATTTCACCATGAATTTCTATTTGTTGCTTAACATCTAACAAATCACATCTGCACATACACTGGTATCCCAATAGCATAACAGACACTTTTTGACTTTCACGTTATCTAAAGTTCATGGGGGCAGTGGGAGGGCCAGTGGGGGGGTGGGTGGGAGGGGAGGGGTGGGGAAGCGGGGGTGTGTGTGTGTGTGTGTGGGGGCAGTGGGTGTTTGGGGGTTGGGGTGGGTCTGCCTCAATAGCTTTGCTGATCTCACTCTGCGCGGTCCCGATATTTCAGGTAGTGGCCAGGATTTCAACTGTGGTTTTCTTTAGAAAAAGGGTTCTGAGGCAAATGAGATAACCATTTCCAAGAGAAAGCTATCAACTTATTCATCTTGTCTACACTTCCCTTAATTTCACTAGAATCTACATGGATACCAGATTGATCTATTCAATTCAACTACACCCAAGGTGAGTTATTCCAATTCCTTCACTGTCCAGTGAAATTGTAAACATTCCCATTTTATTCCAGGCCTGAACATATCTTGTTTCTTTGTTCTGGCTGGGACTGTTCTCCTTGGGGTAAAGGAGGTTGAGGGGAGATTTGATAGAGATGTACAAGATTATGACAGGTTTACATCAGCTGGGCAAAGAAAAGCTGTTCCCGCCAAGGACGAGGGGACACAGGTTGAAGGTTTTAAGTGAGAGATGTGGGGGGGATGTGAGGAAGAAGTTTTTTTTACACAGCAAGTGAGAATGACCTGGAACTCGCTGCCTATGAGGTGGTGCAATCAGATGTGGTGAACAATTTCAAAAGAAACTTGGATGGGCACTTGGAGGCAATAAACTTGCAGGGGGGGAAGGTCGATTTGTCTACGGAAGAGTGTGTAGATAGCCTGGATCATGTTGAGATCAAAAAAGAGGTGTTAGACGTCTTGAAGAATATTAAGGTGAATCATTCCCTAGCGCCAGATGGGATCTACCCCAGAGTACTGAGGGAGGCAAGGGAGGAGATCGCTGGGGACTTGACAGAAATCTTTGTATCCTCACTGGCTACAGGTGAGGTCCCAGAGGACTGGAGAATGGCCAAAATTGTTCTATTGTTTAAGAAGGGTAGCAGGGATAATCCAGGAAATTACAGGCCGGTGAGCCTTATGTCAATGGTAGGGAAATTATTGGAGAAGATTCTTTGTGACAGGATTTACTACCATTTGGAAGCAAATGGGCGTATTAGTGAGAGGCAGCATGGTTTTGTGAAGGGGAGGTCATGTCTCACTAACTTGATCAAGTTTTTCGAGGAAGTGACAAAGATGATCGACGATGGAAAGGCAGTGGATGTTATATACATGGATTTCAGTAAGGCCTTTGACAAGGTCCCTCATGGCAGACCGGTACAGAAGATAAAGTCGCACGGGATCAGAGGTGAGCTGGCAGGATGGATACAGATTTGGCTTGGTCATAGAAGACAGAGGGTAGCAGTGGAAGGGTGCTTTTCTGAATGGAGAGCTGTGACTAGTGGAGTTTCGCAGGGATCAGTGCTGGGACCTTTGCTGTTTGTGGTATGCATAAATGATTTGAAGGAAAATGTAACTGGGTTAATTAGTAAGTTTGCAGATGACACTAAGATTGGAAGAGTTGCAGATAGTGAAGAGGATCGTCAAAGGATACAACGGGATATGGATCGATTGGAGACTTGGGTGGAGAAATGGCAGATGGACAAATGCGAGGTAATGCATTTTGGAAGGTCTAATACAGGCAGGAATTATACAGTAAATGGCAGAACCCTTAAGTGCATCGATGGGCAGATGGATCTGGGTGTACAGGTCACTGAAAGTGGCAATACAGGTGGATAAGGTAGTCAGGAAGGCATATGGCATGCTTGCCTTCATTGGCAGGGGTATTGAGTATAAAAGCTGGGAAGTTATACTGCAGCTGTATAGAACCTTGGTTAGGCCACACTTGGAATATTGCGTGCAATTCTGGTCACCACATTATCAGAGGGATATGGAGGCGTTGGAGAGGGTGCAGAGGAGGTTTACCAGGTTGCTGCATGGTCCGGAGGTTATTAGCTATGAGGAGAGGTTGGAGAAACTTGGATTATTCTCACTAGAGCGACGGAGATTGAGGGGCGACTTGATAGAAGTTGACAAAATTATGAGTGGCGTCGACAGAGTAGATAGTCAGAAGCTTTTTCCCAGGGTGGAAGAGTTAATTACTAGAGGACATAGATTTAAGGTGAGAGGAGAAAACTATAAAGGTGATGTGCACAGCAAGTTTTTTATGCAGAGGGTAGTGAGTGTCTAGAATTCGCTGCCAGAGGAGGTGGTGGAAGCAGGTACGACAGTGGGGTTTAAGAGGCAGCTTGACAAATACATGAATAGGATGGGAATAGAGGGATACAGACCCCAGAAGTGCAAAATGTTTTAGTTGATGGGCAATATGATCAGTGCAGGCTTGGAGGGCCAAAGGGCCTGTTCCTGTGCTGTACTTTTCTTTGTTCTTTGTTGATACAGGAATATAGAGGGGGAATGGGACTGACTGGATTGCTCTAATAGAGAGTCGGCATGGACTCAAGGCACCAAATGGACCTTTTTGAAGGTAACTTTGTTACATTTAACCCATGTTGGTGTAGCTGTTCAACAAAATGAACAACTTCTTAAACAAATATTTGTGACTCGGCCAATGGGAAAAGTGTTCCTCATTTCCCAACGACAAATTGAGCCAATCAGCTTGGAGTCCCTTCGAACTGTGAACTATAACTTGTATCTAAACAGGGTGTCCTGGAACACCTGGTGCTCTGACCCCTTCCTGACCTTAACACCAGTTTTTTTTTACTTAAATCTACATTACAATATTTGGAACTTAAAAAGACAGGCAACTGAAGACTGTTCATCATTAAGCTTACATACATACAATTTGGTAATATAAGCCTTATTAATTACACAAATGTGTCATCGGGGTGAAGTCTAACAGTTAACACCAATAAAGAGGCTGACTCCAGTTATTTTGCAGGGAATCCCCATTCTTTTTAGTAACTACGACGTACTGACATCACCAAACCAGAACAAGTAGAACTTTCATACCCCTTAACCTTGTGTCAATCCTCATTACGAGGTGCACCTGGGTAACATTTTCACCAATCTAATCCACATACTGACGAGGTGCAGCCACTGTCTAACACAGCACAGTTGAATGAGTCTGTGACTAACATTCTCATCACTGGACCAAATCTCCTTGTAACTAGTACAATTCCTTCAGAGTGATTATCATCATCAGCTTCAGCCTCAGAATTCTCTTTATCATGTGTCACTTTGAAGACCCTCTTTTTCCACTTTGGGCAGTTCATCACATAATGATATTCTGAGTCTGACCTGAAACACCTGTTAATTGTTCCTTGGTCATTCCTGGGGTTCATTCACCTATTAATGTTGTTCCAATCCTGTCTTTTGTTGTGATATCCAGATTGCTAAAGATGCTTTCACCCACACTTGAAACCTGTCAAAGGCCAACTATGCTTCATATGCATCCAGTAGATCATCTTTCTTGCAAATCTCATCAACGAACCCGAATAGAAGACCCAAACCTTCATCAGTATCCAACTGACAGGCATCTAGCTCACTAAATACTTTGCTTCTGATTTTACTTTTGTTGGTAAGTGACAATGCCAAATCCAGACTTTGTTTCCCCCTTGGTAGGGATGTAACCAGTGACCACATATCCACTTCATTCTTCCACTAGTCATGTGGCTCAGACTCCGAGAACATCAGCGGGTAGTCAGACCCTGACAATTTCCACTTGCTTTCAGCCATTTCTCACAAAAGCTTTCAGGTTGTAAGTTTCTGTGTGAAGTTATATTTTCCTTTAGTTTCCAACCTTCACCATTAAACATACATTCTCTGTTACCATGTTATAATCCTAACAGCCTGATAATCTTTTAAATCTTTTAAATTAACTCTTGATAATATTTTAAATCCTAACAGCCTGATGGTGAAGGAAGAAACCGGAGCCAATCTTCGATGTAGATTTATTCACTGAGTGAAACATTACAGGTATATACCTCCTGACTCCACTCCACTCTATGTCAGTAAGGATCTCTTTATATATGCTCAAGTAACTATCCAATCCATGATGTCCACCTGCATATACTTAACCTCAATTGACATAATTGACAATCACAGTCAGAGCATCTAAAAGGTCTCTAATCAGTGTGAGAGTCATGCTGTGTCAGCAGCTTGGATGAACAAATTAATCTCTTCCCACACTCAGAGCCTGTGAACAGCCTCTCCCTCGTGTGAACTCGCTGGTGTCTCAGCAGGGTGGATCGATCACTGAATCCCTTCCTGCACTCAGAGCAGGTGAATGGCTTCTCCCCAGTGTGAACTCGTTGGTGTACCAGCAGGTGAGATGACCGAGTGAATCCCTTCCCACACTCAGAGCAGGTGAACGGCCTCTCCCCGGTGTGTACTTGCTGGTGTTTCTGCAGGTCGGATGAGCGGGTGAATCTCTTCCCACACTCGGAACAGATGAACGGCCTCTCCCCGGTGTGAATTCGCTGGTGTGTCTGCAGGGTGGATGACCGAGGGAATCCCTTCCCACACACGTAACAGGTGAACGGCCTCTCCCCAGTGTGAACCCGCTGGTGTGCCAACAGGTCGCAAGACCGAGTGAATCTCTTCCCACATTCAGAACAGACGAGCCAGTCCCCGGTGTGAACTCGCTGGTGTGACAGCAGGTAGAATGACCGAGTGAATCCCTTCCCACACTCAGAGCAGGTGAACGGCCTCTCCCCACTGTGAACGCGCTTGTGCATCAGCAGGGGGGATGAATCACTAAACCCTTTCCCACACTCCGAGCAGGTGAATGGCCTCTCCCCAGTGTGAACTCGCTGGTGTCTCTGTAAGTGGGATGAATTAGTGAATCTCTTCCCACATTCAGAACAGGTGAACGGTCTCTCCCCAGTGTGAGCTCGCTGGTGTGATTGCAGGCTGGATAACTGACTAAATCCCTTCCCACACTCAGGGCAAGTGAACGGTGTCTCCCCAGTGTGAACTCGCTGGTGTGTCTGCAGGTGAGATGACTGAGTGAATCCCTTCCCACACTCAGAACAGGTGAATGGCCTCTCCCCAGTGTGACTGCGCCAATGAGTTTCCAACGCAGATGGGGATCTGAAACCCTTCCCACAGTCCCCACATTTCCACGGGTTCTCCATGGGGTGCATGTCCCTGTGTCTCTCCAGGTTCTACAATCAGCCGACGCCTCGTACTCACACAGAACATGTGTATGGTCTCTCGCCACTGCGAATGGTGATGTTTTTCTCAAGCTCTGAAACTGGTTAAAGCTTTTTCCATAGTCAGTGCACTGGAACACCCTCAATCAGGTGTGTGTGTCTCATGCTTTTGCAGTCACGCTGATGTTTAAAACCTTTTGAAGAAAACAGAGCGGACAAACATTTCTCCTTCTAGATTCAAAGGCTGATCATATTCAGGTCCCAATGAGTCGAGTGAGTCTGTCAGATCTTGACGTGATGTTTGGTTTGAGATTTCTGTCAGCAAATCCTCCCCTTCTAATATTCTGCTAAAGAGTTTACAAACATTATTGTCAGTACAGAATAGAAATTCAGAACAGACAATTCTAATTTCTATGGAACATTCTTTCCTCTTTCATTCCCCAAAAGCAGGTAATCTCCATCCCACACACTTGCTCCATTCTTACTCTGCTGCACCTAAGATACACCCAACATTACTGCACCAAAAATGTGTTGTAACAGACAGGGCTCGATTACATGATTAGAGATACATGGTGGTTTGGGGATGAACTTTATTTCAACAGCCAGTGGTGATGACCTGGAACCCACTGCCTATGAGGGTGGTGGTTCCAGAGACGATCAATAATTTCAAAATGAAATTGAATTGACGCTTGAAGGAAATGAACATGCAGGGGAACAGGGATGAAGAAGGGGGAAGGGGATTGCTCTACAGAGAGTTGGTATGGATTCGAGTTATCAAATGGACTCTTTCTGTGTCAGAATTACTCCATCATTGGAAATATATTAAGTAGCTCCAGTACTGTCCTCCAAAACTAGAAGTATAACAAATGAACGTTATTACAAAACTATCAATAATATATCTAAAGTGTCCCCCATTACAAAAGTATAATAATTTTCACAATATTATTCTGGTTTATTGTTCAGTAGGTTTATGGGTGTGAGAGTGGATGGTTCTCTCTATGTGATTTAACTACATTTGGAGTCAGGGAAACTGCAAGCTTGAAATTACCAAAAGAAGGTGGTGTAGAAATGTACTTGAAATGCTAATGAGTAAACACCGATGGGGTCCTAGCATTTAAGGTGTGAAGGGAATTTGCATTTATATATAAGTGATGGGGTTGTTTGGATTTCAACGACTGTTAGTTTTTTTTCAACCAGCCAGATAAGCAAGGCTAAGCAGTGTGTTCATTTTTCCCAAAGGTTACTGACAATATTGGCAACATGAAAGATTGTTATAGTATGGGAAAAGTAAAGTTCTAAAAACCTATGGAACAATGGAATTTACATATTAAAGAGACAAGCATATGTGAAGGAGAATGAAAGGCTATGTTGGGGGGCCATGTAAGATCTAGGAGGAATGTGTGAAACAGCCTTCAGGAAGCCTCCACACATTTGTGCATAAGTCAACTGTGTCATGTAACTAAAGTTGGAGACAAACTTTTGGAATTCCACTGTCAAGTATGTACTGTGGTAACTTGCTGACTTGTTTTTTAAATTTAAAATCTATTTTGGATTGTTGCCTTAAAGGGGCTGTGTAATTTAGAGTCAGGTTAATTAGGAATTTTAGGATATGTTATCGTATTAAGTAATTATAATCATGTATTTGCTTGAAATCTTTTCTTTTGTTAATAAATATTTTAATTTTGTGTTTAAAATCTCTAAAAGTCTTAGTGGACTCCTTGTTTCTGAATTCAGTGCACACAGCTTCTCGTAATAAATACAAATTGCAAAACTATTATGATAGCATGGCCAAGTTTCCCTTGTGGATTTGGTCCATCTGGCACACATCATCTCCCACATCATATCACTCCAATCACAACATTAGACATATCTTTGTCCTCTCAGACTGTATTGTCCAGGGGGCAGAACACTAATGAAATAAAATAAGGGACAGTTAAGCCATGGGGGAGGCATGGGTGGGGGTGAGCTACTTGTGACAGTGAGAGCAGGTTGGGGGTGTTTGGGCTTCAATATCAGAGGGGCTGGGGACGAGGAGTCTTGAGACAATAATAGTGGGAGTGGTGGGGTTTAAAATCAACTAAAACTTACAACGTTTCTTGTTCAGTCACATCATCATCCATCTGCTGGCCGACTCACTCACTTGCCGTCCCACTCGAATCACTCTAACTCATCCTGGAGACTCTGGCATCAGTTTCCCACAGGCTGTCCTAAAAACACAGGCAAAAAGACAAAATAAGGAGGAATCCTTTAAAATACAGGACAGTTAATCACCCTGAAATTGACCCCTTAAATGCCAGCCATCTCTTGGGGAAACCACCCCTTTAATTGTAAACATTAGGAAAGAGACCATCCTTTTAGCCAGGCAAATAAACGTGTCAAGCTGAGGGAGCAAAGGATCTCAATGTCTTTAAGAGAGAGAGAGAGAGACCTGGGCCACAGTCTGCACCCTCCCTGGATTCACTTCCTTTCCCTTCAGTTCCTGCAAGTCAACAATTTCCCCCCAGAATGAGAAAAGAAATGGAAAGGGGAAGAAAAGAAAGTGTTTTACTCACAGATATTGGACACAGAAGGAAGTTTTAATCTGTGAAGCTCAATCTTCGTTCACACAAAGCCCGCACTCTGATTGGCTAGAGGATCTGAGTCCTTCCGGTCCTCCAACTCTCCCCATTGGTCAATCCCTCAGCATGAAGGGAAGAGGCGGGCTCTCTCCCGCACATGCGCAGCTTCCCCTCTCCGGTGTTCTCCAAACGGCTTATCGCTCTGGCCGGAGCCGTCATCCGGTTGCCTGGAAATCTTAAACACAAACAGAATTACCTGGAAAAACTCAGCACGTCTGGCAGCATCGGCGGAGAAGAAAAGAGTTGACGTTTCGAGTCCTCATGACCCTTCGACAGAACTTGAGAAATCTTGGCTCGAAGAGGGGGAGGGGGAACAATGGGTGGGGGCGGGGCTCCGGTGTCCGCGCGCCTGGCCTGTCAACTGGAACCCGAGCTCGTCACCGCGGAGCACAGTGATTCCTATTGGCTGATTCAGGCAGGGTTCCACTGTGGACGTCACAATGCGGAATTTCGACAATGAGCTTCAGACTAAAACGCCCTCCTCTGGGCAACATCTGTGAGGAAATCAATGTTTCCCCCTTTCCATTTCTTTTCTCATTCTGGGGGCAAATTGTTGACTTGCAGGAACTGAAGGGAAAGGAAGTGAATCCAGGGACGGTGCAGACTCTGGAAAGGTTGGCCCAGGTCTCTCTCTCTTAAAGACATTGACATCCTTTCCTCCTCAGCTTGACGCATTTATTTGTCTGGCTAAAAGGATGGTCTCTTTCCTCATGTTCACAATTAAAGGGGTGGTCTCCCAGGAGATGGCTGACATTTAAGGGGGAAGTAAATTAATATAAGACGGGGATATGCCCAGTTGTTGTTGATGCCTTGTCCATATACCATTTAAGGCTTTATAAACTTAATCTATTCTTAATTATTGGCTTATAATGTATTGTAGCTACAGTTATATATTTCCAGTCAGAGTCATTATCGCAGAGAAAAAGTATATTCAGCAACGCGAGTCCATGCTGAATCACATCCCAGTTTATTTCCTTCAAGGGCCCCATCCAGTTTCATTTTGGAATCATTCATTTTCTCTGCTTCCACCACCCTCATAGGCAGCGAGTTCCAGACCATGAGCACTTGCTGCAGAATTAAAGTTTCACCTCATCCTCTCTCTATTGCTAATCAGTAAACATACATATATATTTCTATACATAGATATTTAGGTTGGTAGCCTGCCTAAGATTTTCAGGTCTCTGTGTCCAGGACTGGAAAAAATGACCATGGATCTGTTGATCAGCATGAATCGGCACCTTCAGGAGAATTGGGAGGGAGTGTATCAGGTACAGCAGAATGCGAATGGAGGGCAAGTGTATGGGATGGAGATTTGTATTTGATAGTGATGATTTTTGTAAATTCCTTCCACAGGATATTAGAGGGGGAAGATTTGCAGACAGAAATCTCAAATCAAGCTTCACTTCAAGATATAACAAAGTTATTTGATTAATTGGATCTTGAATATCATTGGCCCTTTGAACCGAGCAGGAGAAATGTTTTTCTGTTCTGTCTGCTTCAAAAGGTTTTAAGCCTCAGTGTGAGTGGAAAAACACCGAGAGAGACGCATCTGAGTGAGTGTTCCAGTGCACTGACTGTGGAAAGAGCTTTAACCAGACACACAGGCTGAAAAATTATTGCCCCATTCACAGTGGGGAGAGACCACACGTGTACTTTGTGTGTGGATGAAGCTGCCTTTGATTATTGAACCTGGAGAAACATAAGTACACCCACACCATGGAGGAACCATGGAAATGTAGGGACTGTGGGAGAGGATTCAAGTCATTCAAGAGGATTCAAGCTCAGTTTGAGCTTGAGATTCATCGACGCAGTCACACTGGGGAGAGGCCATTCACCTGCCCTGAGTGTGGGAAGGGATTCAGTGTTTCTTCCAACCTGCTGATGCACCAGCGAGTTCACACTGGGGAGAAACCGTACACCTGCTCTGAGTGCGGGAAGGGATTCACTCGGTCATCCAACTTGCAGACACACCAGCGAGTTCACAGCGGGAGGCGGCCATTCACTTGCTCTGAGTGTGGGAAGGGATTCACTCTGTTATCCCACTTGCAGACACACCAGCGAGTTCACACTGGGAAAAGACCGTACACCTGCTCTGAGTGTGAGAAGGGATTTACTAATTCATCCAATCTGCAGAAACACAAGCGAGTTCCCACCGGGGAGAGGCCATTCAGCTGCTCTGAGTGTGGCAAGGCATTTAATCAGTTATCCCACCTGCACACACACCAGCCAGTTCACAATGGCGAGATACCATTTATTTGCTCTCAGTGTGGAAAGGGATTCGTTCAGTTATCCAAGCTGCTGTTACACCAGCGAGTTCACACTGCCGAGAGGCCATTCACCTGCTCTGTGTGTGGGAAAGGATTCACACAGTCATTCAGCCTGCTTTCTCACCAGCGAGTTCACAGTGGGGAGAAGCCATTCATCTATTCTGTGTGTGGGAAGGGATTCAGAGACACGTCCAGCCTGCTGATACACCAGCGAGTTCACACTGGGGAAAAGCGTTTTCCGTGCTCCACATGTGGGAAGGGATTCTCTCAGTCATCCAGCCTGCTGACACATTAGCAAGTTCACACCAGGGAGAAGCCTTTCACGTGCTTCACATGGGGGAAGGGATTCACTCAGTCAACCAGCCTGCTGACACACCAGCGAGTTCTGATTACAGGGGTTGGATTCTGTTGTTATTGCTGCTGTTAATCACATCCAGAACTGAACCATGTTCATTCTGACACTGGGTGAAGTGGGAGGGTCAGAGGGTTTCTTTCTGCTGGACTGGCCGGTCTCATGACTTTGTTTCCAGTGGGCTGATGCTCTTTGAGCCTGGGAGTGCACATTTCCAATGAAATGATCCACAAGAGCTAATAAAGTACATATATTTTATCCTGGACAGTAAATAGTATTTTTCCTACCACTACAGGTGGATCTAAAATAAATGCATTTGTCCCTGTTTCATTCAGTCTTCAGCACAGGGCCAGGCCAGTCGGCTCAATTGTCAGTATTTACGCTCCACATGAGTTTCCACCCACCCCTCTTCAACTCCCCCCATCAGCATATCCTTCTATTCCTTTCTGCCTCATGTATGTATCTAGCTTCCCCTTAAATGTATTCATGCTATTCACCTCAACCACTCAATGTGGTAGCGAGTTCCACATTCTCACCACCCGCTGGGTAAAGAGGATTCTCATGAAATCCCTGTTGGATTATTGAACCCCTTCATCATCTTAAAGACTTCCATCAGGTCACCCTTCAGTCTTCTCTTTTCTAGAGAAAAGCAGCCCCAGCCTTTCCTGAGAGTTAAATGCTCTCAGTTCTGGTATTATTCTTGTGAATCTTTGTTGCCCCTTTTCCAGTGCCTCTAATTCCTTTGTCTAAATGGAGATCACAAATGTTGTCAGTACTCCCAGTGTAGTCTAACCATGGTTTGAAACAAGTTGAACATAACCTCCCTGCTTTTCAATTCTATCCCTCTAGAGTGGAACCCACAATTTAGGAAAATGTGAAGTTCTTCGAGAGGGTGCAAGAACAAAGAACAAAGTACAGCACAGGAACAGGCCCCTCGGCCCTCCAAGCCTGCGCCGATCATATTGTCTGTCAACTAAAACATTTTGCACTTCCGGGGTCCGTATCCCTCTATTCCCATCCTATTCATGTATTTGTCAAGCTGCCTCTTAAACACCACTATCGTACCTGCTTCCACCACCTCCTCTGGCAGCGAATTCCAGACACTACCCTCTGCGTAAAAAACTTGCCCCACACATTTCCTTTATAGTTTTCTCCTCTCACCTTAAATCTATGTACCCTAGTAATTGACTCTTCCACACTGGGAAAAAGGTTCTGACTCTCTACTCTGCCAATGCCACTCATAATTTTGTCAACTTCTATCAAGTCGCCCCTCAATCTCCGTTGCTCTAGTGAGAACAATCCGAGTTTCTCCAACCTCTCCTAATAACCTCCAGACCAGGCAGCGTGCTGGTAAACCTCCTCTGCACCCTCTCCATTACCTCCACATCCTTCTGGTAATGTGGTGACCAGAATTGCACACAATATTCCAAGTGTGGCCTAACCAAGGTTCTATACAGCTGCAGCATGATTTCCCAGCTTTTACACTCAATACCCCTGCCAATGAAGGCAAGCATGCCATATGCCTTCCTGACTACCTTATCCACTGCATTGCCACTTTCAGTGACCTGTGGACCTGTACACCCAGATCCATCTGCCCATCGATGCACTTAGGAGTTCTGCCATTTACTGTATAATTCTTGCCTGTATTAGACCTTCCAAAATGCATTACCTCGCATTTGTCTAGATTAAACTCCATCTGCCATTTCTCCGCCCAAGTCTCCAACTGATCTATATCCTGTTGTATCCTTTGACAATCCTCTTCACTATCTGCAACTCCTCCAACCTTAGTGTTGTCTGCAAACTTACTAATTAGCCCAGTTACATTTTCCTCCAAATCATTTATGTATACCACAAACAGCAAAGGTCCCAGCACTGATCCCTGCAGAACTCCATTAGTCACAGCTCTCCATTCAGAAAAGCAACCTTCCACAGCTACCCTCTGTCTTCTATGACCAAGCCAATTCTGTTTCCATCCTGCCAGCTCACCACTGATCCCGTGCGACTTTACCTTCTGTACCAGTCTGCCATGAGGGACCTTGTCAAAGGCCTTACTGAAATCCATGTATATAACATCCACTGCCCTTCCATCGTCGATCATCTTTGTCACTTCCTCGAAAAACTCGATCAAGTTAGTGAGACCCGACCTCCCCTTCACAAAACCATGCTGCCTCTCACTAATACGCCCATTTGCTTCCAAATGGTAGTAAATCCTGTCACGAAGAATCTTCTCCAATGCAGAGGAGAGTTACAAGAATGGCACCAGGGATGAGGGATTTCAGTTTGTTGGAGAGACTGAAGCAGCTGAAATTTCTCTCTTTGGATCATGGAGTCATTGAGATATACAAGGAGACTATTCAGGCTTTCAAGTCCATGCTAGCTCTCTGTAGAGCAATCCAGTTAGACTGATTTCTCCATTCTATCCATGTATCCCTGAAAGTATATTTCCCTCAAGTGTCCATCCAATTGCCTTTTGAAGTTGTTCATCTTCTCTGCTTCCACCCCCCTCATAGACAGCAGGTTCCAGGTCATTACCACTCGCAGTGTGAAAATATTCCACCTCACATCCTCCCGGCATCTCCTGCCCAAAACCTTAAATCTGTGTCCCCCTCCTCCTTGTACCATCAGCGAATGGGAACAGCTTTTCTTTGTCCACCTTATCTCAACCTGTCATAATCTTGTACACCTCTATCAAATCTTCCCTCAACCTCCTTTGCTCCAAGGAGATCAACCCCAGCCTGACGTCTACAATAAAGAGAAGATCAAAGATGTTAATGCTTGAAATCAATTGGGAATGTTTGATTTCTATTTTTAAAATATGATGAATATATTGTATTGGACAGTAAAGGAATTGGAGTAACCCGGGTGATCAGTGGAATGTATCAATCTGGTATCCTCCTACATTCTAATGAAAGTCAGGGAGGTGTAGATGAGATGAGAGATAGATTTCTCTGGGAGATATTTACATCCTTGCCTATGAATTTTGTTTTAAAGAAAACCACATTTGACAGTGTAGCCACCACCTGAAATATCAGGACCATAACAGGGGGAGATAAGCAAAGACAGACACTCACATTGATCTTTTGATAAACACACCTGAAAGTTCAGAATATGTGGCCTGACATTGGGATATCGGTGTGAGTGTGCAGATGTGATTTGTTACATGTGAAGACAATAGGACGCATAAATTCATGGTGAAGTGGACCGAGGAATTGGTCCCAAACATACACAGGTACTTGACAAACCGCCTGACATAAAATGGTTAATGTAATGAGAATGAGACAATATTTTGACATCATCAAAGCATTGACACATACTCCAGAGAGAAACTGACTGTAAAACAATCAGTAAAGAATTAAACTCACTGGTCATGGTCAAAAAGTGACTAAAATTGAACCAACAGAGATCAACATTTGGATTGGGTCAACTAAGGGCTTGGGAGAAATAATACTGAGTGAGAACTGTCCACAAGTTGGACAGGGGTAAGGAGAGAGCTGGAGAATCTTTTACTTCCATGCTTGATCTGTTGCTTGAAGTAAGTGTCCTTATGTACTAGTAACCTAGAACTCACGGCGCTCCTCCAGGAGAAAAGACCGAGTAGATGTTACCCCAAGCGGGGCCAGAACAGAACTAGAAAACAATGGAGTGAAATTGAGTGAGGTGTCAGAGAGAGAGTTCTCCTCCCCCTCAAGATGTGGACTGTAAGAATCCTGGGGAACCCCCTACTTCAGGTTTTCATGCTATTTAGTGAACACTAAATTAAAAATTATGACAGGCTGTGCATTTATTTTTAATTTGATTGTTACACTTCTCCTGTTTTAATTCCTGTTGTGATTACTCTCTGGGTGAGGATGGTTGACAGGTGACAGGATGGGAAATTGTGGTTTGGGTCTTCATTAACCAAATGTTTTATTGATCTGAAAGGTGTAAAAGGGGCCAAACTTCAGCAGAAATCTGGCAGAGCTGAGAACAGACAACTTGCTATCTGGGATCAGGGAGGTGAACAGCTCCCAGAGGACAGAGAAAATAAGAGTGCCTTGAATCCTAGACGACACCTGGGTGTCAAGGCCACCATGTTTTCACTGCTTGGCTTGGGAATGCTGACTCCCTGTACTGGGGACGGAGTGTGGGAACCCAATTGTTTGAGAGTTTGATGTGGCTTGCGTGGGTACAGGTGGTTCAATGACAGGTTTTGTAATTGGTCCATTCAAATGTTAGCTTGGCAATGATTGGGTTAAATCAGTCTCCATAGACGTTGTGATGTAAAAATGTATCAGAAGGGATTCCCCGAACACAGATTTGTAGAGGTTTTACGTATTGCATTGACTGGTGCCATGGCATCTGGGGCAGACCAGGGAGCATTTATGTGGAGATGGTGCTTCTACCCAGAGTGTAATGGTAGTGCTGCTGCACTTTGATACTACTGCTCAGACATGAGCATGTGTCAGGTCTTATTTATACTGAATAAAATCTAACCATTGTCACCAATAAGGGTTATCACTGTGAATCATTTCAGAGTTTGGGATAAGGGGGTAAATGGTTAATACATACAAATTAGGAGCACGAGTAGGCCATTCGGCCCCTCAAGCCTGCTTCACCATTCAATAAGATCATGGCTCAACTGACTGCGGTCTCAATCCACTTTCCTTCCTACATCCTATGCCCTTTCACTCTCTTGTCAATCAAGAATCTATCAAACTCAGCCTTAAAAATACTCAATGACCCTGCCTCCACTGCTCTGTGAGGAAGAGAGTTCCACAGACAGGCAACCCTCAGAGAAATAAATTCTCCTCATCTCTGCCAAGAGTGGGAGACCCCCTTATTTTTAAACCGTGTTCCCAATTCTAGTCTCTCCCACAAGGGGAAACATCCTTTCAGCATCCACCCTGTCAAGTCTCCTCAGGATCTTATAAGTTTCAATAAGATCACCTCTCATTCTTCTGAACTCTAATGGATACAGGCCTAAGCTGTCCTCAGAGGATAACCCTCTCATTCCAGCAATCAGGTGAGTGAACCTTCTCTGAACTGCTTCGAATGCAATTATGTCACTTCATAAATAACGAGACCAAAATTGTACACAGAACTCGAAATGTGATCTCACCAAGGCCCTGTACAACTGCAGGAAAACATTCCTACTTTTATATTCCATTCCCTTTGCAATCAACACCAACATGCCATTTGCCTTCCTAATCACTTGCTGTATCTGCAGACTAACTTTTTGTGGTTCATGTACCCCCAGATCCTACTGTACGTCAAGAGCTCTGAAGTCTCGCTCCATTTTAATAATAAGCTATTTTTTATTATTCTTGCCAAAGTGGACAAGTTCACATTTTCCCACGTTATACTCCATCTGCCAAATTTTTGTCCACTCTCTTTACCTCTTTAAGTACTCTTCACAAATTATTCTCCTACATACCTGTGTGTCATCAGCAAATTTAGACACATACATTTGACCCCATCATCCAAGTCATTGATGTAGATTGTAAATGGTTGAGGGCTCAGCACTGATCTCCTGTGGCATCCACTTGTCACATCTTACCAACCTGAAAATGACCCATTTATGCCTGCTCTCTGTTTCCTGTTAGCTAACCAATCCTCTACCCATGCTAATATGTTACCCCATCCATCACAAGCTCTTATTTTGTGTAGTAACCTTTGCTGTGGCATCTTGTGAAATGCCTTCTGTAAATCTAAATAAACCACATCTACAGGTTCCCCTTTATCCACATTTTTTTGTTACTTCCTCAAAGAACTTTGATAAATTAGTGAATTACGACGGACTCCCTGAAACCGATTTTCTAACATTGTGTGTAAAAAGAGAAATAAAATCTCATCTCCCCCTCTGTCTCCTTTGTCCACTACCTTAGAGGGACTCACTTTCTGTTAAAGAGCCTGCCTACCACTCTCATCCTCCTTCCCTAAAGTGAATAAATTTAATCAGGAAAAGTCCAGAAAAATCAAATCTTTTTACTGATAAAAGTTTATTAAGGAAACAGAACATGGTGAACAAAACAAACAGAAAATTACTTGAGGATCAAAGACATCCAGAGTAAAAGGATGTGCATGGTATTCTGGACCCAAATGGTTTCTCTTCAGCTACTCTGTACCCTGTTCCTGTGACTCCCCACTTTGGACACAGGGGCACTGAACCCCGGGGGTCGGGTCACCATCAGCCCGGGTCACCCCCTCCCCTGCCCCGATTGGTTGGAGGCCCATTTCCCAGTCAGTCCTCCAGCACCTTCCTGTCTCTCTATCAGGACGAAGCCTATGGCAGTTTCCCAACTTGGGTGCAGGCCCCATTATTCTCAGCTAAATTCAGCCCTCAGCTCTGTCATTGACATGAGCAATAGAGAAACAGAAAGGTGCTGGAGGCTCAAATAGGAAGTTGAAGCTTGTGGCTCTAAACAAATGTTAGGATCTCTGTAAAGACTAGTAATTTCTAAAAAGAAATTCAAATTCCCAGTGAACAAATTAAGGGATCACATGACAAGACTTCAAGTTTTATCACTTTTACTGCAGCAAACAAACTAGAAGCAACATTGACAAAACACTATGTTTGTAGGCAAAGTATACGTATACCTTAAACTATAAAACAGAATTCTGCTCTTTTACTTTTGACACAATTAAAAATCCTACTCCACAGTTATATTTTACTCTGTTCCTGAAGTAGACACTCAATACTCCCAGAACCAGTCCAAAGTGATCCTCCACTCCCGAGGGTTTATTTCCATTCTTTTCTTTGCCAAGTCTGGCAATTATTAATGCCAGAACTGACTTTCACCATGAAGGTTCTCCTGGGGATTCTCCCTCTAACTCAAGCAAGCTGAATCTTCCAGCCTTGTTTTCAATCCTCACAAATTTGGTCTTTCAACTTGAGCATGAAGTCCCACCCACATTGCTGCATGGTGAACCATGCAGACTTGTCACCTCTATCTGTTCCCTCCTTCTCTCGATCCTGGCAGACTGATCAGTCTGTGAAATTCAGAGATACCTTTGAAAACCTTCCAAACCAATCGTACAATGGCTTCCTATGCACCTTTCCCCTCTCAAAGCCAATTTCCATTGCAACGGGAATCACATGGGCCAGGTAGACATGTCAATTAGCCATCCTTTAGACTCCCAACTTCATTCTATCTTGAAACTAAATAGACAATTAAAGTATAACCGTTTACAAAATCTGACATTTTCAACATCTTCCTGGGATTTTGGACACTAACAGTCCATCCACTCTCAGCAGAGATAGTTTTGCCATTTTCTGCAGGTGTGACCACCCTGCAACTTCTTTCCAGTAAAATAACCTGGGGCTCCCTTTAATCTTTAACAGTCAAGACACCCGGGTTTGAATTGTGGAGTTCAGAACAGGTCACATCACCCCCTTCATTCTTCCATTTTACCCTGAAGTGAAAACACGGTCTCAAAGCAGAACGATTATATAGAACCTCACGTATCTAACACAACACTTAAATACTTATCAATAAATATGTTATTTATACTGGAGTTTTTATTATTAGATTTAGTAGTTGGAGGCAAAGGGTGGAGGCTTTTCAAGGGTAACTTTCCCTCCCTAACGTTATATTCTCTATAGTGTCAGCCATGGCTCAGTGGGTAACACTCTCCCCTCTGGGTCAGAAGGTTGTGGGTTCAAATCCCAGTTCAAGGGATCTGAGCACAAAAATCAAAATCAATTTTCCAACTGCCAGCACCGAGGCAGCTCTGCACTGTTGGAGGTGCTGTCTTATGGATGAGTTGTTAAACAAAGGGCCCATCTGCCCTCTCAGGGGGATATAAAAAGTGGCACAGCCACTATTTCTGCCCCTCCCTCCTTGCCAACTGCAAGGGTCAACATGC